>NC_090941.1:474303329-474614538 GCF_040938575.1 Ambystoma mexicanum | reverse complement strand
TCCCCCAGATGAAGCGCTGAACATGAATGTTAAAACTCCTGAGTCTCTCAGTCTTATCTATGCTGCTAAGATGTTTGTTAGAAGGCTTTAAAACCCATAATGCCAGTTACTCGTATTAAAGCGATGTGAAACCCCCGCCCACCCGAGGACACCTTCATGTTCTGGTGCCTAACATATGGCCACTCGAGAATCCGCCTTGTACTGACCAATGTTTGCTGCTATTATAAAAAGGGTAACGAAAAAGCAATATATAAAATGCTTGCGTATGATGTGATAGAAACTGTTGTAATACATGTGAGCCAGCTAAGGCGCTCAGCCTTTTCTTACTGTAATCAAAATGTTAGGTTAACACGTTGTTTCCTTGCTCCAGAGTATATAACCCAGCCTGATTATAAGCTTAATGTTGCATTTTATCACTGAACTCCATGTATTAACCAACCTGGTACTACCTCACGCTTTTGTATGTTCACCTTCCTCATGAGTTTCAAGCATCAGACTGACTAACGTTATGTAATGTAAGTGCCAATGAAAAACTTTCACTTTATGGACCTAGTAAATGTGATCACATGGGAGCGATAGGAATGTGCACTTTACCTAATGCCCCACCAGCCCTAGCAATCCGTCCTCTCTAATAGCATTTGTGCAGCCCAGTAAATAGGGACTCGCATAAAGTTACAAGGCCATATCCCCCTCCTCCCACCAAGGCCCGTAGGGGCTTGCTGGTGTTAGAACAGTACCGCTTCACCTCCACGCATTCCTGCTGGACCCAAATCAAGCATTTACCTCAACCATGTCAGAGGCCGGCATACAATCACTGTGTACTGCCAAGGCCAGGCCAAGTGAATTACGAGCCACCCGGTCCCAAATCCCGCCGCCTTTGAGGTGCCAGCTATGTGCCGCCACTGACCCAATGGTATTTTAGTTCACCCCAAACTCAACGGACCATGAAGACAGTTATTCGCCCTTGTACTAACATCCCCTAGAACAATCATTTACTACATCTAACAGGATAGAATGATGAAGGTAGTCTGTCCCGTGCCCCCTGATAAGACACCTGGACCTATGAGACTGCACCCTTTGCTAATGACAACTTTACGATGATGTATAAAGGAAGCCTCGTATAGCATACTGTTTTCATGTGTCCCCACCCTGATATTAGATTGATGTGTTAAAGGTTCTACATAACAACTTGATATAGATGAGTGTGATGAATGTGTATGAATGGCCCCAAGGGCACGTTTTTTAGGACCAAAGTGGTGAATCTCCGTAGACAGCCTGCGCCCTGGAACTGTACCCCGATGAACCCAGCTGACCCACACACTCCAGGATGCCACCACGTGGATCCCCGCCAATCATGGAACACCACGGCTTCAGTTAACATAGTAGCTAGTCGTCGCCATCCAATCCCTAAGACTATGTGGCCCCTATAGTTTAGCTCATGCACGACGTGTATTTGTAATATAAATGACTGTCTTTGCTATTGTCAGACAGAGCGCTCTCAGAGTTTGCAGAGTCCTTTGCATGCCCAATATCGATTTAGATAAAAAAACGTTTCCTCTCAACCGCACTTGGTCTTGGTCTCATTCCCTCCAGGGGTGTGTCCTTTATTGCCTCTCGTTGAAGGGGGTTAACTGTCTTATTTGGGGGACGCTCACTTTCAGTTGTGCCGACCATGAAAATATGTTATGGTGGTGGACACAGCTGGCCCGGATTTTCAGGTTGGTGCCTTTGACTACACAAGTAAAATTCACCAATGGCTCCCCACATAGCCTCCTATGTAATTTATGATCACATTTAATCTTTTATATTACCTCTTGCAGGCAGCAGTCGAATATAATGTATTTGGGCTCTTTTAATAGCCAATCGTCCTGCAGTACTGTGGTTTGCAATTCAACGGTAGTGGACAAGTCCCCCAATCTAGGAATATTGAAGTCGAGATCATGAGCAGATTCATCAATGAATTGCGAAGATGCTTCAGTTATTTTGGGCTGTGATATTTCTGCATGAATTGGGGCAACAGGGAAAATCAAATCTTTCGTTGGTGGACATTTGTTGGAGGTTGTAGATTGTGTCAACGGGTCTGCAAGCAATTCGGATATATCTTCAGTGTCTTCAGTTTCATCTGGGATATGATTTGCAATGTAGCAATGATCCACGGTTACTTTCCATGTCTCGCTGGTAACATTCAATTCATATTCCGTCCACTGGACAGCTGCATCAAGAATGAAACTTGACTGGACCATGCAGTGCCTCTAAATGTATTTGATCCATAGTGACACCCGTTTGGCAAGCAACATCATTCGTTTCTGTTGTCCGAGTCATTATGCTCCTCTCTCTCCTGTGCCTCTAACCGATTTAAAGGAAAGCATGCTCAAATTATAGCATACATACAGAAGATACGATTTACCAACTAAAAATGTAATATGAGTAAATATCTGCTTAAAAACTTCTCCAAAACAAACTGGTTTGTTCTTTACCCTGGTTTTCTTAATTGTCTAGGAAAAAGTGGACTTTAATTTTCTGACCAGAAAACCAAGCTGCAAAAAAAATAAAATTGAACAATTTATAAACCAAGCAAATTTCTTTTCCACTCAGAGAAAAAAAAACGTATAACGCTACAAATAGAACCTACTTTACATACGTAAAAACATATTAAAAATGACAAGCCAGACTTCCAAGATGGCCACCGACGCAGGGAGATGTGTGTGAGGCTCGCTCCTGCCGGGCCGAAATAAAGCACTTCAAAAAGCACCGATCCGTGAGTTCCTGGTATGTAACACAGCACTCGTATGCCCCCCTGACCAACCGGCACCTCAGGATACGAGTGGGTGCCCCTGTGAAGCAGTCCAACGCAGCACTGACGGAGAGGAACACCCCTCCCTCCCCCAGAGCAGCAACTCGCCAGTATGCGCTGCGGTCGGGAAAAGAGGGAGGCCCCGGCAGGGTCCGCGGGAGCGGGGGACGCGGCCCACCAGGACACAGCAGGCGGGCGGGCTGATGAAGCTGCACTTCAAAACCGGGAGATCCCCTGCCCCTCCCCCACCAGCTGAGGCGCGGATTGCACCGCGGTGTGGAGAGGAGAAGTCGCATGCACAGGGAACCCGTCCGGGGACTACCAACAACGCGGCAGCTAATGAGAAGGACCCCAGCTGATCTCGAGCAGGGGCGGGGAGGACTCCGCCCGCGCTCCGGCGCCGTGGTAGCCAGAGAACGAGGCGGCAAGCAACAGGCGAGAATGGCTGGTCACGGCCCCGGAGCAGGAGAGAGCACAACAACAGCAACCAGAGGCTCACGAGGAGCTGCAGGTGAGAGGCCTCGTTCTGCCTCCCCCCCCCACCCTTCCCACTGCAAGAGGACACAGTAGGCCAGGCAGGCCCGGAACCAGCTGGGGGTAGACACCCCATTCCACTCTGCATATGGAACTTTATAGTGGGGGAAGGGCAGTGAGAGCAGGAGTGGGGGAATTTGTGTAAACTATCACCCACTGCCAGCAAAGAGGCCCATAAGCCGGCAATCCTTAAGAGGTGGGAAGGAACCTTGCCCATTAAAGGACTAATACAGCAAATCAAAAAAAAGAAGTAATTTCAAGCGGGCACCCCCCTCCAAAATAGAAAGGGTGTCGCAGAGGCAACGCCACGAAGGCACAGTGCTTACACCCCTTTTCTACAAAAAGACTACCACTAGAGGGCAATGTCCAAAGCAAAGGGTAAAGGGGGCACATCCCAATCGAAACCACAAACAGCCAAACAAAATTCAAGCATTCTACAAATGTGGGCATCAGACACCCCAGTGACCACAAGGGGAAGGGCACAGGATGACCCCACAGCAGATGGCATCCCTCCCAAGCCAGACAATCAACCCCCATCAAAGGAAGACATGCATGCTTAGTTCGTGGAACTGCAGGACAAATTCATGTCGACGGTACAGGACCAATTTGCCACACTGAGAAACGACATGAAGCAAGCAGTCCACGAGATAAAAATAGATGTAGCCAAATTAGCAGAGAGGACAGATACCTTGGAAAAGATCGTACAAAATGTGGAAGATGAAGCACTACAGTCAAGCGAAACACAAGAACAATTAGTGCGATTAACCCACAACTTAGAAATCAAATCTGAAGACCTGGAAAATAGGTCCCGCGGATCTAACATCCGCATTAAAAATATGCCTGAGACAGTGTTGGAGAGAGATCTCAAGAATGCGGTACAGGAAGTGTTTAGAGTCGTAATTGAGGCACAAGAAGTGGTCATCATAGGAATAGACCGAGTACATAGAGTGGGTCCGAAACGCACAGGCACCCCCGGGGAAAGGCCCAGGGACGTGCTAGTAGCTCTATCCTCATACCCACAGAAAGAGAACATACTAAGGAGAGCGAGGCAGCTGGACCAAATAAGGATGAACAGGGTGAACATCCAGTTGTACCAAGACCTGGCAGCAGTGACACTTCTAAAAAGGAGAGAAATGGCCCCACTGATCAGAGAACTGGTCACAAAAGAAATAAGGTACAAGTGGACTTTTCCATTCGGCTTGCTATTCAAGTGGGAGAGAAAGCAAAGGAGGGTGACAAACCTGCGAAGAGGGACTCCATATAATGGACATTCATCCAGAGGAAGCAGAATGCAGGAATACTAAGGCAAGGGGGGGGGGGGCATGCCAAAAAGACCCAGAGAGTTGGTGGAGGTTCGGCAGAGAAAGAGACGAATTGAAAAGGAGGGCACCAAGCCGGCTCCAGTGGAATAGGGCACACGCCAAAGTATGGCGACGATAAGGAACAGACACCAGCCACTGAACCTGGAGAGGCACTCATAGTACTCATGGAACGGGATCGGAGACAACTCCTTCCACGGCCCGGCCGGGGATCTGGAACGAACACAGAGTAAGGTCCAAGGAAGATGCAGGGTTTAGGACTCCCCACAAAGCTCGACCCGAGTACACAGAGGGCAAGGAGGGATAGGCGCAATGCCATAGCTACCATAGGGACCTGGCCCCTCCTTGGGATCAAAGTTGGGTTAAAGTTAAAACGTTGGGGGGGGGGGTTGGGGAGTTCGGGGGAGGGGAGGGTGGGTATCACCGGAGAGAGAAGGGACCTCAGCACCCGGGCACAAACGGCATCCAATCTGGGCAGGCAACATGGGTAAGACCAGAATACTAACACTAAATGTAAGGGGCCTGAACTCCCCTGTGAAAAATAGAGAATATGATTAGGAGGGAGAAATCAGACATTCTGCTGCACACATTAAAGCACAGGATAAGGGAGGATATGTCCTAGAGTATACAAGGTATTGGTACAATCTAATGCGGAGGGGAAAAGAGCGGGGGTAATGATAGCAATAAAGGGGGGTATGGAAACAACTCTCTTAGACAAGCAGACTGACAAGGACAGGAGATTTGCATTCGCCAATATCAAGCTAGACAGCATCAAGCTAACACTAGCATCAATATATGCACCGAACACGGGCCAAGATGGATTCCTGCGGGACCCAATGGGGAGATTAGAGGGGTTTGTGAAGGGAGAGATAATATTGGGGGCGATCTGAACATGGCATGGCATCCGCAGTTCGATAGGAGTGCGGGGGGCCCCCAAAACCAGGGCGCTCCTTCCAGCCATCTCAAACAAAGAATGGATCAAATGGCGCTCTGTGACGCATGGAGGGAGCTGAAAGGTCAAAACAACAGCTTCACATACTACTCGCACGTACATAATACGATGTCGAGAATCGACTACTTCTGGGTGTCGGTAGGGCTGTGAGGCAAAGTCCAGGGGGTAGAACTAGGTCCTATTACACTGTCAGATCACGCCCCGCTATGGTTAGACATACTGACCACAGGGAAAAGAAGGGGGGCTCTAGCGCTGGAAGCTTCCGCAGGACCTTCTTATGGACCCGGTCATGGGAGAGGCATTAAAGGACAAAATAGTTGAATACTTCGAGCAAAACGATACGGGGGACGTCCCAATGGGAACAGTATGGGAGGCGTTCAAGGCAGTACTCAGGGGACATATGATCGCCTTGAAGGCCTCCAAGGACAAACAGAGGTGTGCTTGGGAAGGAGAGCTCAAAAAGAAACTGATAGACATCCGTGAGGAACTATTGACTCACCCCACCAGAAAACTCAAGAAGGCGCTCAGACACACGCAGGGACAACTAGAACTCCTCCGTAATACAAAAGCAGAGAAATCCCTCCTATACCCAATGCAAAGATATTACATAAAAGCCAACAAAGCGGACAAATATCTAGCAAGGCAGCTATCTGCAAAGCAAAAATCTATGACCATCCTAAACATCAAAAACACACAGGGAGAGACCCTTGACCTTACACGCTCCAAGGACATTGGGGAGGCATTCAAAGCATTCTACCAAAAATTATACGCAACAGAGCACCCAAACGAGGATGAGCAGATGGCTTCTTACAGTCCCTCCCCATACCAAAAATGTCTTAAGAAGCCAAACTCGCACTGGATACCCAGATCTTGGAGGAAGAAGTGAAAAAAGCAATAGCAGATCTACCAAACAACAAGGCACCTGGTCCGGACGGCTTCACGGCCCCCTTCTATAAAAGATATGCGGACATCCTCACCCCAATTCTAACAAGACTGCTCAACACTTACAAGGAAAGTGCAAATGTTACCCCATCCATGAATGAAGCAAAGGTCCTGGTGTTCCACAAACCGGGTAAGGACCCCTCCCTCCCGGCTCATATATAGACCCATAGCACTGATAAACCTGGACTCTAAGATCTATACGAAAATTCTGGCTGCTAGGCTTTCCCCATTACTCCCCTCTCTAATAAACCCCGATCAATCAGGCTTTATCCCGTGCAGGCAAACTCACGACAACCTTAGAAGGGTAATTCATCTAATAGAAAAAACAGGCATTATACACACGCCAGCAATTCTACTGTCACTTGATGCTGAAAAGGCTTTTGACTGGGTGGAATGGTCTATTCTCTTTAAAACCCTGGAACACATGGGATTCGGAAACCACTACATAAACATGGTCAAGGCCAACTACAACTCCCCCTCGATAAGAATAGCGGTAAATGGGGAAGTCACGGAAAGGGTACCTATCACCGGGGGAACTAAATAAGGCTGGCCACTATCCCCCCTCCTTTATGCTATTTTTTTGGAACCACTACTAATCAAAATAAGGGAAGCTATTCACATCAAGAGGATAGAAATGGCAGGCATACAGCACAAAGTAATTGCCTATGTAGACGATATGCTACTGGCACTCGAGGACCCAGGGAAGACACTGCCATATACACTCTGCAAGTGCTGGAGGCATTTGGGGAAATCTCTGGCCTAAAAATAAATAGGAATACATTGGAAATCCTGCACTTAGAAGGGGTAAGGGGGGCTCTGGAGAGGGAGGCGGGTCTGTTAAGCCTGAAAATAGCGGAAGAAGGAATCCAATATCTGGGGATCACAATCACACACAGGGTGAACTCTCTATACAAATGGAACTACCCCCCCACTACTCGCAAGAGTGAAAAAAAACCTATAAAGATGGTGTCCGGTAAAGATTTCATGGTGGGGAAGAATTTAATCGGTGAAAATGAACACTCTCCCCAAATTGTTGTACTACTTCCACACTCTCCTAATATCAATCCCTAACTCGTTCTTCAAGGCACTATATAAGTCCGTTTCGTCATATATCTTGAACAGGAAACCCCTGAGGGTTGCAAGATCCGTCCTCACGACACATGCCAGAGAGGGGGGACTTTCACTTCCTCACTTCAAAAATTACTACCAAGTGGCGCAACTGTGGGTGCTGAGAGAATGGTTGGGGGGAGGACCAACAAACAATTTGGGTAACCCAAGACAGGGCGGTAGCGAGAACCCCATTAGGGGATGTGTTATGGAAACTCAAGCAACACAGACATCCAAATCTCCGCATTAGTGAGATCATGAGAACCACATTGAACGCCTGGGACGAACAAACTAGAAAGGGCACCATGACCACGGTGACAGCCCCATTCACGCCAATATGTAGGAACCCCCAATTCCCACCCGGACAAGAGCAGGGTGCCTTCGAGAAATGGGAAGACGCAGGATGTAGGAAAATAGGGGAAATGTTTCATGACAACGAAGTGAGAACATTCACAGAATGCAAAACGTTGTGGAATCTCACTACAGCGGATAGGTACAAATACGAACAACTCAGGCACTGGATATCAACGCCAGAAATTGCACGGGCGGCCACCAGGGAACTGACCGCCTTCAAAAATTCCTCCTAACTAACTCAGGTGATAAGAAACTAGTCTTCTCACTCTACAATTTTATCAATACACAAGACGAGAAAATAAAATGGGCCTACATGAAACGATGGGAAAGAACATTAGGGGAAGAAATTCCAAGACACCAGTGGCAGGCGCTTTGGTTGGATATCCCTAAATTAACACGAGCAGTGCAGACCAGGGAAATGTGGATAAAAATAGTCACCCAATGGCACTACACACCAGAAAGGCTCAAAATCATGTACCCGCATTCGTCAGACAGCTGCTCGAGGGGCTGCCCAGAAGCCGGCACTTAGAGGCATATTTGGTGGGACTGTCCAGGGGTCAAAGGATTCTGGAAAGAAATGATATCGGAAATGAAAAAGATGTTCCCTGAGGCAGACCAGCTGGGAGAGAAAGTGTGGTTGTGTGGATGGAAAGAGCAACAGGCCAAGAGATACAGTAAAGCGCAATGGCGCAGTTTCATGGGCCTGGTGATTGCGGCCTTGGCAACAATAGCACAGAACTGGAAGAAGCGCGACCCACCACTAATATTAACATGGCTGCAGAAGATCTGGTCACAAATGGCCATGGAAAAGATAACACACCAACTACAGGGCTCGAGCAGATCCTTCATGAAGGAATGGGGGGGCGGGGTTAGAATACCTGCAATCGGACTATATTGATCAATTGTGCCCGCACAACATTAAACTTACAGACATATTTTCCTCATAATCAGTCCAGAGAACTAAAAGAACAATGAGCTACTCTTCCGGAGAGGGGGCGGGTGGGATAATGTTACGAACCTGCATAATGTTTATATAGTAAATCAATAAAAACAAGTTTAAAAAAAAAAAAAGAAATAACAAAAGCTTAGGGTCCTTTTCCCGATCTTCTTTAATTCGACAGAGTTTGGATAGTGTTAGAATAGGTTTTGGGATGGAGGACTGAACTTAAATTGTGAGACATCCTGTTGAACACCCGTTTTTTGTTTTGTAGTTTACTAAACCCATCTTAGTGATAGGGCTAAGAGAAGGTTTTCTTTATGTGTCTTTTAATAAAGTGCCACTTAACTATGAAAAAAAAATGACAAGCCCATCAGACGTGTTGATAAATGATATTTCAGATAATGTTCTGTATAACTCTGGTCGATGTGTCTCTTCAATTTCAACCGATTCAGTGGTACATTCCTTGGACATAACATTCATCAAAAAAAAGTTAATTGCCAAGCAAATTTAATTTTCCAATCTTTGATCTCACAAAGTACTTCTCCACAAAGTTGTTTTAAATGATTGTCGACCTTAAACGATAAGGTTAGTCGTCGTAATATAATTTGAAAATTCTTAGCAAGATAAAGTCGAACACGGATCATCCTACAAAACATAGCGATTAAAATGTTGTCTTCCAAATTAGTTTGCGCTGAAATGTTTTCTTTTTAATGTATTCTGCTTTGGGTAGGAAGTTAAACGTTATCAAAAACAGAAAAGTTTCATACAATTAAAGGCTAAATGATTTTCAGTTTCAAAGTATGTTTTTGGGGAGGGTTTACTTACATTGTTGCATGTCTATGGGTGATAAATACAACAAGGTTGTTGATTGCATTTTTTGCACTTTTCTAACAGTATTGTAAATTGCTTGAAAAATAAAACACAAATTTCAAACCCAAAAAAGTAGATCCACAACTACTAATATAAGGCAAATTTTAACTACGCATATCTCATACTCCGGACCGGCTGCAAACAAGGAAGTGATTGTCATCCAGCATCCCCCTATAACCTACTAATTGTTTTAATAAGGATGCAAAAGCAAAATTCAAAAGAAAACACCCGATGCAGATGATGGTCTACATTGAGACACACTCCTAAACACCACTTTGCGACAATAACTAATATTGTACATAATAATCTTCGGTTTCAATTCGAAGTAGACCGCATGCATGTATTGTTCAGTCGCATATAAAGCATTAGTATAAAATAATTACTTGATAGGTGTCCGGTCTGGTTCAGTTGTAAATGTGAGTGTGCGGTTGATTCAGACGCTATCAGTGTGAATTTAATTAATTTGAGATGTTTTTACTTGATTTGAGCCTCAACTACATTGTTTCCAGAGTAGGTGTAAACCAATCCAACATGGAGGAGAGAGACTGAGTGCGATTGGTCCAATTAGTCACATGGTGGATCTGATGACATTCTAAACTGCCTTTCATGGGCCAATTTTGTCCAGGAAGGTCCTGTGAATTTAGTTCTTGTTTTCTCTGGTGATTTTAAGTAAGAATCAACTTCCCTGGACCTCAGAAGAAAGAACTCAGATCAACCACAGCGTGGGACAAGCCAACCTGTAATATATGGTGGGAGCGTTGAGTTTAAAAAAAAGAAATTGACGTGGAATCTTCCATCAAAAGAAGTTTCTTGAGATCGGAAAAATAATATAACTGAAAAGAAAAGAGAGTTGTTAGTTTAGGTATTTAGTTAGTCAGTTTCCTATCGTAAGATAAAGAAATCAATCTGGAAGTATGAAAAAGAAAATTCCTTTCTGTGAAGTCAGCTGATGTTTTCTCATAAAAGTTTCTAAGATGATATTATTGTTCAGGAGTCGCTGTGTTGTGGAAACGCTACGTTTGTAAAACAGTTTCAGGACCGTAAAGTTGAGTAATTAAGGTTCTGAAGAAGGAGCTGCAAACACTGAAAAGAGCAGGGTAACTCTAGCCTCGACCAGAGTATTATAATAGTATCAAGAAACAGAAAAGATATGTCCATAGAAAAGTATTTTAGAAAAAATGTATCCAAATTTATTTAAAGTGATACAAAAATTGAAGACTAGTGAATAAATCACAGAAAATGATTATACACTGATCATTTTAACATAGCAAAACAGCAGCAACAATATGCCAAAAATCGGCTAAAACATCACTCATACTCAACATACATGGTGCATTCATTCACACACAACTCATTATACCGTGGCATACATCCAAAGTACTAAAAGACACAAAAAACATGCTAGGAACCAATGGGGAAAAGGAATTCATAACTAGTCCCCATAATGACACACATTATTGCGATGTTTACAAACAATAGAAATAATTCACAGACAATCTATTGTCAAGGTGGATAGGAAGAACAGATACAAAGATCACATCCCTGTAGAATTTATCTCTCGACCGGTTTAGACGTGTAGTGGTGGTCCCTACACGCATGCGTAGTGTTTCGAATTTACAATTAGTTGGGAACGAAGAGATTACCATCTGTTCTCCCTTTTTGCTGGTCAATTTCATTATATGGCAACTGTTCTGAAGTGATCCGCAGACAGCGTTGAATGCTCAGGCTAAGTTGTGCTGCCTCTTCTCTTTTTAAATACATGCAGCCCTGGATCTCCTTAAATTGCATGGGGCGCCCTCCAGGTCATGTTTTAGTCCTGAATTTTCTGGCGTGACTGGCCACATTACACTGCATAGGTCGTTGCAGCAGCTAGGTTTTCATCAGAATGTTAACACCCACCTCCTGAGGAAGACGTTCAGTTAACCACCACTACACTTCGAAACCGGTCGAGAGATAAATTCTACAGGGATGTGATCTTTGTATCTATTCTTCCTATCCACCCTGACAAAAGATTGTCTGTGAATTATTTCTATTGTTTGTAAACATCGCAATAATGTGTCTCATTATGGGGACTAGTTATGAATTCCTTTTCCCCATTGGTTCTTAGCATGTTTTTTGTGTCTTTTAGTACTCTGGATGTATGCCACGGTATGATGAGTTGTGTGTGAATGAATGCACCACGTATGTTGAGTATGAGTGATGATGTTTTAGCCGATTTTTGGCATATTGTTGCTGCTGTTTTGCTATGTTAAAATGATCAGTATATAATAATTTTCTGTGATTTATTCACTAGTCTTTAATTTTTGTATCACTTTAAATAAATGTTGATACATTTTTTCTAAATATACTTTTCTCTGGACATATCTTTTCTGAAGAAGGAGCTGTCAGTGCAAGTCGTAGTTCAAAAAGTAGGTGTGCTGGCGTAGGAAAACAGCGCGTTCAGGGCAGTGTTTCAGGAGTTCACCAGAATGACTTTCAAGGCGCTTGTGCAAAGTAGTTTGTAAAGGTTTGTAGTAGTTTAGTTTAGCGCGTGCACATTAGATAACTGTCCCGCGAAGGTCAGGCACACAATCTCTTACGCGCATGGTCCGCTGAGAAAGGGGTGAGAGGTGACTCATATTAAAATGCAGAGTCATTCCTAGCTGAGCAGTGAGTTGCGCAGTGTTTAAGAGTTCATTTTAGGAAAGACGCGTTTCATCTGAAGTGTTTCGGAACTCGCGCATGCGCAAAGCGGAAAAGTTATAAAGGTCCAGCAGTCTGCATAAATGAACTGAAATTGAGAAGTTCCTCTGAACAGCATACTTCTTAAGAGGCAGTTCTGCAAGTAGGAGGACAGTCAAGTAGGGAAGCAATCTGCCTCAGACATTACTTGCGGAAATCTCATCTTCTGAAAAGACAATGCATATTTTCATTTAAGGAGAAAGAAGGTTCTTAAAGATAGGAAAGACTCTTTGAAATCTAAAAGGTAGATAAGAGGTTCTCAATGGTTGAAGAGACTCCTGCGTTCTTTAAAGAGAGAAGAGGTTCTCAAAAGTAGAAAAGACTCATTAAACTCTTTTAAGGAAAGAAGGAGATTCCCCACTGTGAAATTCAAATCCTCTAGGCCAGTGGTAGAGGATGCACAGATATGGTCTAGATGGTTACCCTGAAAGAAATTTGAGTGAAGGTTACAGGTCCAATGAGATGCATGGCAATTACATTTTCTGTTCACTTTCCTGCAGATTGATGCCTGTTTGAAGAAAAGGATCCGTGTCTTTTTTTTTTATTTTCTCCAATTCCCCTTTCCCCTGAGGTGGTTGGAACTTCAGCTGTAATTCTGTTCAGTTGTTGCTCACACCTTTTTGGGAGACTGTGGGGTTCAGCAGCTTCCGTGGAGCGAAGAGACCCAGGACCGGATAATAGGTGAGTGAGGTTGCTGTTGACTTCAGGAAAAGTGATCGATGATGAATCTTGCACCTTCATTTTATGTATATATTCAGAAAAGAGTCCAATTGAATAGGTACATTGGTATTATAAATTTGACCACATCGAACAATCTAAAACATTACTACAGGAATGTCGCTTGTCTTCACCCTTGGCATACTCGACGTGTCTGTGGTTTCCTCATTGGTGAAGGTCTGGACTTCCATCATTGAGCTCTACGTAAAGAAAGACATGCTAGCCAAGAAATCAAAAAAGAAGTTAAGCGATTAAGTGAAAGTAGGGATAGACAAAATAGTTTAAGGTGAAACAATTTAAAAACTACAGTGCATTGTGTCGCGAGCATAACCTGTGTAATATAACATTAATGGAAATATTCTCCAAAAACTCAAAACTGCCCATCATGTTACCTTTTCCACACACTATTTCAATAGATTGAGAGATCATTTAGAAGATATGTATATACAGAGCACTCTTAAAATACCAACATACATAACAAATTCATCGTCCACTACTAACGTGAACCAGCGTGTGCTGAAATTTAGTTGGAACTGCATGTGGAAGTAATTTGCGAAGGCTTCTAGGGCTTTGCTTTTCAGTGTACTGTGATGCTTCGTACATACCAGCGAAATGCATGCTACAGACGCCAAATCGAGTGCCCCACACGTCTTCTAAGACATCCTTGGATCTGCTTTCCATCTCGGACAATGGAAATCTGCAATTTGAAAGCCATCTTCAGATTAAATCTAAATCCTTTGGGAATATATGCAGGACTGTTCCAGGAGTTTTGATATGGCTCACAGTAGGGCAACCAAAAACGATACATAAAGTAATTTTGTAAATGTCTGTAGGAACAATTGAAAATAAAAAAAATTAATAAAGTATCACTGTGAGCAAAGCAACGATCACATTGCTTTGTTTATAAACTTAGTTTTAAAGTAAAAAAAAAATGTTAAAACCTTGTCTTATTATCACGGTGATCAAATTAGTCAGAACTCACTCTTATACCGCAAATCGTCAGGTATTACTAGTACATGCAATAAACTTCGAGGAACCAAAAGAAAACAGGTGTTTAAAACGTGGATTACGAAAGATCACATTCTGATACAATGCACTGAAATGCAATGTACTAATTCCAGAGATAAACAAATAACATGTTTGATGATGGTGAAGTCTTTGAGATTAATGAAAATGAGAATATGGTGTACATTGGGTATAAAGCAATAGAAACTTTCCAAGCAGCGATCGATGAAACTACAGAACAAAATAGTTGACAGATGAGCCGATTCAGCAAGCCAGGTAACAAGTAGATCACTGGCGATATAACTTGAGGATTGCAGAGATGTTCTCTAGATAACTATCAAGGGGTTTATAAAGGCTTAGAAAAGTGAATGTGTAATGTGTTCGTCGACACCTACCAAGCCTCGATGCCAATGTTTGACATCCTCACACCCATCCACCCAGAACCCTCGGGAGCGCACAGTCATAGGTGCGAACTGCCATTGATACTGGAGGGGGATGGATGGGCATGAGGGGAGGGCAAAAAGGCCTGGAACAATATTCAAGGGATACATACATATGTTGACTGCAGGGACAGGGTTTTCAAAAGGGAGTCTGGAGACACCAGGTCTGGGTTGGCCATGTGGACAATGCACCAGGTCTGGGGTGGCCATGTGGACAATGATCGCAGTGTGGAAGTCCCCTTTCAGGTGTACATGGTGTTTGGCACCTTTAGTGTCCCGATCCACCCAGTGACCTCGGGAGCACACAGTCATAGAAGAAAGCTTCCATTGATACTGGAGGGGGATGGATGGGCATGAGGCGAGGGCTAAAGGCCCGGAACAATATTCAAGGGATACATACATAAGTTGATTGCAGGTACAGAGTCTTCAAAGGAGAGTCTCGACACCAGGTCTGGGGTGGCCATGTGGACAATGGTCGCAGTGCTGGAGGGGGATGGATGGGCATGAGACGAGCGCAAAACACCAAACTTTTCATGAACCTCCTAGACGGTTGGACGTGTTGTTGACTTACTGAAAAATGTAAACACCTATTCATATTAACTTTTTTTACATTTACTTTGATAATGTTGATGGCACAAACAAACTACAAATTGTATCAATGCGGTTATGGTACTGTGTGTAAAAATCCCTTTTACTGTCTGTTGTCAATGGGGAATTTCGTGCGAATAGCTCGAACGACACCGGCAAGTATTACTCGTCAGACGCGGAATCCAAGCCTTCCACGAATCTATCATTTAAACGCACAATAGGCCACAAGTGTGTACCACCTGTGAAAGAGAAACAGAAATATTTTACTTGAATGAATCAGATAACTGCATTTATTTAGTTTGAAATGTCCCTTAAATTCGATAGTATTGTTACCCTTAAAAAAGTAGCTTTCAGAATAAAGTACTTGGGATTTGAAGTATCGATAAAGTACAAATGTGAACGCCCATTCAAGCAAGAACGGATTGGGATCTAGGGCAATATTGTTTTCCAGTGAATGAAACAATTGTTTGGACGTTAAATCTAGTGATGAATACTCTGGCTTTACATTAGTACGAGAAATGTATTCAATTCACAGCAAAAAAAATAACATTTGTCATTGATAGATGGAAGTTACAATGATGTAGGAGAACAACATAAAATATTAGTCGTCTCAGTTGCCAAACATACATCAGATCTAGAGTAAACTTACTTGTTACTTGGATTATGAGGGCAAACTGTTGCTCGAAGTTAGTGCATTAGGACCATCATCATCAAGTCATGCAGCTCGGTAACTTATAGCAGTGCTGTTTCTTCTTCGGCTATGTAGGCCCTGCATTCAGAGTTTTCTCGGCAGCAGCATTTCTCCACCTTGGTTGGATAACCTTGCAATGATCGCAGGTTCACCAGGTGGAAATGTCGTCCATGCAACTGGATTCAGGCTCCGGTGATTGATCATCACCACAAATCTCATCCGATTCCCCATTGTTTACACTTCTTTTTCCTTCAATGAATTCCTCCTCTGAATAATCAGGCTCGTACTGGTAGGGCTGTATTGTTGCCATAGTTCCTGAACATTGAAGAAGAACAAGTTACTTTCTTACCTGGTAACCTTCTTTCGATGGGATGGTCCGACGACGTATTCCATATCTATGACATGTAATCACCACAGCTGTGCTGCTTCGGAAACTTTTTTCGGCGTCTGCGTCCTGCGTCGATGATGTCGATGCGCCGTCGTCGAGGACCTCCTCCGACGTCCGACGTCATCCGATGTGATAAGTAGGACGCACGACGCCCGTAGCCTCAGTTGTAGTTTTTTCCCCCAGAACGTGTGACATAAGTGAACTGCCAGTCAGACACAAAGCCTTGCGGAACGTAAGCTGCAATCGCAAAAGAAATTCTGCAGCGGGGAAGGCAGGGCGGGAGCGATATGGAATACGTCGTCGGACCATCCCATCGAAAGAACGTTACCAGGTAAGAAAGTAACTTGTTCTTCGAGGGGATTGGGTCCTCCGACGTATTCCATATCTATGACAGACTCCCAAAGCAGTACCAGAGCAAGGAGGAGGGAAAGAATTTAGAATTAAAATTTAGAATAGCCAATCAAATAGCAGAGCAAAGGACCGCCTTGCCAAAGGCCAGATCCTGCCCTCGGATGGAATCGAGGGAATAGTGACGTACAAATGTATGTACTGAAGCCCAGGTGGCTGCATCACAGATGTTGCGAATAGGAACACCCCTCTGCAGTGCAGTAGATGCAGCCACACCCCTGGTAGAATGGGCCCGCAAGCCAGCCGGTGGGTCCTTACCCGCCAAACGGTAACACTCCGAGATGGCTAAAATAATCCAGCGAGACAAAGTCTGTTTCGTCACAGCTTGCCCCAAACGCTTCCCAGCGTAACCAATAAAGAGTTGATCGTCCACTCTGACCCGGGACATGCTTGAAACATAAAAGCTTAAAGCTCTCCTAGGATCAAGCCTATGGAGCCTCTCCTCTTCCTTACCAGGATGCGGAGGAGGATAGAATGCCGGAAGAACAACCTTCTGGGCCAAATGAAATTCCGACACTACCTTCGGAAGAAAAGAAGGACGAACACGAAGGACAACCCTGTCCTTGTGAAATACAGTGAAGGGAGGCTTAACTGAAAGTGCCTGGAACTCACTCACTCTGCGAGCGGAAGTAACCGCAACTAAAAACACAGTTTTCAGAGTTAACAGCCTCAAAGGGCAAGAATGTAAAGGCTCAAACGGAGCACCCATAAGAAACCTAAGAACAAGGTTTAAATCCCAACCAGGCACCAGGAAAGGTGACGGAGGGAACACATTAGTGAGCCCTTTCAGAAACTGTGAAATTAAAGGGATTTAAAAGTAAGAACACTCTTCAGACGAGCGCTTAAAGACGGACAGCGCCGCCAGGTAACCTTTAATGGTACCCACTTGCAAGCCCCTGTGGGCCAAAGAAAGTAAAAAGGACAGAACCATGGGGATGTCACATGCAAAAGGATCCACATTCTGAACTCTGCACCAGTCGCAGAACTTACGGCAACGGCAACGGTACAAAGACTTTGTTGCTGGACTCCGGGCCGAAAGCAACACCTCCATCACGTCTTCAGGGAGGTCCCAATCCTTATACCTCAACCTCTCAGAAGCCAAGCGTGAAGGTTGAGGGATCTGACCTCTGGATGGAGAACCTGACCCCACTCCCGTGGGAGCAGATCGTCTCGGTAGGGAAGACGACGTGGAGGGCAGATGGACAAGTCGAGAAGGTCCGGGTACCACGTCCTCCGAGCCCACGCCGGAGCAATGAGGATCATCCGGGAACCGAACTTCCGTAACCTCCGCAGCACTTGCGGGATGACGGGGACTGGAGAAAACGCGTACAGCAGCGGGAATGACCACTCCACCACGAACGCGTCTCCTAAGGCTCCTTTTGGAGGAAATTCCCGCGAGCAAAACCTTTCGCACTTCCGGTTGACACTGGAGGCGAAGAGATCCACTTGAGGGGACCCCCAAAGGGCGAAGATCTCCAGGAGAATCTCCTGAGCCAACTCCCACTCGTGAGAGATCGCGCTCTGCCTGCTCAGAGCGTCCGCCGTCACGTTTTCGGCTCCGGCCAGATGAACTGCTGAGATCGAAACTTCCTGCTGGATGGCCCAGAACTCGAGCTGCATCGCCTCCCTGCACAGAGGAAGTGACCCTGCCCCCCCCTTTTTGTTGAGGTAGTGCATGGCCACTGTGTTGTCCGTCAGGATCAGGACATTCTTCCCTCGCACAGACGGCAGAAAAGCCTTCAGGGCTAGCCTGACGGCCCTCAGCTCCAACAGATTGATATGGAGTCTGGACTCCGACGGAGACCAACGACCGCTGACTGTCAGCCCGTTGGCATGAGCTCCCCATCCCGTGAGGGATGCATCCGTCACGATCATCACCTCCGGCCAGGGAAGCCAAAATGGAGCCCCCTTCATCAAGTTGCCTTCGACGGCCCACCACAGAAGGTCCCGGGCGACCGAGGACGGCACCTGAATCGAGTCCGACATCCTGCCGGAGGACTGCGACCATTGCGTCTTGAGTGCCCACTGCAAAGATCTCATCCGCAGGCGAGCCTCTGGCACCAGAAGAATGCAGGATGCCATGAGGCCGAGCAACCTCAAGAACTCGAACGCTGGGAGCGTCTGGGCATGCTGAAACTTGTGCACCATCTGCTGAATGTGAAGAGCCCTCACCTGGGGAGGAAAACACTGCCCCAGGGAAGTGTCGAGCACTGCTCCGATGTACTGGAGCCGCTGTGTTGGCGTCAAATGGGACTTCTTTAAATTGAGGGAGAAGCCCAGTCTGTGAAGGGAGCGACAGGTGACCAATAGATGATCCAGAACTTGCTCGGGAGAGCTCCCCCTGATCAACCAATCGTCCAGGTAGGGGTAGACGTGAATCCCCCCTTGCCTGAGATGCGCTGCCACCACCACCATGAGCTTGGTGAAAACCCTCGGGGCGGAGGTCAATCCGAACGGCAGGACCCGAAACTGAAAGTGCGAGTCGCCAACCGCAAACCTCAGGTACTTCTTGTGCTTGGGATGGATCGGCACATGGAAGTAAGCATCCTTGAGGTCGAGTGACACCAACCAGTCCTGAAGCTGAAGGGCCTGGAGGACTTGAGAGAGAGTAACCATCTTGAACTTGTCCTTCCTGAGGAGTTTGTTCAAACCGCGCAAGTCCATGATGGGTCTCAATCCCCCGTCTTTCTTGGAAATCAAAAAATAAGGGGAATACCATCCCTTGTTCCTCTCCGCTACAGGCACCAGTTCTATGGCCCCTTTCTCCAGCAGGGCTTGAATTTCCTGCGCAAGGAGCGGATCCGGACACCGCAAAGAGAGGTCCCCGGTGGATTGTCGTGAGGCCTGTGCCGAAAGGGAAGACAGTAGCCGTGGGTTATGATCTCCAGAACCCACACATCTGAAGTAATGGCTCGCCACTCTACAAGATGCTGCGCCAGCCTTCCCCCAACCGGCGAACCATGGGACATGGCCTCATGACTGAGTGGGAGCGGCTGCGGCGTTACCTGAGGGCAAAGAGGCAACTGCCCGAGCGGCCTTGGCACCACGGGTACCCTGTCGTCCACCTCTGGTACCCTTGCGTTGGCCTCTTTGACTGCCAGCTCCTCTCGCTCTACTGAAGGACGAGTAATAGCGAAAGGAACCACCCCTCCACTGCTGTCCCCTAAGACGAAAAGGCAGAGGTTGGCGAACTGCAGCGCCCAACGACTTCGCTGCAGCTTTCGAGGTCTGCAACCTCTCAAGGCTCTCGTCAGCCTTGCTGCCAAAAAGGTGCTCACCGTCAAAGGGCATGTTGAGGAGCCGGGACTGCACATCCGGAGCAAACCCCGACTTCCGCAACCACGCAAACCTGCGTATCACAATGCTCGCCGCCATGGACCCACTGACGCATTCAGCTAAGTCCAAACCCGACTGAACGGACTCACACATGGCATCCTTACCATCCTGGACCAAAGCAAGGAAACCATCCCGTTCGTCCCCTTCGGGAATATGTTCAGCCGCTAACGCAACACAGTTCCACAGAGTGTGCGTGAAACGCGACAAGGCACAAATGGAGTTGGCCGCCTGAAGCGCCATACCACCAGAAGAAAACACTTTCTTCGCCCAGCCATCAAAACGTTTGTCGTCCCTATCAGGAGGGATGGTAGGGTACGACGCCTGCTTCGCCGGGGCCGTGGCCGCCTGCACCACCAAACTCTCTGGAGTGGGGTGCTTGGTCAAGTATCAGGGGTCGCCACTGGCTGGACGGTATTTTCGCGACAAGGATCTGCCCACCGCCGGGAGACTCTCCGGAGCAGTCCAAGCCGCCGCCACCCTTCTCTGTAAAGCCATATGGAACGGCAGAACCGGGTTAGTTGGGGGACCAACATCAAGGATGTCCGTCAGATCATCCTGCACAAACTCCCCTGGGGGAGCAAACCATCCCAAGTACTCAGAAACCCTAGCCATAAGGCGCCGGTACGAGGAATCAGCATGAGAGCCAGGCTCAGGCCTACAAAACTCCACCTCCGGAGAGGTGTCCAGTCCTCTGGCATCATGCAGTGACTGTCTCAACTCGTCAAACTGACCATGGCCCGAGACAATTTCATCCGGAACTGGACTAGGAACCAGGCCATCAGAATCCTCATCTGCCTCTGAAATATAGTCCAGGTGGCGAAAAGAAGGCACCCTAGAGTGCTTGCTCTTAACCAGAGCCTTCCTAGGGGGTCCACCCGTGCCACAGGGAACCTCCGACACAAAAGGCGTCGATGGCGTTGAGCGAATCGGCGCCAGCGTCGAGAGAACCGGCATCGGCGCCGAGAGGATCGGCGTCGAGGAAATCGGCGTCGACGTCAGATGCAGCGCCTCCAGAATCGGCGGCGTCGACACAGCCCTCGAGGCCGGAGCCCCGAGCGTGTCCCTCGACGACCTGAGCGTCGACGGCATCGACGACTTCCTCGGAGCCAGAGCCTAGAGAAAGCCTGACGACGCCCTCGACGCCCCAGACGTCGATGCCTTCTTCGAAGACCTCACAGGTGCACACGGTCTCGAACGCGTCGAGGACCGGGACCTGGAACGGGTACGTCGAGAACGAGTCCCCTTGTCCGAACGGGACCTCTCCCGTGACTCGTGCCGACCACTCTTGCGAGCGGTCTCTCGACCTCACACGACCGACCCCACTCGGGGGCGCAGACGGCTGAGTACCCTGCGACTCAAGAATCGCCAGCATCTTCTTCCCGAAGGAAGCCCATTCCTCCGGCGTCGCACGGCTGGAGGGGTAAGCGACGTGCCGTGCAGAGTCCTCCGAAGAGGACCTGGAAGACGACCGGTGTCGGCGCTTCCGAGAATGCCTCGAAGAGGCTGAGGAGTGGCGAGACCGACTCCTAGAAGGAGACCCACGAGACTTCCGACGATGACACGGAGAGTCACCCCTCGAATCATCCGTCGAAAGCCCCGCAGACTTCGACTTCCGGGGCTTGGACACCCGATCTACCGACAACTTCTTCTTACGTTCGCGTAAGGCTTTGGACGTGAGCGACTGGCAGTCGATACAGTCATCCGTGTCTTGGGCCTCCCCGAGGCACCAGAGGCAGGCGTCGTGCGAGTCCATCACCGACATCTTGGACCCACACACCCCGCACTTCTTGAAACCCGGACGCGGGGTCGAAGGCGAAGTAGAAGACAATCTTCTGAAGGATTTTCACAAAACGAACAGGTTCGAAGAATCGAGAAGAACAGAACTCCAAAGAGTCGAGGCGTTTAAACCGAGAAACACGAAGCAACACGTTCGCGGAAAAAACGGAACTGAGGCTACGGGCGTCGTGCGTCCTACTTATCACATCGGATGACGTCGGACGTCGGAGGAGGTCCTCGACGACGGCGCATCGACGTCATCGACGCAGACGCCGAAAAAAGTTTCCAAAGCAGCACAGCTGTGGTGATTACATGTCATAGATATGGAATACGTCGGAGGACCCAATCCCCTCGAATTACAAATTCAACAGTCATAAAAATAAGAATGTGTTTGTATACAGTAACTACTATTAACGAAGGAGAAGAGAACACACTGCCATGTTACAAAAACCCATGGTGCAAAGACATGAACAATAGGCACAAACTATATAATTTTGCATGCAAACATCTAAAAAAATAAGCCTTGTAAAAGTAGATTTTAAATATGGTTTGGTAAAGACTTTTGTATATAGGAAATATTTAAATAAAAGCAACTACCGAGTTTAATCAGTTCAGATAGTCTAAGTACCTGTCCACAGGGTGTCAAACTAGGAAGATAGATGAACAGACAAAAACGTCACGTAGGCTCAAAACGAAATATACTGACACACAAGGAAAAAGAAACACCATTGTTGTGTGATCGAAAATAGTTTGTTTATACTTGTCGAGGGAAGAGGCCTCTTGGCATTTCCATGGAGAGACACGTCAATACCTTGCGCACAGAGGACGTTGACAAGAGAGGTTCATTGGCGTTGTGAAAAGGGGCTTAAGTCTAGTGATCTCAGTTTGAGGGGCGGGCGATCTATATACTTGCCGCGACGGCACTTGAACTTAGGGCGATGTATCAACAGACAGGTTTAGAACAATATTGCAGTGCCCCACCCGTTGTTTTCACATGTGTAAATGTGAGGAAAACTAAGGTAAGATGCATAGGACATTTTTTTAAGTTCGATTACAGTGTTCTTAAAAATACATGCCCGAACGATTGGGACTATAACATTTCTGAGCAAACGTCCCCTTTAACACCCATTGTCAATGAAGAGGCTAGAGGGAAAAGAACATTGCTGCCTGAAAACATTTTAGGAGGAAACCAGTGTATTTTATAGTTAAGGAGCACTTTGTCCTCACTGTACTGTGAGGACAGAAGTGGTAGCCAGAGGGATTCTGCCACAAAAACGTACAAACAACTCTGCATGTCCTCCACTGCTAGAATGCAGAACAGACTAGTTCAGTCTCTCCATTGCTTGAAAACAAAAGGCATGCTACAGTGTTCGGCAGCTGGGGGACACAAGAGCCGAAAGATCCAAACAATCCCATTTGCCAGAAATACATTTGTTTTCCATCTATTGGAGCAAACCGCATGAATGAAAGCCAAAACCAATGAATCTTTCTGTGAGGCTTGATCATGCTCTGGAAATTCACTAGGGACAACACAAAACTGCATTGAAAGTGAAGGGCGCTAAAGGATATAGTGCTTCTATAACTTAACAGGATTATGTGAGAGAAAGCGGTAGAAATGATCTACCTTTGCACCATATGGGTAGTGGAAAATGCCGAAGTGAGCAATCACATGGTTGTGAATGGCTTGATTAGCTTTAATATGTGAGATTATAACTTTGTGAGTGAATAGAAGAGTGTTGTGGGCTGAGTGAAAGACTGTCATTCAGCCGGTTGGGTTTGACCGAGTCAGTCATTGACCAAGCGAGTAAGCAATTGGGGAGGCTTAGCATGTTTTGCCTTACACCTGACAGGTAAGCCACCTTTACAAGTGCTCAACACAGCCTTAATTTTCAGGCGCCTTTTAGAGGGATCTTTAAATATGGGAAACGTTGTAAAACAGCACAGAGTTATACTTTACATGTGCTTTTTTAGAACATCACACAATTACATCAGCTTGCAATTATGTGTCCCTGTTCTAACCATCATATCTCACATTGTATCAGCTTGCACGGTGCATAGTGAAACTTTACAAATAAAGCGCTTTGTGCCAAACAGATGCCTTAAAGCACTACAAAAATATAAACTGCATTATTTTCATTAGCTGCAACATTTTGCTATGCATATTGCAATCAAGGAATGAACACAAAAGCGATATTGGATGCTTTATTTAAGCACAAGTTTAATAAGTAATGTTGTTCTGCTAGATAGAGGAAATGGCGCTGTGGAAGGTTTAGCTGCACACAGTGAGAAACCCAAGGGTATTCCCACTCCTACTCGCCTAGGATCCTCTGTGCAGTTGGCCAGGGATAGGCCATCGCTATTGGATCCTGACCCTGGGGGAGGAGAAGCCAGGGAGGATGAACTGGGTGGGGGATCCTTGGGGATTGGGGTGCCATTGGGCGAGAACCTAACCCTCCTCCAACCTTCTGGGCCATTATAAGCCAGCTCCCCTCAATCTTCCACATTTAACACTTGACAGTACTGGGATAAAGAAGAGACCAGTAAGAGCAGTGCAGATTACATCTTTTTACCACTTTGGTAATGGGACTAAGAAGATTCCTACTAAGAGTTGTGCGGGTCAGGCATGTCCCTTTGATTGTGGTCAGGCAGAGGTAATTGGTCAGCCACACCTGGAGACTGTCAAGGGGAAACAGGTGCATAAATGCAGGTGTATAAATGGAGGTCAGTCAGACAGAGGAGGAAGGAAGGAGCGCGACATGGGGAGCAAGTGTGAGAAGGCAGCCCTGGTGGCACTGGAGCCACATGAGCCAGGACGCCAGCAACAAACTCAGTGGGCTTGGAGGACCCGATGCAGATGGGCCGTGTGATGTCCCCAGCCTGGGAGCTTACAGACCACTGAGCGCGCAGCAGGAGCTGCCGTGAAGCCGGAGCGGAGAGGACACTGGCCAAGTGCCAA
Organism: Ambystoma mexicanum; assembly: GCF_040938575.1. Lineage (NCBI taxonomy): Eukaryota > Metazoa > Chordata > Amphibia > Caudata > Ambystomatidae > Ambystoma > Ambystoma mexicanum. Next base: position 474,589,700 of record NC_090941.1, on the reverse strand, counting down.
CTGAGCCACCGAAGCTACCGGTGCGGGGATAGAGGCACAAGGCAGTCAAGCTGGGCTCGCTCAGGTAAAGCACAAAGGACAGGTGAGTGACAGGAGGGCAGAGAGGCTCCAGGGCGCCCCAACAAGACAGCAAGGGAACTCTTGTCTGCAATATGGAACCAACAATGTGTTTATTAGAATATCGAACTAAAACAAAACTTAACTATGAACTAAATGTTCATTGAATACCGAGCAAAAGGGATACTTAAACATTGAAACCAAAAGGTGTAAATTGAATATTGAACTGAATGGAACTTGAATCTAAACAATAAAAGTGCACATTTGAACACTTAAACGAATTGAGCACATGTGACACCACAATCTAGCTCAAATATCAAAGCAAGAGTTTTAAAAGGGGGAAAGATTAAAACAGTGAACTTTTGAGAGTGAATGCAGTGTGACAAGGCCACAGCTTGGCAGGAGGTGGGGAACACATGGTGGCAGGGCCAGGAGAAGCCAAGGAAGTGCAAGAATACCCACACAGCCAAGAGGCCAATAAAAGGAGCTAAGTGAAGGTAACTTGGTGCACAGGAGCAAGCGCCAAGGAAACCTGTGTGTGTGTTCTGAGGAGTCCTGGCTCTGCTTGCGCGACCTGTGATGGGTGGTCCGTGTGATCGAACAACTGTGCCTAGACCAGAGAGCCGTGCATGGTTAAACATAAGTACACCGAACAACAGCTTAAGTAAACCACTGCATACGAGCTGTCGAAGTTGGTCAGAAAGAAGGTCAGGTTGGCCTGGTGTTTTGTTAAGACTCTTTTCTTTGGAAAGACTATAACAAGTATAAGCAGCAGAATTTAAGTCTTGGGGAAGGGAACCATGAGGCTTACAAGAAACACACTTTGTCTTGAGAGCGGAGTCTCAAAACGCCTTTTTCTTTTGGATTGTGTTAGTTGAAACTTGGGGAAGGGAACCCCAAGGATTGGTTCAACACTATATCGCATTGAAATGGGAAAAGGTCAACTTTGAGAATTTTTCATGGAACTTTCTTGTTTTGGGGAAGGGGAGCTGAGAGTAAGCTGGAAGAAGCTCAGAACTTTGGGTTGAACACTATTTCCTTTGACTTTTGACATCCCTACACATTAGTTAATGGTAGTTGTGAAAGCAAGGATAGGTTTTGGATACAGACAGACTTTTAAGTTGAACTCTTTGACTCAGACTTTCCTTAGTTTCATTCAAGTAGGTAAATCCCACCTTATCATAGTGCAAGTTAGGCCTTCAACCATCCTGACATTGATATTCATCTTTTGTATGAACTTTAAATAGGTTGTCTGTGTCATACTTCATGACGCCTTCACAGCACCCAGAGACTTCCTCATTCTCCCCTGGTCTACAAGTAATTGGTAAGAACAGCCTTTTTTGCCGAGCGCCTCTGCTTAGACGAGGTTCTTTTAGAGCTTAACACCTACCCCTCTCCTCCAAAACAGGAACGAGACCAGAAATCTCCAAGGGTCAGTGTGTGTTCATTAAAAAAAATCCTAAGGTAGAGTAATCCAATCTTTATCGAAAAAGTAGTGCATGATCTTTTCTGAACATGATTGCCAATCTCCATGTAGGCCTAAATACAAATGTTGACATCACTGTGGACTCAATTTTGTGAAAGCAAAATAGTCGATATAGATGACCTGAACAGTGATTTAGACAGGGACGACCCGTGCAGAAAGGAGAGACAAGCAAGACCCGCCCACAGCAGCACAAGTGTGGACAGAGACAGTATGCAAGAGAAGAACCGCCCCGGTTGACGTATTGAATTTTTCTAAGTAGAAATCGTTGTTTTAAAGGTGTAGAGAATTTGAAAGGATTGTTGCCGTGACTAATGTGCCAATGATAGCCATGTTACTTTGAATTTCATAGCAATTTGGGTAATCTCAATTTTTACTGCAGCAGTCACTGTGATTGCCTGGCCATATATATTTAGACTCAAATGCTAATAAATGCTTGGAAATTCGTTCTCCAAGACATTTATTTTGATTGTGTATTATTCAAACAGTTTGCGTGTAGAGATATCATATTCTAAATATTTCCTGAATTCGTGTCAAGATAGACTGGGTAATCAAAACACAAGTACAAGGTAAAATGCACAATCATTAGTAGGCTGATTCCCTAAATGAACAGAAGATGTAAGGAATGCAGGGCCATATATCACTCCACTCAAGCAACTGGTTATCCAGGGAGAAAATTACCATCCAAAGAAAAGTGGATAAACTCACATCAGGCAAAGTGATTAGATTTGTCAGTGGGTGAGCAAACTAGCTTTAGAGTGAATGAGTGATAGGACCAGGATTATTTTCTTTTGTTGACCGAGCCCCTATCACAATGATTGTAATGAAGTGCTTAGGCCTTACTGGATGGGGCTAACCTGTAGCAAGTTGTGGACAGGAGAATACTTGGTAGGGTCAAGAGAGCTGGAGACCTATGGAATCAACAGAACATTTTATAAATCAAATTGGAGCAGACATGAGATCATCAAGAACTGGAATGGGCGTGAAATGTCAAAAAGTAGACAATCTTCAGGGATCCATGCAGCGGGGGCCTGTTACTTTTGGCTCTCCTGATATTTTGGACAACTTCCAGCGACCTTAGCCAGCATAGTCCATGGTGAGCGATCATAGTTGTTTCATTCCAAAGCATCTGGAGAGCTACAGGTTGCAGACTAGTTTAATAGGTAAAAATTAAAACAAAAGAACAAGTTACTTTCTTACCTGGTAACGTTCTTTCGATGGGATGGTCCGACGACGTATTCCATATCTATGACATGTAATCACCACAGCTGTGCTGCTTCGGAAACTTTTCCGGCGTCTGCGTCGATGACGTCGATGCGCCGACGTCGAGGACCTCCTCCGACGTCCGACGTCATCCGATGTGATAAGTAGGACGCACGACGCCCGTAGCCTCAGTTGTAGTTTTTTCCCCCCAGAACGTGTGACATAAGTCAACTGCCAGTCAGACACAAAGCCTTGCTGAACATAAGCTGCAATCGCAAAAGAAATTCTGCAGCGGGGAAGGCAGGGCGGGAGCGATATGGAATACGTCGTCGGACCATCGCATCGAAAGAACGTTACCAGGTAAGAAAGTAACTTGTTCTTCGAGGGGATTGGGTCCTCCGACGTATTCCATATCTATGACAGACTCCCAAAGCAGTACCAAAACAAGGAGGAGGGAAAGAATTTAGAAGCAAAATTTTAGAATAGCCAATCAAATAGCCGAGCAAAGGACCGCCTTGCCAAAGGCCAGATCCTGCCCTCTGATGGAATCGAGGGAATAATGCCGTACAAATGTATGTACTGAAGCCCAGGTGGCTGCATCACAGATGTTGCGAATAGGAACACCCCTCTGCAGGGCAGTAGATGCAGCCACACCCCTGGTAGAATGGGCCCGCAAGCCAGCCGGAGGGTCCTTACCCGCCAAGCGGTAACACTCCGAGATGGCCAAAATAATCCAGCGGGACAAAGTCTGTTTCGTCACAGCTTGCCCCAAACGCTTTCCAGCGTAACCAATAAAGAGTTGATCGTCCACTCTGACCCGGGACATGCGTGAAACATAAAAGCTTAAAGCTCTCCTAGGATCAAGCCTATGGAGCCTCTCCTCTTCCTTACCAGGATGCGGAGGAGGATAGAATGCCGGAAGAACAACCTTCTGGGCTAAATGAAATTCCGTCACTACCTTCGGAAGAAAAGAAGGACGAACTCGAAGGACAACCCTGTCCTTGTGAAAAACAGTGAAGGGTGGCTTAACTGGAAGTGCCTGTAACTCACTCACTCTGCGAGCGGTAGTAACCGCAACTAAAAACACAGTTTTCAGAGTTAACAGCCTCAAAGGGCAAGAATGTAAAGGCTCAAACGGAGCACCCATAAGAAACCTAAGAAGAAGGTTTAAATCCCAACCGGGCACCAGGAAAGGTGACGTAGGGAACACATTAGTGAGCCCTTTCAGAAACTGTGAAATTAAAGGGATTTTAAAGTAAGAACACTCTTCAGACGAGCGCTTAAAGATGGACAGCGCCGCCAGGTAACCTTTAATGGTACCCACTTGCAAGCCCCTGTGGGCCAGAGAAAGCAAAAAGGACAGAACCATGGGGATGTCACATGCAAAAGGATCCACATTCCGAACTCTGCACCAGTCGCAGAACTTACGCCAACGGCAACGGTACAGAGACTTCGTTGCTGGCCTACGGGCCGAAAGCAACACCTCCATCACGTCTTCAGGGAGGTCCCAATCCATATACCTCAACCTTTCAGAAGCCAAGCGTGAAGGTTGAGGGATCCGACCTCTGGATGGAGAACCTGACCCCCCTTCCGTGAGAGCAGATCGTCTCGGTAGGGAAGACGACGTGGAGGGCAGATGGACACGTCGAGAAGGTCCGGGTACCACGTCCTCCGAGCCCACGCCGGAGCAATGAGGATCATCCGGGAACCGAACTTCCGTAACCTCCGCAGCACTTGCGGGATGACGGGGACTGGAGGAAACGCGTACAGCAGCGGGAATGACCACTCCACCACGAACGCGTCTCCCAAGGCTCCTTTCGGAGGAAATTCCCGCGAGCAAAACCTTTCGCACTTCCGGTTGACACTGGAGGCGAAGAGATCCACTTGAGGGGTCCCCCAAAGGGCGAAGATCTCCAAGAGAATCTCCTGAGCCAACTCCCACTCGTGAGAGATCGCGCTCTGCCTGCTCAGAGCGTCCGCCGTCACGTTTTCGTCTCTGGCCAGATGAACTGCCGAGATCGAAACTTCCTGCTGGATGGCCCAGAACCCGAGCTGCATCGCCTCCCTGCACAGAGGAAGTGACCCTGCCCCCCCCTTTTTGTTGAGGTAGTGCATGGCCACTGTGTTGTCCGTCAGGATCAGGACATTCTTTCCTCTCACAGTCGGCAGAAAAGCCTTCAGGGCTAGCCTGACGGCCCTCAGCTCCAACAGATTGATATGGAGTCTGGACTCCGACGGAGACCAACGACCGCTGACTGTCAGCCCGTTGGCATGAGCTCCCCATCCCGTGAGGGATGCATCCGTCACGATTGTCACCTCCGGCCAGGGAAGCCAAAATGGATCCCCCTTCATCAAGTTGCCTTCGACGGCCCACCACAGAAGGTCCTGGGCGACCGAGGGCGGCACCTGAACCGGGTCCGACATCCTGCCGGAGGACTGCGACCATTGCGTCTTGAGTGCCCACTGCAAAGATCTCATTCGCAGGCGAGCCTCTGGCACCAGAAGAATGCAGGATGCCATGAGGCCGAGCAACCTCAAGAACTCGAACGCTGGGAGCGTCTGGGCCTGCTGAAACTTGTGCACCATCTGCTGAATGTGAAGAGCCCTCACCTGGGGAGGAAAACACTGCCCCAGGGAAGTGTCGAGCACTGCTCCGATGTACTGGAACCTCTGTGTTGGCGTCAAATGGGACTTCTTTAAATTGAGGGAGAAGCCCAGCCTGTGAAGGGAGTGGCAGGTGACGGACAGATGATCCAGGACTTGCTCGGGAGAGCTCCCCCTGATCAACCAATTGTCCAGGTAGGGGTAGACGTGAATCCCCCCTTGCCTGAGATGCGCTGCCACCACCACCATGAGCTTGGTGAAAACCCTCGGGGCGGAGGTCAATCCGAACGGCAGGACCCGAAACTGAAAGTGCGAGTCGCCAACCGCGAACCTCAGGTACTTCTTGTGCTTGGGATGGATCGGCACATGGAAGTAAGCATCCTTGAGGTCGAGTGACACCAACCAGTCATGAAGCTGAAGGGCCTGGAGGACTTGAGAGAGAGTAACCATCTTGAACTTGTCCTTCCTGAGGAGTTTGTTCAAACCGCGCAAGTCCATGATGGGTCTCAATCCCCCGTCTTTCTTGGAAATCAAAAAATAAGGGGAATACCATCCCTTGTTCCTCTCCGCTACAGGCACCAGTTCTATAGCGCCCTTCTCCAGCAGGGCTTGAATTTCCTGCGCAAGGAGCGGATCCGGACACTTCAAAGAGAGGTTCCCCGGTGGATTGTCGCGAGGCCTGTGCCGAAAGGGAAGACAGTAGCCGTGGGTTATGATCTCCAGAACCCACACATCCGAAGTAATGGCTTGCCACTCTACAAGATGCTGCGCCAGCCTTCCCCCAACCGGCGAACCATGGGACCTGGCCTCATGACTGAGTAGGAGCGGCTGCGGCGTTACCTGAGGGCAAAGAGGCAACTGCCCGAGCGGCCTTGGCACCACGGGTACCCTGTTGTCCACCTCTGGTACCCCTGCGTTGGCCTCTTTGACTGCCAGCTCCTCTCGCTTTACTGAAGGACGAGTAATAGCGAAAGGAACCACCCCTCCACTGCTGTCCCCTAGGACGAAAAGGCGGAGGTTGGCGAACTGCAGCGCCCCACGACTTCGCTGCAGCTTTTGAGGTCTGCAACCTCTCAAGGCTCTCGTCAGCCTTGCTGCCAAAAAGGTGTTCACCGTCAAAGGGCATGTTGAGGAGCCGGGACTGCACATCAGGAGCAAACCCCGACTTCCGCAACCACGCAAACCTGCGTATCACGGTGCTCGCCGCCATGGACCTACTGACGCATTCAGCCAAGTCCAGACCCGACTGAACGGACTCACACATGGCATCCTTACCATCCTGGACCATAGCAAGGAAACCATCCCGTTCATCCCCTTCGGGAATATGTTCAGCCGCTAACGCAACACAGTTCCACAGAGGGTGCGTGAAACGTGACAAGGCACAAATGGAGTTGGCCGCCTGAAGCGCCATACCACCAGAAGAAAACACTTTCTTCGCCCAGCCATCAAAACGTTTGTCGTCCCTATCAGGAGGGATGGTAGGGTACGACGCCTGCTTTGCCGGGGCCGTGGCCGCCTGCACCACCAAACTTTCCGGAGTGGGGTGCCTGGTCAAGTAGCAAGGGTCGCTACTGGCTGGACGGTATTTACGCGACAAGGATCTGCCCACCGCCGGGAGACTCTCCGGAGCAGTCCAAGCCGCCGCCACCCTTCTCTGTAAAGCCATATGGAACGGTAGTACCGGGTCAGTTGGGGGACCAACATCAAGGATGTCCGTCAGATCATCCTGCACAAACTCCCCTGGGGGAGCAGACCATCCCAGATACTCAGACACCCTAGCCATAAGGCGCCGGTACGAGGAATCGGCATGGGAGCCAGGCTCAGGCCTACAAAATTCCACCTCCGCAGAGGTGTCCAGTCCACTGGCATCATGCAGTGACTGCCTCAAATCGTCAAACTGACTATGGCCCGAGACAATGTCATCTGGCACCTGACTAGGAACCAGGCCATCAGAATCCTCATCCGCCTCTGAAATATATTCCAGGTGGCGAAAAGGCACCCGAGAGTGCTTGCTCTTAACCAGAGCCTTCCTAGGAGGTACACCCGTGACACGGGGCACCTCCGACACGAAAGGCGTCGATGGCGTCGAGCGAATCGGCGCCGACGTCGAGAAAACCGGCAACGGCGCCGAGAGGATCGGCGTCGACGTCGAGGAAATCGGCGTCGACGTCAGATGCAGTCGACACAGCCCTCGAAGCCAGAGCCCCGAGCGTTTCCCTCGACGACCTGATCGTCGACGGCCTCGACGACTTCCTCGAAGCCGGAGCCTCGAGAAAGCCTGTCGACGCCCTCGACGCCTCAGACGTCGATGTCTTCCTCGAAGACTTCACAGGAGCACACGGTCTCGAACGCGTCGAGGACCGGGACCTGGAACGGGTACGGCGAGAACGAGCCTCCTTGTCCGAACGGGACCGCTCCCGTGACTCGTGCCGACCACTCTTGCGAGCGGTGTCTCTCGACCTCTCACGGCCGACCCCACTCGGGGGCGCGGACGGCTGAGTACCCTGCGACTCAAGAATCGCCAACATTTTCTTCCCGAAGGAAGCCCATTCCTCCGGCGTCGCACGGCTGGTGGGGTAACCGACGTGCCGTGCAGAATCCTCGGAAGAGGACCTGGAAGGCGACCGGTGACGGCGCTTCCGAGAATGCCTCGAAGAGGCTGAGGAGTGGCGAGACCCACTCCTAGAAGAAGACCGACGAGACTTCCGATGATGACGCGGAGAGTCACCCCTCGAATCATCCGTCGAAAGCCCCGCCGACTTCGACTTCCGGGGCTTGGACACCCAACCTACCGACAACTTCTTCTTACGTTCGCGTAAGGCTTTGGACGTGAGCGACTGGCAGTCGATACAGTCATCCGTGTCGTGGGCCTCCCCGAGGCACCAGAGGCAGGCGTCGTGCGAGTCAGTCACCGACATCTTGGACCCACACTCCCCGCACTTCTTAAAGCCCGGACGCGGGGTTGAAGACGAAGTGGAAGACATCGCCGAAGGAAATTCACAAACGAACAGGTTCGAAGAACCAGAAAGAACAGAACTCCAAAGAGTCGAGGCTTAGAACCGAGAAACACGAAGCAACACGTTCGCGGAAAAAACGGAACTGAGGCTACGGGCGTCGTGCGTCCTACTTATCACATCGGATGACGTCAGACGTCGGAGGAGGTCCTCGACGTCGGCGCATCGACGTCATCGACGCAGGACGCAGACGCCGGAAAAGTTTCCGAAGCAGCACAGCTGTGGTGATTACATGTCATAGATATGGAATACGTCGGAGGACCCAATCCCCTCGAAAAGCCTGTACTGGAATGAACTATGTGCATCGCTTCCAGAACAACATTTTGTTTACAACTATTTTTTCCAAATTGAAATTCAAATAATTATGCTCGAAATGTAATAAAACTAGACAGAGCATGATCTTCGTGATCGTTCAGCATTGCCAAGCACACAGTGAATATATAATCTGTCAATTTTGTCATATTAATCACACAACTATGTATACACAAAATGTCCCTGAAAAATAGTACTACCCATCTCAGTATCAAGACATGTTTTACAAATCTATCACAACGCACATTTCTGATGCAAATTAAATCCCTTTTGCTCCACTGCCCATCCCACTCGTCTTCCCACTCACTCTCCAACACCCCTCTGTATTATGAAATGGCAAGGTACCATGTACCATTCATAAAAATACAAAAGAAACTAGGTGCAACAAACACACTTTAAGAAATCTGGCCCAAGTCTCTTCTGCTTTGTTGTCTTTGCCAGAGTCTCTGCATGTAAAGTCCTTGTATGCTGCACCAGACCAGTCATTCTTTAAACATGTCCCGGTTAGCCCATTTTCCAATGCCATCAACCTCCACTCTAGTCCCTCACCTAGTTGATCCCCTGACCAGTCCAAGTCAAAAAATTCTTGAGAGTTTGTACTTGATACCAAACATCCAAGGTATCAAGTTTGAAAAACTAAACTAAAGGAAAGTTCTCTTGGGGCACTACCATAAAAGATGCATGAAGGTGTCTAACTGACCACATGGTCTCCAGCGCACCACACAAGGACCAAGCTTTGGACTGCTAAGCCTAGAAGGATACCAGTATTCTCCATGCAAAATGTTATAACATATCAGGTCATCACTGATGGTTGAATAAAAACATTGGCCACAAAGTGCTTTGTTTCATTAGACCCATGTTTCAAAGAGATTTATCCCCTAACAGATCCGTACGGTCTGGGTTCCTGCTCACTTACCCTCCCACCCACCCCAAGCTTATTTATACTTAATTTGGGTAACGTTTGCATTAAATCAAAACAACATGTTTTAAAACACCCCACACAAAAGTACACATACACTCTTAAGCAGCCGTTTCATTCCCATAATGTCCTTTCTAAATCAGTACACATTATATATTTTACCAGTGTCTGCTAATTGACATCCTCCGTATCTCAGTACTATTACAAGGCCAATTGAATTACTATTTAGTTATCACAGTGGTTACAATTCAATCTCAAAGGACAAAAAATCTCACTTGCTGGAGGCATATCAGGGGATTGTAACAGGTCATCCAAAAAAACTCCATTAAGAATAGAATATATGTTGTCGCTAACACTGCTTACAGATTTGAATATCCCTCTGTCGTAACCCACAAAATCCTATTCTTAACCCATACTTTCATAAGCAAGGCAACAGAGCGTTTCCACTGGTGGAGCGATCTGACGATTCACCAGAACCAGCACCATCATCACAAATTTAGCTAATAACTTGCTTTTCATCTTATTAGGCATCAGCCCGAGCAAATAATATTTGATTGAGAGCTCCAATGACCACTTCATAAACCTTTCCAGAACTTCTATTACAGCCCTCCAAAAGGTTTGGACCTTAATGCAATCACACCAGGCACTGGAATGTAGCCAAAGGACATCTTAATTTTGGGCATTGGCTCTCTATTGCTGGACAAACCGCATTAGTAGGGCCGGGGTTAAATCTGCCCACTGTAGAACTTTAAAATGAAGGAGCTTAAAGTGCATGTTCCATGAAACAAGCATGTTGCTAAAGCAGGCCTTTTGACATTCCTCATCATTCAGTCGGGAACCTAAATCAGTCTCCCATCTTGTTCTTCCCTCATTGGCCTCGATTTACTGCAATGCACGAATTGTAAAGTTCTGTGATCTGCCTGTCCCATTAGCCAATACAATGATGGTGCTATTCACTTAATGTATTGTGGGCTCCTCAAGAGCAAATCGGCCAGGTCGTCCTATATCGGGCCACCAGACTAGCATAGGTCAAAAAAAGTGTTCTGTCCACCCTCATTGCATGTGTCAAAACCTGCCTTTGCTAAAAATCTAGCTGCATCTCCGAATATTCGACTCCAATCCATGCACTCTGCGTAGCTTACTTGGAGGTGTGTTACAAATATTATCCCACATGTGAAACCAGACAGTGTACATATTTTTATGCCCCTCCAACTTCGTGAAAATGCTCAAAATTTGATACATTGTTGGTAGATGTGTGGGGAGTACAAGAATCTGCATTTTCGTTAAGTAGGGAATGTTTGTGCACTAGTGCAATCAGAACCTCAATAAGCTTCATAACAGCCTCTACCCACCTCAAAAAACCAAAGGACAACAAATTGTAAAAGTGAGGTAACATGGAGGCGAGGCCTAGTGCGCAAGAAGAAAGTATGGCTGCCTGAGAGCGCCTGCGACACCAGGGAGTTACAGCATGGTATAGCCCTGTGAGACGTTGGCAATGACGTTGCATCACGTTGTGTAAAGCCTGAAGTGGCTCCTTGCAATGTTTGAGCTTGCTAATCGTCGGGGAAGTTGCTGAGTCGGGCCTGGCCCACCGGGGGCCTGTGAGCTCGCCCTGAGGTTACAGAGGCACTCCCTGCCGCCTGACTCTGCAGCGCCTACTATCGGCCTCCTTCCTTCTGAAGGACCCGCTCATGAGCGGTCCCTCCCATGATCCTGCCCTGGAGGCCGGGTTACTCCGAGGCAGCGGTCGCACTGCTCCCCCACAAGCTTGCTACATGTTGCCTGGATCCGAGGGGAGGCCCAGTCTGACCCTGCAGCATTGAGCTAGATGCGGCTCTGCCTCAATATAGCAGGCCGCTTCGGCTGGTATGCTGACGCCGCCGGCTGTCTGGAGACTCCCTTCTGGCGGCTGCGCCTCTGGCTGTTCCGGTCCGAGGATCGACAGGGACGGCCATCGGAGGGGGCGCAGTCAGGCGGCCCTGACGTGTGAACCTCTGGGAATTACCAACCCTGGGTACAATGGGGGAACCCTGAAGCTCCGTAAACATCCCTAGTGATTTAGGGGTGAGGGGGCGGGGCATTGGGGGGGGGGCTGGCCTGGTACAGCTGTTGGCCTGGACGCAGCTCCCGGCAAGGGATGACTAGACTTGTTCTACCTAGCTGCCACCCCCCTGAACTTCCATGGCGATAACTTGGTGGAGTAGCTCCCTGCCCGAGGGACTGTCCAAGAGCCTTGTCAGCCTCATTGACACTGAGCCTGCATTGAAACTTTGTTTACCGCTGGAGACCGTACCCTGGCTTGTTTCACATTCCCTTGTGGTTGATCTGAGAACAATGGCCCAGTCTGGTAAGACCAAAAAGTCAGCAGACATCGCCTCACTTCTACAGATACATCTGGGGAAGAAGGAAATTACCACGGTCGCCCAGGTGCATGATGGTGGTCCTTAGAGGACTCTCTCCCAGTGGGCCACAAAGGACGACCTGCAGCAATGGCTCTCGGAAATCAAGGGACAACTCCTGGTTAGCCTTTCTGAAACGGATGGAAAGATTTCTTCCATGGACAAGCGCTTAGATGAGAGTGAGCATCAGATTGAGGACGTGGAGACCACCCTGTACGAGCAGTCCTAAGGTCAGTGAATGGGCCCAGCGCATAGAGGTCCTGGTTGAAAAGGTGAATCACCTGGAAACTAGACATGAGGACTTTGAGAACCGGTCCCACCATAACAACCGACGTATCAGAGGAGTGCCTCCGGGAACTATCGGACTGGGAATGGAGGGCTACATCACTGACCCTTTCCGCCAGATTCTAGATGCCACACCAGAAGAACAGATTGAGCTCAACAGGATGCACAGAGTCCGCTTGACTGGACCAGTGCATCAAGGCTTTGTCCCTGATGTCCTTACCCAGGTTCATTTCTACAAGCTGAAGAAGAGGATTTTGACCCGCGCTACACACCTTGAGGAGATTCTTTTCCGTGGCTCCGGTTTGGCCCTTTATCATGACTTGGCTGGTGTCACTCTGCTGAAATGCAGGCCCAGGCGGAGTCATCTCCGAATGCAGAGCAGGTGGCTGACATCCCCGAGAGGCCCGGTGCCAGGGTGGGTCTCTGGTCCAAGATGCGTAGAGGCCACAGAAAGAGGAAGGACTCGGCCTCCCAGTTTATCCCTGCGTGAGGCTATCATCGATCTGATAAATCACGGTCTAACACCTTCTGATGCCAATGTAGTCCAAATATGGAAACCCAGTCGGATAATGCTTGGGAACTGAATTTCTCACTTTGGAGGCGCTTTCGTTCTCTACTAACTATTAATTGGGATGGATTTTACTACCGGTCGCAGATCACTCCGACATTACTGTTTGGTCACTTTAGACCTGTTCTGTGTTTGATGTCAGGAATGACAGTTGTGTTACCCGCTTGGGGTTGGGTAGGGGTATGGGTTTACTGTTTTTGGGGCTACAATTTCGGACGGACAGATGACGGCAGCATCCAGAGATGACATGGTGGCAGAACGGACGTGTGCCTACTTTGTGGCATGGACACACAATCCCAGCCTTGATGTCAGCACTTGACGTAACTGCTCCAGATAGTACAATGCCTGTTTTTACATGGAATGTTCAAGGTTTAAAATAACTGGTCAAGCGGAAGTCTGTGTTGGCCAAGCTTACTGACTTCGCCCCATCGATTGTGTTCCTACAAAAGACCAGCCTGCTAAAAGAGGACGAGGGAAGGTTTGCACACAAACACTTTTCACCTGGGTTCTTTGCCTCCAGTGGGATAAAGCGAAGGGGTTTTGCAATCCTGTGTGACCGATCAACTCCCTATGTGAAATCAGGGGTTCTTAGGGATCCCACCTAAGGATACCTAGGGGTTAAATGCCTATTTTTGGGGAATGTATTCACCTTTGTCTCAGGTTACGCCTCTAACGACAGGCAATATCTCTTCATTGAGGACCTCCTCAGCAGACTCCAGACCTCGCAGAGGGCTCTGTTGTCATTGAGGGGAATAGGGAGGGCTTTAATCTTACCCCTGACCCAAGCGCTGACAAAACCTTTCCCACTACCAGCGGGGACTATAGGAATTCCCTGGCTCTCATTAAGCTTCACCAAGAACTGAATCTTGTGGAATATGAAGGCTAAGGAATCACTCTTCCAGGGACTTCACTCACTATTCCTACGTTCACAAGAGGTTCTCGCATATCAACATGCTTCCAACCTCTTCCTCTTTTGTCCCCGCTATCCCGGATTCCACTATACATCTCATGGACCCTCTTGGATCATGCCGCTTTTGATGTGAGACGTTCCTCGCCCTCCTTGCAGGCCCTGGAGGCTATGTAGCCCGATACTCAAGGACTTGGTAATTTGCCAGGAGATTAAAACAGCAATCAACTCATGCTTTGAGAATAACCTCACAGAATAGGTGCCCCTTCCAACAGACTGGAACGCTATAAAGGCGGTGGGTCGGGGGGTCATCATAAGCCTAACCTCATCCTATTCTAAAGCCAGAACTCGCTTATGGGAGGAACTAGAGGAGGAGGTTAGGACACAGGAAACTGCTCACAAACACTCAGATTCTCTTAGGGCTAGGCGGCACCTGGAAATAGCCAAAGCTAAACTTGAGGTCCACTTGGCGGAGAAAACATCTCAGGACCTATTAAGGGTGAAGCAGTATTACTATACTAGAGGTAACAAGGCTAATAGGATCTTGGTCCAAAATCTAGCAAAACACAAAACCTGGAACAATATTCCAGCCTTACGGGACAATAAAGGTTCCCTCCTGCTAGCAGATCAGGATAAATTTACTTAGGTCCACAAGTATTATGCAGGGTTTGTGGCTGCAAACCCCCCCCCCACCCCTCCCCCCACCCCAGACCTGGCTGCCCTAGAGGATTACCTGCCTTCGGTAACTTTTCTGCCTCTCCTGCCGGAGAAGATTGTGCTGCTTGAACAGTCCATAACGCCGTGGAATTTGCTTCAGCGATTAAATCACTTAAAAACCCTACCCTGGGACCAGATGGGTTCACCTCTGAATTTGAAAAGATTTACTGCGATATCTTGGCTCCCTACCAAACTCAGCTCTATAACACTTTCCCAGACTGCGGACAAATCACGCCTACCATGCTGGAAATTTCAACGCTATTACTCCTGAAACTCAGCAAAGACCCGGAGTCCCTCGACTCTTAACGCCCAATTTCTCTAATTAATAACAACGCTAAGATTTACTCTAAAATTATGGCTCCAGGTTAATGTCAGTCTCACTGCCCGATCCTGCGTCCACAAAAACATCAGAAAAACCCTCAACCTGGTCGAGGTTGTGAGTAAATTGTCTCTTCAGGATGGGTTTACTGCACTTGATGCCCTTAAGGACTTTGACTGCCTTGACGGGTCATACCTATGAGAGGTTCCCTTGTGTTTGGTCTAGGCCCATGATTTCGACAATCACTGTTGCTCATCTACGCCTCTCCCTCCACCAGAGTGTTGCTCAATAGGAATTCTACGCCGCTAGTGCAGGTTTCCAGAGATACGCAGCATGATTGTCCATTATCTCCCCTTCTCTTTGCTCTCTCTCTCTATGGAACTCTTAGCAGCCCGGGTTTGTAACAACCTGGAAATGAGGGGCATGGCATGCCAGCGGCGGGGGAATAAAATGTCTCTTTAAGCAAACGTCTTGGTCACATTGATCAAACCTGTAAGCTCGGCCACTGCCTTAATAAGAGAATTTGCGCGTTTTGGCCAGGTTTCCGGATTTGAGGTTAACTACTCTAAATCACATGGGCTTGCCTTAACGATATCACCTACGGAGTTTGACGAATTGTCTAAGATATGCCCCATAACATGGCTTTGGAATTGGATTGAATACCTGGGGATTAGGAGTCCCAGTAATATCAAGTCTCTGTATAACACCAATTACCCACCCTCTCTTTGCTAGCATGGAGTCTAACCTCAAGCGATTGGACAAATAGATGATCTTGCGGCTAGGGTGAGTCACAGCAATACAAAGGACCACGATTCCAGAGCTCATATATAATTTCCTGGCCCTCCCAACTCAGGTCCCTCTACACAAACTGCATTTGCTCCAGGGGAACATTCTTGCTTTTATTTGGCAACACCTGAAACGTAGACGAGCAAAGAGGGTCCTGAGGAGAAGAGAAACTTTGGGTGGCCTAGGGGTCCCAGATGTCTACCGTTATTACTTAGCCTCCCAACTCTCGCACATTTTCTTGTAGGCTCTTTCAGGGGAATTCATCCATTTGGACAAAAATAGAAAAAGCTGTGACCCAGATCCCCTTGCAACAAATGCCATTCCCCAAACGTACCCACAGTCCAATGAGACATACACTAGCATGCTGTAATACAGCGACTAAGAGATGGGGTACTCCTCTGGGCCTAGGCCCATTATGACCCATTGTCACCAATTGTCTGCAATACCAAATTCTCTCCTGGCATGCAAAAACTAGTGTTCTCCTCCTGGACCTCTGGTGGGTATCCTGGAACCTTGACACCTCTACAAGGAGGCAGTTCCCCTCACCTTATGTTTTCATTGCAATAAGGGGAACATTGAGGTATGCAAAGTTGTGTCACTAGGCGAGTCACCCCACAATAAAACAGAGAAGCACAAGAGACCTCAATGCTCTCAAACTCACATTTCTAGCAGGTCGCTCCAGAGATAGGTTTTCTGGGCTTTACAATCTGCTTGACCGGTACGATCCCCAGGAACATTTACCATACATGGCTAGCTGGGAGCGAGACTTGGGAGTCCAAATTGGGGAAGAGTCATGGCTTAGGATATGGGAATGGAATCACAGGGTCTCCAGATGCACCATGGACACAAAGTGCCAGCTCAAAATATGCTGTAGGTAGTACCTCTCACCGGAGAGACTGCACCACTTTACTTCTTCCTACCCAGAGATGCATCATATTTTGCAACCTGGCTTATCGACTAAATACATAGGCATAGACCGATCCTATATAAACACCTGGCCTTCTACTTTTGACAGTGTGTCGTCTCCCGCCTGTCTCATAAAACAAAATAAAGATAGTTAACTTTTTTTTTAAAAAAAAAGAGGCAGCATAATATGCCCAAAAGTCCAAAACACAGAAACCTCCCTGAGAGTATGTCCAGCCTGATCGTAGGTGCCTTATTATTCCAAAATAGCAGCAAGATTTTGTTGAAACCAGTTGTTGCACACTACAAACACAAAGTAGTGCCAGCCCCAATACATGGCGCTGAATGTGCGCTCTGTGCATCGCATACAACGTGGACTCTGGCGCAGGGTGTTGAGGCTCCGAAAGAGGTGTGCCCACAGCTTATATATGATATGAATTGGGGCTCATATCGATCAATGCAAGAGTTACATGGAACATGCTGGCCACCTATAGAAAAATCATCATTCAAGATCGGTCTCTGCAATTTGACATTCTAAACAACTTGAGAGGTGAAAATAAGGAAACGATCTCATGGCAATGGGCCAACACATGCGAAAATATGCTAACAGATCTGAACACCGATTCGAAGACTAATGAATAATCCAAAAAAAGGGAAAAGGAAAATGTGTCAACAGGACTGGATAAACACCATGGAGACAAGAGGGCGACACAGGCTGATGGAAAACGTTGCCCTAGAACCAAAGGCCCTGAATACGTTGCCAGGCTATTTGGAGAAAGCCACAAACCTGAAACAGAGCCATATATATGAAATTTCGCCTCGACCTGTTTGATACAAAAGAAAGAATAAGACTGATGAACAGAAAAGGCAGTGTTAATCTTAAATGTAGATTCTGTAACAGGGAGGACCAATCCTTAAAACATCTAACAGTTTATTGTCCGGGACTGATGCAGCTAAGAACAAGACACTTGGACAATCTCATAAACAAGAGACCATTACTATTTGGGGAGGAGTGGTGGGTGGAGGTCGCAAATCCAGACAAAAAAATGTCTAATGCACTAACCGCCTTTTTAGAGCAAATGGACTATTTGTTAACAAATTATGTCATAAAGTCAATGAGTAATGAAAGTAATCAATGAAAAAGTGTGCATAGGGCAGAAAGACATTCATTGGTGCAAGTGATAAAATATATGGTGCTGTGTTGACAACTTTCTTTTTTTAATTGTATTTCGTTAAAATAACCTTTTACAAAATTTCATATACATCATCATCACAAAAATATACAAGTTACTCGCAATTCAGTCTTGAAAACTAAAATCTCATTACTTAAAAACCTTCATTTACAACACTTAAGAATACAAACATTCAAATAAAACCATATAAGCATCCTATTTGAGTATATTCGAACCCTAAAAAGTGAAAAAGGAGAGAAGCAAAGAAGGAGAGAGAAAAAAGAAAAAATACAAAAGAGAAGGAAAGACATTTTGGCAGAGCAGGAGTAACTCCACAGAATCTTGAGTCCACCTTACAACCCCCTTTTCCCTCTAATCACTGATGACATCTTGCTGCTTTTAACTAGCATTTTTAAGGGTTTTACCGTCAATCTTCCAGAGATCTTTAGTTTCTTCCCTCCATGGTTAAACCCACCTAGGTTCACAGGTACCTTCTTAGATCTCTATATGACTTCTCTCTAATACCTGGACTGCTGCAATTGTGAGAGCCTGATTTTGGCCCGAGACCAATCTATCCCAGAACATGTCCGGCAGGAAGCGTATCGTTCCCAGCCCAAATCTTCCAAAAAGCCCTAGTCTCACCGCCCATGTTCCCTCACATTCCATTAATAGATGTTTTAAGGATTGTTCTTTGGGATTTTTGCATACATTGCATAAACCAATCGCATTAAAGCCCTGACCTCATCTGTACAGGAGCTCTCTTGTATGAACCACATTCAGGCGCACTCTAAAGAATTGTTTCCGCAACTTCCAATTTGAGAATTATACCAGGTATTTTGACAAATGACCCTGCTTCTTGTCAGCCATCAAAAATGGACTTGGATGCGCTGTAGATCGCATAGTATCAGTTGTGACTATCCAGTCCATTTCATCCCAGGCTTTCTTAATCTTCATTGGATTATCTATTAGGGTCTGGCTGTTTGTCTTCATATTTGCCAATTCTCCCTCTACCCATGTGTTCAAACCATGTGTTCAAACCAGTGAGCATATTCAAGCTTTTTATTTTCTCCAGATGCGAGTTGACATCCGCATATAACGACTCCTCTTTAGCTGTTATCAGGAAGCGATAAAGGGAAATCAACTTCCATCCTGCTTTGGCCTTTAGGGAATGTAGACCCAATTCAAATCTGATGCCCACCATTTTTCCACAAAAGGCCCTTCCATTTTACCCAGTTGCTAAACCAAAGGAGGGGCTTAGCTTCCAGCCAATAATGGATCACAGGGATGACTTTTGCCTGACAGTATCCAATTAAAGGGATGATTGAAAATTTACAGTACTTCCCCAATACTTTCTTCATCTGAGTAGTAAACTCCAAGATGTTACTGCAAAGGTCCTGCTCTACTTTACAGACAGACGGAGAGCAATAGACTTTGTAACCTAAAACACTAGCTCTTCTACTCTGGCGATCGGATTGCCCTCCAGTGTCCATTGTGGGAAGGAGAATCTTATTTGTATGTTTAAACACCAGAATTCTTGATTTCTTTGGATTTAAGGCCAAACTGTACTCCTCCGCATAATGGAACAGGCCATTCAGTAACCGCTGCAAGTCCACTGCTGTGCAGTCTAACACCACATCATTGGCATAGGCCAGCCAACCTGATTTTTAAAGTTTGTAATAAACTAAATACAAAATAAAAAAATTAAACAAAATAGCAGCAGTAGGAGCCTATTTAAGGGTTGGAATATGTTCAGTGGTGTAGGCCTGGGCATACATTTCAGGGTTCAAGACTGCTGGCTTCTGCGAGCCATTCAGCTCCTGATTATATTCTTCCTACATCTGCCTAACTCCTCCCTTTGCCCCCTCCGCCCCCTCCAACTAATCCTGAATTGGACTGGAAGACCTATTCTTGGCCTCAAGCCCAGTGACTGCATCTCTCCAGCCCTTAAATCTCTCCACTGGCTCTTGGTTGCTGCAAGGATCAAATTCAAGACCCTCTGCATCATCCACAAGGTTTACTGGGGTCTGGGACCCGATATATCCAACTCTCTCTCTCCCTAACTACCTCTCCAATAGAGCCCTTAGTTCGTCCAGCTCTAACTGTCTGCACATCAGATGTTTTTCTAAGCAGAGAGTGGGGGGGGATCTCTCTCCTCTAGGGGTGTACCGAACCTCGGCTTTGAGTAAGTATTCAGCCGAATTCCGGATGAAAAAAGGCTATTCGGCTCCGGCCGAATAGTTTCTTGCTATTAGGCTCTTGCCGAATACTTTGACATTCTCATTTGAATACAATGCAACATGAACTCAGAAAGGCAAATATAGACTTCAGTTTAAAAAACTGAATAGAATCAGACCAGATAAATTGCTATCACACAGCTGAAAAATATCTTATATTGTAATCTGCTCTTTAGAACATGTTTTGTAACAGATTCTTAGAAATGTAAGGTGCTCATCTTTTATACTTAGCCTACAACAATACAGGAAAATCTTTTCTTTTGGCAAATATTTATATGCAATGTGCACTTGTTTTCAGTTGGAAAAGACACTGAAAGAACTGTGCATAGATACTTTCAGTTCCTGTCATGTCACTTCCCATTGCGTACGTCATAGTGTCCCTTTTCTTTCTTTAAAGACTTGAGTTTAACATTATCTGATATTTTATCAGGAATGATAAGTTGCATTTGGTTGTGTATTGGTGAGAAGAAGTGGCTAGGATAAGTGAAAAGTGAGCAGCATTTGTTTGGGTGGGGTGAATAGTTGTGAGATGGAGTTCACACATTTCAGATTACCTCTTGACTTTTGTCCTGCCTGAGCCGACAAACCATTTAATACATTTCTATGTGAGCTGCAAAAACGTTTCGAAAGTAGACCGCATCGACTTTGCAACTGGATAGAGAATGCAATGCATCTGATTCACAAAGGCAGTCCTTTTGCATTTGTAAATCCTCCTACTTTAACTGGCACTGAATATGCAACAATCTTCTGTATATGTGAACCCTTGAATTTGGTTAAGTCTGCTTTTTTTCTGGCTTTTATACTTTAAATGAAGATGCTACATTTATTACAATGAAGAGAAATAAAAGTATAGAATGCATTGAAAGTGCTGTTTTTTTTGTTTTTTAATAAGTGTGTTTTTTGAAGTTTGGAACATGATTAAATAAAGCAACTATTCGATTTCATATTCATCTTCGGCCGGATACTAAATATGCTATTCGGTACAGCCCTACTCTCCTCCACAGGTGCCTCCCTCTGGACATCTTCCCTGCCACTCTCAGACCTGAGCTGGATCTTAAGTTCCAGAAGCTCCTCAAGACCACCCTTTTCTCTTATTCCTTCTCCCTCTCACTCCCCTGCTAATTTCCCCACTGCCCGAGACTGGTGGCCAGGTTCCATCAGTCATACATGGCACCAGCACCCCCCCCCCCCCCACCCAGTCTACCTCTGCACTTCTCCCTTGACCCTGCCCCTTCAAACCCTCTTCCTGCACTTGCCCTCTTGGGCTCCCACCTCACCTATAATTGGCTGGATGATGTTTACCCCTTGGAGACACTCCAGCCCCTTAACTTGCACTTAGTTGTGGACCCCCTTCACTCTCTGCTCCCACCTGGACCGCCCCTGCTCTGAGCCCTCCTACACAACTCCAGCACTTTCCCTGCCTGCCCTTCCTGAGCACTTCTTGCTACAGCACTTGCACGATCTAAATGTTGCATGGCCTATTAGGATAGCCCAAAGAAGTCCCCGAGTAGAGACGGAACGCATGGCACAAAACAGTGGCTATGGAGCCCTGCTTGAGAGGCGGGATGGCATGGCATTGTGACTGCCCTACACCGTTATACCTTTAAACTACAGAGAGGTGGAAGTGGACAGTAGAGACCAATTGTGAATTACCTACAAGTACTTCCTTCTAATACAGTCATACCGAGGGAGATGACCTTTTGGCCCTATACAAAAAGAGGACCCATGTGCATATAATTAAAGTCAGTGACCTAGTGGTTTTATTTCTGGCATCAACACTACCCCTGACACGATTTTGGTTAGAGAGAAATATTGCAGAAGACATCACTCTTTCAGTTATATTGGGAACCCTGATTGGTGGCTCCCAGATCCTGAAGAAGGTTGGATAAATAGCAGACCCAGTGAGTTCCAGGATCGGCCAAAGCATGTGTAGATCTGAGAGAAAGGAATTACAGCTACTCTATGAACAATATATGTGCATTAAGATACAAAAAGAACAATACTGACATTTAAGGGATTGCCTTATGTTCATATGTGCTTATCTAGGTTTCACTTTCTGTAAAACAGATCAGATATTTTATATTTTTTGTATGAGTGAAAGCATGGAAGAGGAGAGACTGATGTCAAATAATTTATGTTGTATAAATATGTTTTGAACAAAGAACATTACAATTGTATGTGAAAATAAAATATTTTTCTATTGCGAAAAAGGTTTTGCAATTTTGGAAGTATTTTCGCTAGACTCATTCATATCTAGGTCCATTGCTGATCTTCCATTAGGATAGCTACATTTCTTCTACTTATCCCCCCTCCTACCTTGCTGCACCTCGAAACACTCATGTATAGTGTTATTATAAATGAAGCATAAACGGGTGAGCTTGACATCCACAGCTACGAGGAGCCACTTTCGACTCCCCAGGTCAACTGGTGCCATCTAAAAATACCCTAGTCACTTCAACTCTGTGTTTGGGAAGGTCTACAAAAAGAAGATTAGGTCCCATCCAGTAGACATTTAAAGCTTAATGGATCAAATATAAATGGACAAAACATTCTAGTTTGCATCACATGTGGGAGTTAAATTTGTGACATGCTATGAACTAGCTCATTCTTCCCCAGAGGTAGTTCCTACCTACTAGTTGAATCCAGATACTGAGAGGGTGTAGAGGAAGGAAACTGACTAGGAGGGGTCACGGTGTGGGCTATAAACTTATTATATATACATATAAAAACCTATCTTTCCCTATATCTTAGGGGCTTGCCCTGCCTCAACCTAAGAAAACGTAGTGCTCTGTCAGAATGTCTGTCAAAAGAAATATTCTTTCCGTCTTCAGTCAGAAAACCATCTAATTTAACCACAATACTAGGAACAAAAGCTTTTAACTAAAGTAAAGTTTGGGTTTCCTTCACCAGGAGAATGGCTCCCTTCTCCTTGTTAACACTTCAGTCTTATAGCAGTGTAGGAGAAATTCTTCAATATTTAACTACAATGGATCAGGGGAATGGCTCCCTTCACCTGGTCCTTCTGTAAAAGCTCCACACAGTGGTCTTTAAGCACTGGAGTAGAAAACTTCAACTAGTCAATTTACTAATTTCCAGGAAGGATTGAAGCTCCCAGACCTATTTGGCTTCCACTTGACCTTCTGGTGAGAGAAACTATTGCAATTGTTCTCTGTATTTCTCCCATATGTCTCCTTACAAGTTTTTCCAAACGTGAGGAGGAGGTCTCCCGAAGGACTTCAAGAGTAATGGGAGCCCTCTCCCTTGTGGTACTGGTACAACTAGAAAAACAGGTTGTATTAGTGGTATTAGATGGACCAGGACCACTGTGACAAGGGAGATGACTCCCAAGACACGCTGTTGGAACAGGGGTACTGGGTAGACCACTGCGATGAGGGGGATGATTCCAGATGCTCTCCGATTTATAGGTGGTATTTGTTGTGCCACTGCACCGATGCAATCTGTTCTATTCGGGCCACTTCCCGGCCCAACCCGTCTTCCTGTCGTTCCCGTTACTTGTGGTATTCTTGCAACACGGCTCCAGTTCTTCATGGGGTCACAGGCGCCTCTCTTCCTTCTTCTTGCGTGGCTCCAAGGCAGGCTTGTGGTCTCTGCGTGGTTTCCTGGCCAGACAGTCCACCTCTCTGCGGCCACATCACCACCAAGTAAGTCGGCTCGCAGGATGATTCGGCAGCATCTTATCGTTCTGGCAAGATGCTTCTGCATCACCTTCGGTCTTCCCAGTTTGAACTTTCCAGGTTTGGTTCGCGTACTGCAGGCTTCTGTGAGGAGACTCTTGGTCCTTTCCTGCTTTCTGCTTTATGTGGTTGACTCTGCCCATGTGAAACGTCAACCCCATTCACTAAAGTCTCTTTAGTATTCTTCATGCCTCCCGTAGGCCACCTCGTTACAGTTCTTGATTGCATTTGTATACTGCTATTTCGTATGCTTCCCTTGCTCTTCCTCTTCCCAGTATATTTTACATCTGACACAGTCAAGGTCCCAGAATAACACAAGAGCACGGGCAATCGAGTACAGACACCACAGCACCTACCCCACTGCCCTCTTCCTTTCTGCACTTGCACGTTTTGAATACTGACAAGGCATAGTAGGTACGGCCGTCCCTTCCATCTCTGTATTTTTTGTATTTAATTGTACTGCTATCGCATGTTCCCTCCCTGGTGCCCCGTGGGTGCTTTGAAACAGAATGTATTTCCTGTATAAGTGCCTAACAGGCAAACAATAAATAAATAAAATAAATGGATTAATTATCAATGGTGGGAGAAAAGGATGACCATGAGGGTAGGGGTTTACGTGATCAAGTTTTTTCCCCAGGTGGATGTCCTTATCCCCAGGAGGGGACTTCCCTATGAGGTCCTCCCGCATATTTCCACCACCCTTAGGGGGATTATAGGGTAGCATCTTCACCTCTCTAGACTCATAGGAAAGGGCTCCCTGCTGGGGAGAAGTGGTGAGACCTGGCGAGCCGTCACAATACCCAGGAGCTGCTGTTAGTGCCTGCACATCAAATTCTTATTTTGTTCCCTGTAGAAGTCTGGGTGCAATAATTATTTTGCTATTGAGATCTTGCCCATGATTGATATCAGAAATGTTAACCAGTAGTCTACAGCTCTTTCAAGCCTAAACAAAAATTTCAAAACATGTATACTATACACATCTTCCCTCTACGCACTTTATTGTATTCCCAGGTATCGAAATGGTGAAAGTGGTGATGTAATCAGAAGCTCCTGCAGAGGAGCAATCAAGGTACCTGGAAGCGGATACAAATGTGATTTTGTCCCAGTTAATTTTCAGCCCTGACATTATTCCACAGTACCCAATTTGTTGAAGTCTGGCAGGAAAAGTCACAGCCAGCTCCTGCATGCATAATACGTCATCCATCAATGACTCCCCAATAATGTCTCAGTTAATCGTAGAAAGAGAGATGAGGAGGGCGCTGGGAAGTTGTATCCTGGGTTTTCAACTTGTAGTAATTTGTGGAAATGAGACCCTGAAAATGATAGAGCCTAGAATGTATGAAGAACATTTCTCAAATACAGATGAAGATAACCAAGTTAAAAAGACATTGATGTCCTGGACACCCTGTGTATTTGCCCGTCGTCTATTGGTTTTCTCTTATTTTTTCTTTTCTCTTTTTTTTATGTGAATTTAATGTTTCTCCCTCGAGCATAGTGCACTGTGTGGGAATAGATGTGTTTGCTTGGTCTGGGATTGGTTGTTGTTTGTAATAAAAGTTTGTATAAACTAAATGTTACAATAAAAAAAATAATATGTCATCCGTATTTAGAGAGAGGACATACATCTGCCCATCTATCCCAAAGCCTGCACTGGCAATTTGGATTCTCAATTCTCATTAAACAAGCCACTTCTTCCACCACTAGGACAAAAAGTAACTTCAAAAGGAGCAACCCGGGTGGAGGCCTGGCCAGCAGTGCCCAACAAGGCCGCTTAATCCAGCAGCTCTGTATATCCCGGGGAGCCATCGAGGATGAGCGGCGGTTCCTGGGTCAGTCTGGGAGCACAAAGATGAGCAGAGAGGACAAAGGTGTGGCAGCAGCTCCGGTCCAGTTTTATCCCCCAGCTGAGCCCGGGATCGGGCAGAACAGCGGCTGTCATCTGTGCCACGGAATGGCGACACTGTGGCACATTGCAGGAAATAAGAGTCCCAGAGAGCATACCAGATGGTACCTGGCTGTGGCTTCCCAGGCAAGTTGCCAGCACCCGCGTGTGTGTGCCAGAGTCCGTTCGTCGGTGGGAGGAAGGACCTCCAGATACGGAGGTGATCAGGGCTCCAAAGGCTCGGGTGAGCTGCAGTGCACGGCTGAAGATGTGCAGGGGGAATGTCCCGCGCTGAGAGAGGTTCGCAATGTGAGGCATGCAGGAGATAATGTCAGCACTGGGGAAATGGTTGCAGCAGGTGTAGAGGACAGCCTTGAAGAGCAAAATTTGCACTCCAATACTTCATGGAAAAGTAGTGCGGGAGAAGAAATGGTAGACCGCCCACCCAGGTATTAAGCACCTCTATGCTGGAGTGAAGTGACTAAGAGATCCCCAGGGCGGGAGTACTATAGTAGCGACCTCAGGAAGCACAGGCCTAGAGTCAAGAGTGTAAATCACAACCTACTGACACAACAGTGTCCAAGGTTGCCGGAAAGGAGCTGGCACTGGTGGAGACAGAGCTCTGGTGGAAGAGTAAAGTGAGGGTTTCAGCCCGGAGACATAGGGATACGTGCCCCGAGCCAAGGATCTGCCCTGGAGGTAGTAAGAAACCCTGTGGTGGGCGCACCAGGAAGAGTGTGGCAGAAAGGGGCAACCGGTGCAGACTGGACTGAATACTAGCCGTTCCACAGCAGAGATAGGACTTACCCGTTCAGTGGTGCAGTCAAGATACTGGTTGGAGTGATGGCTGAGACTGCACAAAGGGTGAGTACCTTCACAGAGTTGTGGCTTGGCGGATGCTGCTGTGCAAATGGCAGCGTTGAAGCTGGACACTAAATACTTAGTGGCCCTCAACTCAGCCCAGAAGAGCAACCCACGGCGGAACGCGAGCACCCATGGAGTGTAGAGAAGATGGAAAAGGAGGTGAGGCAGACGGTACTGGGGCTCTCTAAATCAGAATTGCTGGAGTGCCTGAAGACGCTGAAAGACGAGTTAAAGAATGAACTGGCACAGTCAGTCCGGGCAGAGATGAAGACCAACACGGAGATCATCAAAAAATCGATTATAGTCCTTGCCAGAGATACGAAACAGTGGAGCTTGCGGAAGGAAGACAATGAAACCGCGGTACAGTCTCTGCAAGATGATGTGCTCCATCTCCAGTGTGAGCTGGCCGGCGCCAAGGAAGATATGGCCCTTCTGGTCACTACTATTGAAGACCTGGAAAAATGACATAAGTGAGAAAACATCCAGATAAGGAGGGGCAGCGGAGGGAGCGGAGGTGTCTGAGCTAAGGAACTGGGTCCAACAAGTCTTCATGATGATGGTACCGTTGGTGGCGCAGGATGGCATTGTCTTAGACCGGATCTACAGGGTGGGCCCACTTAGAAGAACAGCAGAATCTCAGCCAAGGAACATCATTATGAAGTTCCACTCCTATCGAACGAAAGAACAAGTTACTTCTTACCTTGTAACGTTCTTTCGACGGGATGTTCCTCTGACGTATTCCTCATCTTAGATATATCCTTCCAGCTCTGCTGGCCTCGGAAAATGTTTTCTCTAGAGGGCGCTGCGCGTCGACGTCCCTCGAGTCGATGTCCTTCGACAGCCGCCGTATCGACGCTCGACGTCATCCTGCCTATAAAGGCCGCGCGCAGCGTCCGTTGCTCAGTTCCGTTTTGTAGCCCACAGTATTACTGTCTGGACTAGACTAATCACCCTGAAGGAGCGTAAGCTGCAACAACAAGGGAAGTAGAACTGCGGGGATGGATGGGAGGGTCGATGAGGAATGCGTCGGAGGAACATCCCGTCGAAAGAACGTTACAAGGTAAGAAGTAACTTGTTCTTCGAAGGGATTGTGTCCTCCGACGTATTCCTCATCTTAGATAGGCTCCCATAGCAGTATTCTATATTCGGAGGAGGGAGTACTGACTTCACGCTGTCTTCTATTGATGAATAGAATGCAGTATAGCCCTTCCAAACCTAGTCTCTTGACTAGAGGAGGAATCCAGATTGTAAAAACGTGTAAAGGTATGGACAGACGACCATGTAGCGGCCGCACATATGTCTTTAACCGGCACGCCTCTTTTGAGGGCCGATGAAGCTGCAATACCTCTTGTCGAATGAGCCCTAAGGTTTTGAGGGGGCTCTTTCCCTGCCAGTTTATAACATTCCAGAATGGCTAGAATGATCCATCTGGAAATGGTCTGCTTAGTTATTGGTAACCCCAGCTTGTGACCTGCGTAACCTACAAACAGCTGGTCTGCCTGTCTTATCCTGGCTAGTCTACTAATGTAAAAACTTAAAACCCTCCTAGGGTCTAGTCTGTGTAACCTCTCTTCCTCTTTCCCCGGGTGAGGAGGAGGATAGAAAGATGGTAGGGTAATCTTCTGAGAGATATGGAATTCAGAAACTACCTTTGGGAGGAAATTAGGCTTCACTTGCAGGACAACTTTGTCTTTGTGAAAGATTGTATGAGGGGGTTTACAAGAAAGAGCTTGTAATTCGCTCACCCTTCTAGCAGATGTAAGTGCTATTAATAAAACAGTTTTAAGGGTAAGGAATCTTAACGAACAAGAATGGAGAGGTTCGAAAGGTGTACCCATCAGGAAAGTTAGTACTAAGTTTAAATCCCATAGGGGAACTTGGAATGGTCTTGGGGGATAAACATTGGTTAACCCCTTTAGAAACTGTATTACCAAGGGTAATTTGAAATAGGATGGTTCTTCCGCAGTACGCTTAAAGATAGATAGCGCTGCGAGATAGCCCTTAATGGTGCCAACTTGAAGGCCTGAATTTGCCAAATATAGTAGGAAGGACAAAACCATTGGTGTACCACATGAAAATGGGTCGATATTCTGTTCTCTACACCAGCTGCAAAATCTGTTCCAACGGCAGCGGTATAAAGACTTTGTTGCTGGTCTCCTTGCTGAAAGCAACACCTCCATAACATCATCAGGGAGGTCCCAATCCTTGTACCTCAGCCGTTCAGAAGCCAAGCGTGAAGGTTGAGGGTTTTGATGTCTGGATGGAGAACCTGACCTCCCTTCTGTGAGAGTAGATTCTCTCTGAGAGGAAGTCGAATTGGAGGGCAGATGGACAAGTCTAGAAGGTCCGGGTACCACGTTCTCCTGGCCCAATCCGGGGCAATTAGGATCATGGTTCGCCGGAATCTTCTCAACCTCCTGATCATTTGAGGAATGACAGGGACCGGTGGGAACGCGTACAGAAGCGGAAACTCCCAGTCCACTATGAACTCGTCTCCCAGAGCTCCTCTCGGAGGAAATTCCCTTGAGCAGAACAGGTCGCATTTCCTGTTTAGGCTGGTGGCGAACAGATCTACCTGAGGGGTTCCCCAAAGGGCGAAGATCTCTTGAAGGACTTCCTGAGCTAGCTCCCACTCGTGGGAGACTGTGTTCTGCCTGCTCAGAGCGTCCGCTGTCAAGTTCTTCTCTCCGGCTAGGTGAACTGCCGAAAGAGAGATTCCTTCTTGGATTGCCCAAAACCAGAGCTGCATCGCCTCTCTGCACAGGGGTAGTGATCCTACGCCTCCTCTTTTGTTGAGGTAATGCATGGCCACCGTGTTGTCCGTCATTATCAGGACTTTCTTCCCTTGTACAGCTGGCAGGAAAGCCTTCAACGCAAGTCTGATGGCTCTCAGCTCTAACAGGTTGATGTGTAGTCTGGACTCCGATGGAGACCAACGACCGCTGATGGTCAAGTCGTTGGCGTGGGCTCCCCACCCCGTGAGTGAGGAATCCGTGACTACTGTTATCTCCGGCCAGGGTTGCCAAAACTGTTCTCCTTTCAGAATGTTCTCCTGACAGGCCCACCACTGAAGGTCTCTAGCCACCCTGCCGGGAACCTGAAGAAGATCTGTCAATCTCCCTGAGAATTGTGACCACTGAGTCCTCAGTGCCCACTGGAGGGATCTCATTCTCAGGCGAGCCTCTGGCACAAGGAAAATGCAGGATGCCATGAGGCCTAGCAACCTCAAAAAGTCGAAGGCTGGGAGACGTTGGGCATGTTGGAACTTGGTAACCATCTGTAGAATATCTTGAGCCCTCACCTCTGGTGGTGAGGCTTTTCCCAGGGAAGTATCCAGGATCGCTCCTATGAACTGGAGTCTCTGCGATGGTATAATTTGAGACTTCTTTAAATTGAGGGAGAAGCCCAGTTTGTGAAGGGAGTAGCACACGTGATTTAGCTGGATCTGAGCTTGCTCCGGAGAAACAGCCCTGATCAGCCAATCGTCCAGGTAGGGGTAGACGTGAATCCCTTCCCTCCTTAGACTTGCAGCCACTACCGACATTAACTTGGTGAAGACCCTCGGGGCGGAGGTCAGCCCAAATGGCAGTACTCGAAATTGATAGTGAGAGTTGCCAATTGCGAACCTCAGGTATTTCCTGTGTTTGAGATGGATAGGCACATGGAAATAAGCGCCCTGAAGGTCCAGAGATACCAAACAGTCCTGAAACTGAAGGGCCTGGAGGATCTGAGAAAGAGTGACCATCTTGAATTTGTCTTTCCTGAGGAATTTGTTCAATTCTCCCAAGTCCAAGATGGGTCTCAGTCCTCCGTCTTTCTTCGGAATGAGAAAGTAAGGGGAGTACCAGCCTTTGTTCCTCTCCGCTACAGGTACCGGTTCTATGGCACCTTTCTCTAGCAGGTCCAAAATTTCCTGCAAGAGGAGCGGATCTGGAGCTTTCTGAGAGCTGATCCCCGGTGGATGACTCTGAGGTATACGTAGGAAAGGCAGGCAGTAACCTTGGGCGACTGTTTCCAATGCCCAAGCATCTGACGTGATAGCCTGCCATACCGTCAGATGTTGAGTCAACCTGCCTCCTACAGGTGTCCTGTGAGGGGAGTCCTCAGAGTGGTTTTGGGGCGGCTGATGCAGATGCCGATGGTAAAGAGGCACCTGCTGTTGCTGCGGCTTTAGAATATCTACCCCGTCCACCTCGGGTAGTTCTTCTTTGACCCCTTTGAGCCGGTCGTCCTCTACCTCTTCCGAATGCGGAGTAGAAGCGAAAGGACTTGCCCCTCGCAGAGGTTCCTGTGGGACGAAAAGGAGCCTGACGGATTGCAGCTCCTAGGGATTTTGCTGCAGCTTTTGAAGTTTGCAGTTTCTCTAAACTGTCATCCGCCTTTTTCCCGAACAAAGAAGAGCCATCGAATGGCATGTTCAAGAGCCTGGCTTGCACATCTGGGGAAAAACCCGACTTTCTCAACCAAGCGAATCTCCTGGTTGATGTACTTGCCGCCATTGCTCTGCTGATACTGTCAGCCGAATCAATGCCCGTCTGGAGGGATTCGCACATAGCGTCTTTACCGTCCTGTATAATATTCAGGAACGCATCCCTTTCTTCTCCCTCCGGGATGCAGTCAGCCGCTGTAGAAGCACACTCCCAAAGTGTATGGCTGAACCTAGCAAGGGTGCACGTAGCATTAACCGACTTTAACGCCATGCTACATGCTGAAAAGACTTTCTTTGCCATAGCATCATATTTTTTATCATCCCTGTCCTGTGGGACTGTAGGATAAGCCGTCTTGACATCGGTAGAGGATGCTGCTTGTACCACCAGACTTTCTGGGGATGGATGTTTAGACAAAAACTCTGGGTCTGTGGAAGATACCCTGTACTTTGCAGACAATTTTTTATTTACTGCTGGTATTACATCTGGGGTTTCCCAGTTTGACATGATCTTTCTCTGAAGAGCTTTATGAAAGGGCACCACCGGATCCTCTTGTGGGCCTTTGTCAAGAATATCCTTGAGGTCATCTTGCTGGAAAGATTGTGAAGGTGCAGACCACCCCATGAACTCTGTAATCCTGGCCATTAAGGCTCTGTAGGGGGTTTCAGCATGCTCCCCCGGTTCTGGCTTAGCAAAATCCACCTCAGGGGAAGTGTCTAATCCACTTGCCTCATGTAAAGAATCATGAAGATCCTTTAATCTGCTCTCTCCAGAGGAAAATTCCTCTCTAACTGGGGTTACAGGTCCCTGTAACTCAAATGTGTCTTGTTCAGACAAATCACCCTCTTCTAAAATTGAGGATAGGGTTCTCAATTGTTCTGAACTCATAAAGGGAGTAACTCCCATTTCCAAGGCAGAGGGTGCCGAACTTGTCATTATTGGCCTCGAAAACGTCGATGTCGTCGACGCCGAAGGCTTCGAGCGTGGCGTCGAAAACAGAGGTGGGGGCCTCGAGGACCTCGACAGAATTGGAATTCTACTCGACAATATCGACGCCATCGACGTCGAGGGCCTGGGGATAGTCACTGGATGTGTGGTCACCGTGACTTTTCTTGGCGTCGACGCCGGTGTCGAGGCCGGCGTCGAGTCGACAGACCCGTGTGTCGAAGGTCCCTTCGACAACGGCGTCGAAGACATCGACCTCGACCTCGACGGAACCTTCGTCGACGGCGTCGACGGAACCTTCGAGGAAGGTTTGGAGGTCATAGTCCTGCTCGAGGGTTCGAGACGCGCTCGAGAGGTTTCTTTCGCCGGGTACTGCGACTCGCTGCGTTTTTGACCTTCGGGTCTTTCGACCAGAGCATCGCTCTCGGCAGTCTTCGAGGGGGTCGAGGCCGCTTTCTCGAAGACGCTCATCATATTTTTTCGGAATTCCTCCCATTCAGCCCGGGAACTATGTTTCGTGGGGCAAGGGATTCTTTTTGGCGAAACAGAGGAAGAGGAAGACGGAGAAGGGGATCTTCGACGTCTCCTCTTCGAGTGCTTCGATCTCGAGGAGTGATGAGACCCACTCCGAGACCTGGAGCGCGAATGGTGACGAGGAGACGAATGTCTCGACTTCGTCGACGAAGAAGAAGCTTTAAAAGTCTTACCTTTCTCCAGCTTCCCCCTACGCTCCTTCAGGGCCTTAGCTGTCATGGACATACAGTCCTCGCATTCCGAACAATGGTGTTCAGCTCCCAAGCACCACAGACAATTTCTGTGAGGATCGGTCAACGACATCTTTTTCCCACAATCTCGACATTTTTTGAAGCCGGATCGAGGAGTTGTCGGTTCCGACGAGGAAGCCATCGAGTACGGATCGAATAACTCGAGGTAAATAGGATTAATCTGACTAAGAACTGAGCAACGGTATTCCGAGGCACCGAGTAAGCGCGGAAAAACGGAACTGAACAACGGACGCTGCGCGCGGACTTTATAGGCAGGATGACGTCGAGCGTCGCTACGGCGGCTGTCGAAGGACATCGACGCGCAGCGCCCTCTAGAGAAAAAAATTTCCGAGGCCAGCAGAGCTGGAAGGATATATCTAAGATGAGGAATACGTCGGAGGACACAATCCCTTCGAAGAAGTGATTTTGCGAGCCTCCACGAAAATGGCCATCATCTCCTTCCAAGGACAAACGCTTCTCATATTCCAGGACATAGCGGCCCTGACAATGCAGAAAAGGCAGGCATTTTGATATATCACGGAGAAGCTGCAGAAAGAGGGTGAGCATTAGAGGTGGACCTTTCCCTTTGAGTTGGTCTTTACTTGGAATAGTCGCGAGACGAGATGCACAACCCCAGAGGAAGCAGCACAAATCTTAGGGCTCCCGATCCAAAGCATGCAGGAGGGCAGCATAATGGGGACGAAGGTCCCAGCCAACAGTAGGCTGCGCGGGCCTGCAAGCATCAGCGCTTAACCAGAGCGTTGTCAGCAGGAGAAGTGTGTCTAGGGGATGTTCTCTAATTGAGTATAGGGGATGTGAGCGAGATGGCTTCCTTGGGTAGACCGAGGGAGCGCAGAGTTCTTAACAGGGGATGGTGTGTATTCTTGCGGAGGGGACTGTAGGGTCCCTCTATTTTTCGGCTAATGTTAGCGAGAAGGGGGTGTTGAGATAACAAGAGGCTTGGGGGGAGTTCAGGCGCAGGGGAAAGGGCTCACACCCACAATGATCTCTCTCGAGTTAGGGGACACGGGGGAGGTATCGGGCCTAAGCACCAGCAACTTTTGCTATTGATTATACAGAAGCATTCTGGGTCTTGACATATAGTGTAAGTGGTCTCAACACCCCACAGAAAAGGGGGAAATGAGTGAGCTGCAGAGGCTACAGGTCGAAGTGGCATGCCTCCAGGAGACACACCTCAAAAAGGCAGACATACACATACTTAGATCAAAGCACTACCCACACTAGTTATTTTCAGCAGCGAATAATAAGAACAAGGGGTTAAGGCCTTCTGGTGAGCAAGGGTGTCCAATTCTCTGTGGTGAAAATGAAGGTAGAGAGGGAGGGGACATACCTCTTTGTGGAAGGGTGGTTTAATGGAGCATTGCTCTCGATAGCAGCAGTATACTCCCCTAATATGGGCTATAACGACTACTGTAGTGCAGCGCCGAGGCACTTTATGGAATTTGCGGGCAAGGAAATTATATTAGTTGGGGATCTGAACAGGACGTTTGACCCCAATTGGGATGTGTCCAGAGGCTCATAAATTGGCATGGCACAGCCATCTGGGCATCTCCTGAGGGGACTAGAAGAGGTCGGGCTTGTGGACACATGGCGGCATGTCAACTCAGGTTTGAGGGATTTCTCATTCTACTCTCACATGCACAAAATATACTATAGACTAGACTATATGTTGGTGGGTAAAGAGATACCCGCAGGGCGAGAATCGGCTTCCATTGCCACAATTAATCTATCAGCTCATGCTCCCGTACACATCACATGGAGCTTACGCGCAGGTGAGCCGAATGTAGTGGTTAAATACACACAAATAGCCGTGTTAATTGATACATTATTTATTAACGTTACACACTTAGTAAAGGTGAACAGGCCTCACAGACTGCGGCCAGCAGCTGACGAATGCAGGTTTGAACCTCGCATTCTACGCGTTAGTCACCACATTCCATTCATCCTTCTGTCACGAGGAAAACTCACGCAGAGCCTCGTGATGAAAGGATAATGGATACTACACATCTCCCCTCCTTAGTCTCTTGTTGTTTATGTGACACAGTCTGGTGTGTATACTTCTTCCGTGTCTTCTGCATCATTAGACAAAATCCTTCATGTGGTCTGGTTTGCAGATTATTCTCCCTGTTCTTGACACACGCGAGGAATCTGGTTTAGGTTTTGGCAAGAAAATTTTCGACATCACATTCTTTTTCAACATTGGTTTCCCACGCTCACCACTTCATTACTGCTCCAACTCAGTTGCTCTTTGCATTCTGTTTCATTAGTTCTCACATTCTTGCACGACTTCATCACACAGACTCTCTCCATATTCCAGACTCTACCATCTTGTACTCTCACCGCATGTCTAAAGACTTCAATCACACCCACTGGTTTGGACCATTTGCAGGGTCCATCTGTTAGTGCAGGGGGCAGTTTAATTCTCACTAGACTTCCCACTCTAGGAACCTCCTTTCCTTTCTCTTTGCTTATTTGACTGTCGTGAGCGGCCTTATTCTTTAGTTGGATGTCCCTGATACTCTCAACTGCCTCTCCAAAATCCTTTCTCACAACAGTTTCTCTCTCCAACCAGGATGGGGTCAATTTGGTGTTTGCTCTGCGTCCTCTACTCAATTCAAAAGGTGATAAACCTGTTGTACTGTGTGGAGTAAAACGGTGAGCAATTATTTTTCTTTTTACTACTTCCTCCCAGCTAAGCCCATTGGCTCAAGCCCAGCGAATGGCATCTTTGAGTACCTTGTTGAATCTCTCAAATACTCCATTTGTTTGAGGGTGGTATATTGCACTAGTTTTGTGCACAATGGAATTACCAGTACAGAACCTTTCCATTTCCTTCGACTTGAATTGAACACCATTATCCGTTAATATACTTCTTGGAAAACCCTCTCTGGCACATATTTCTGACAAAAATTCTACCACTACTTTAGCATTCATATGAAGTTTAATTAAGACTTCTACCCACCTGGTCAGAAGGTCAATAACCACTAAGCAAAATTGCTGCTTACCATCACAATAAATGGGTCCCAAGATATCCATACCAATTTCATCCCATACTTTTCTTGGAATGTTCGTTATTACCATCGGGTACCTCACACTCACACATGCTCTGTCACTCTGATTACAAAGGATACATTCTCTGATGGTTCTTTTTATTTGCAGGTCACATCCTGGCCACCAAAAATCATCACGTATTCTTTGTTTAGTCTTCACTATTCCTTGATGGCCTTCGTGACCCAAATCAATGATTCTTTGTCGTAGGCTCTCAGGTGGAATTATTCGATCTCCTCTCATAATCCTGTCATTAACTATATTGAGTTCATCTGCAACTCTCCAGTATTCGACGAGACCAGATTCTTCAAATTTAACCTTCCTTAAACTTTCGTTGCTTTGTATAATTTGTTTCAACCGACCCATATTATTATCTTGTTTCTCTGCTTCTTCCCACTCAGTTTTGGATATGGACAGTGCTTCTATGCTCAAAACAACTTCCGGATCATTTTCACTTTCATCATCTGTTTCAGAATTCTTTGTAAGCCGCGACCGACAGTCCGCAGCACGATTTTTCACTCTTGGTATATATCGTATCGTACAGTTGTATTCCTGCAGAAGTACAACCCATCTTTTGATCCTGTTAGATACATTGTCCAAACCTTTATTCATAATGACATGTATCAACGGTTTGTCGTCAGTACGAATCTCCACTTCCACTCCCCAAATGAAATTTCTGAACTTTTCCGTCGCCCACTTGATGGCCAATATTTCCTTTTCTATTGCAGCGTATGATCTTTCTGCACCTTTTAACAATCTCGATGCGAATGCAATGGGAACCTCTTTTCCATCAATTTCTTGGGTGACAACAGCCCCTAACCCTAGGTTGCTCGCATCTGTTGTTATTATGGTCTTCTTTCCACTCTTGAAGTTCTTCAATGATGGTGCTCTGTTTAATTCTGATTTGATATTTTCAAATTCCTTTTCACATTCCCTGTTCCACTCGAATGACTTCTTCTTTAAAAGTTCACGGAGGGGAACTGTACGAATAGCAAAATCTCTTATAAATTTAGAATAGTACTCTGCCATTCCAATGAACGTACGCACTCCTTCCTTTGTCTCCGGTCTCGGCATGTTCATTATGGCATCAGCTAGTTGCTTCTTTGGCCTTATGCCGCCAGCAGAAATCGTGTGTCCTAGATATTCGATCTCACTGCGAATTCTCTTACATTTGTCTCTACTGAGAGTCATACCTGCTTCATATAACCTTTTGTATACATGTTGCAAGATCCCTTCCTCACCTTCAAACAACCTGTGCATGATTCTTTGAAATACTGAAGCAGCTGATACCAGCCCAAACAGTAGTCTTCTGTATTGGTATAGTCCATCTGGTGTGATAAATGCTGTTAATTTCCTGGATTCTTTATGAAGCTTAACCTGATGGTATGCCGATGTTAGATCCAGGGTAGAAAAATACTTCGAGGGTCCAATAGTGGACACAATCTCTTGTATATTAGGGAGTGGATGTCTGGCCGGGATCACACTCTTATTTCATTCTCTCATGTCTACACATATTCACAGTTTCCCAGATTTTTTTCTCAGTACAACTAATGGCGAAACCCATTCACTAGCATCTGTTCTTTCAATGATCTTCTGATCTTCTAACGATTTGATCTCTTTTCTCCCTTCTTCTCTCATCGAGAGTGGGATGTTGCGCAACTTCTGTGCTACGGGAACATGCCCTGGTCTCATTTTGATCTCATGAACAAACCCACGCAGACATCCAATTTCCTTCCTGAATTTTTTTTCCATCATGTTAACATCTCTGGTGGTTTCTTTAATTTCTTGAATTCTCCCAGCATTACTTTCAATAGAATACACAGACTCTTCCGATGCAGCATCCAACTTCACTTTGAGTTTGCTTTGGTGGGTCCAGCTTAACAACAGTGTTCTACCCTTTTTTGTTATGTATATTTTCCCATTGGCTTTCCTCTCCTTGAATTTGAGTGCTCCCCAGAACCATCCAATGACATCTATTTTAACCTCGCCATACGCTCTGGGTTTTATGTCTGGCTCATGTAGATATTTGTGTTTCTTCCTGTCCCAGAGAGTCTGTGGTATCAAAGTATACTTGGCTCCCGAATCAATCATCATGTGCATGTCAGTTCCATCTACACACACTAAGGCTTTGGGACTTTCCATTTCTTGTTCATTTTCCTCGTCAGTTAAAACAAACACGCATTCTTCTCCATCTTCATCACTACACTCATCATTTCCTATCCAATTAGTGGAAGCGTTCTGCATTCTGCAACAACGGGCATAATGTCCCTTGCCTTTGCATTTCCCACATATAATTTTCAGAGCAGGACATTCCGGGTTATCTGCCCAATGATCCACGCTATCACATCTAAAACATCTCCCTGTACTCTTCTTCTACTTTCTGGCATCATCTCCTCTCCTGCGTGGACTTTTCTTTCTTCCGTCACTGTTGTTAGTTCTTGAACTAGGTTTCTTCCTTTTATCATCATTCCAAGGTAATCTCCCACTCCTTTCCGACTTGTACTTCCTACTGGGATTTCCTATTATTTGAGCTATGGATTCATTATCCTTGCTTGCAGTAATTGTTACATTCTTGTCTTTGGAAATTTCATGTTTAATATCAGTAGTTTGTATCCTGTTTTCCAATTCTTTGACACATTTTTCAGTGTGCTCCACTTCCTTGGTCACACGTAAGACAGTGTCAAGGTTGGGGTCATCTTCAGCCCATAACCTTTCTCTTACTTTACTACTCCTACACTCCAACATGAACTGATCTCTTAATCTCTTGTCTAATTGAGCATTGAAATTACATGTTCTGGCGAGCTTCCTCAAATTGGTGATGTATTGTTCAACACTCTCGCCCTCGCCTTGAATTCTCTTCCCAAACTTATACCGTTCCAAAATAGTGCTCAATTTTGTTTCGTAATGTTTGCTCATCTTCTTCACTGATCGCTCATATTCATTTAGGTCATCACCTTCGTCAGGAAGTAGATCTGGTAGGTCTTCACATTTTTTCCGCCTAGCTGGGCCTAAACAATGCATTAAAAGGGACTTCCTCTTCTCCACACTGCAATTCTGACCACACACGACGCCAGCGTAATGTTCAAACGATTTAATCCATCGTTTCCATGGAATAGCTGGCTCGCCAACATCAGATAGGAAGAACATGGGTGGCGGTACACCATTAACAGACATGACAATTGAAGTAGGGTAGATGTCACACAGCTGGAAAGTAGTGGAAAGTACTGGAAAGTAGTGATTAAAAGTGTAATTGCAGATCTTTTACTGTCCCTTCAAATTTAAATGCACTGGATCCAAATTCCAATACAATCCAATATATGACTCGCCGCAGTACACATAAACTGTTTGTTTAATATCTTGTATACTTTCACTTCCCATGCACCTGCACTCATATCCTGAGATTATCGGTAGGAGGCTTGAAAATTGGCAATTGTAATCCTACTTTGTCTTTTTTCCATTTTAGTGTAGTGGATATGTGTCCCAAACAATAATATATGTTCAGCTAAGCAGATCCCTGCTTCAGTACAAATGAACTGTTGATTTGATATCCTGTATGCGTACACTTCCTATGCTTTTGCACTCATATGCTGAGGAATACTGCTGGATATTTTGACCAAACAAAATGTTGCTTGTACACCGTGAAATACGGTAAAAGGAAGCGTAAACAGGCCAGGGGGCGTGTCCGGACAGCATACACAGGAAACAAACACTTGCAGGGTGAAAGTGAAAGAGGCACTCACTTAATTAACTGCTCGCTCGCGTTGCCGGAGATCAAGCTGACTGCAGGCGGAGCGGAGCGGCCACAGCTTTTGGGACAGCTGCACGGCCTGCTCAAACTCACAAAATTTCAGCCGATCAGACGAACGGAGCGGTCACAGCTTTTGTCACAGCTGCAAGGCCTGCTGCACGTTCTTGGCCCTGACGGTCAAACAGAGGCAGGTAAACTGAATTGTTCAGGACGAAATGGGGGCGGTGGGGCCTGGAGATCCTCGTCGCCACTTGTAGCGGTTTAATACACACAAATAGCCGTGTTAATTGATACATTATTTATTAACGTTACACACTTAGTAAAGGTGAACAGGCCCGACCGACTGTGGCCAGCAACTGACGAATGCAGGTTTGAACCTCGCATTCTACGTGTTAGTCACCACATTCCATTCATCCTTCTGTCACGAGGAAAACTCACGCGGAGCCTCGTGATGAAAGGATAATGGATACTACACCGAAGTTCAACTACAGGAGAATAAACCTGCATCTTCTCCATGAGCCTGTGTGCCAGAGCGAGATTGGGGAGGACCTAGAGCACCAATTCAGGGAGAATGCGCAGGGAATGAAAGGTGAGGAGACCAGTTGGGACGCATTTAAAAGCATACATACAAGGGGTGGAAATATCAAAGTGGGTCGGGGCTCTGAAGAAATTGAAGGGCAGAACTGGAGCAGATGCACACTGAATTGAAAGAAATGGAGGGGCAGTATCGCAGCTCGGGCTCACAGAAAACGTGTAGATTACTTCTGTTGGTTAGAAGCCATATAAATATTAGAGAATGCCTGAGTGTATCATCCCTCCCTTGTGAGCGCCTACCTCCTCTTGTCCTTCCTTAATAATATAATATATAAATAGTATTCAATAACTTTACTTCAAATCGGTAATGTATTTGTATTTTTGTATTTGTTTATTATTTGTATCGCGCACCAAACCCTGAGGTAACTGGACGCTTGAGAAATGTAGTGGTTACAAATAGAAGTGCAATACAGTCATGTTACATA
Organism: Ambystoma mexicanum; assembly: GCF_040938575.1. Lineage (NCBI taxonomy): Eukaryota > Metazoa > Chordata > Amphibia > Caudata > Ambystomatidae > Ambystoma > Ambystoma mexicanum. Next base: position 474,549,405 of record NC_090941.1, on the reverse strand, counting down.
CATGTACAGTCAAATATAAAAAAGGACAGAGCGGGACCCAGGTGACAGGTGGTTTCGGTATGAGGACGTAAACAGATTAGCAAATCATAAATCTTAACAGACAGAAGATTGGTAAGTCATAAATCAGCAGGGTATGTTTACATGGTGAGGTCTTTAGGGGGCGCGACTTATTGTTAAGCCAATTTTTTATATTGGCTTTAAAGGTGAGAAAGGAAGGTTACTGTCTAAAGGGGATGGGAATGGAGTTCCAGCACTTGGACTGGGAAGCTGGCTCCTCCGGCTGTTTTTAGATTGAATCTCGGTACCATCAGGTTGTGAGACTGAGATGATCTGGTAGTGCGTATAGGTTGATGTTTACAGAATTTGTCCGCCAGGTATTTCAGGGCTGAGTTTGTGAGGCATTTGTACGTGATGGCCAAGGTGCGTAGTGTGATTCTGTCACGGATGGGTAGCCAGTTGGCATTCTGTCTATGAGAAGAGATATGGCAGGATCTGGGCAGATTGAGGGCTGCTCTCAGAGAGTTATTCTGAAGTACCTGGAGTTTATTTAGGTTGTGTTCAGAAGAGCCCAAGAAGAGAGTGTTGCAATAATCAAGTTTAGATAGAGTGAGTGCTCTAGCCAGTGTTAGGCAGCTACTTGTGGAAAGGTAAACTTTGCAACTATAGATCAGTTTGTTGGTGTAAACCGTGGATGAAGCCACGCTGTTTACCTGTTTTTTGAGGGAGAGAGTTGAATCGAGGTAGACCCCCCAGCGTTTTTATCTCTTTGGAAACATTGATAGTAGTGCTGTCGATGACAAAAGAGGAGTATTTGGTGTTGAGTTTATTCAAGCAAGCCTGAGTCCCCACGATCATCAACTCTATCTTGTCGTCATTGAGGCAAAGACTGTTCAAAGCCACCCAGGCCTGGATTTCAAGGTACATAGTGTCATGGTCATAGCAGCCAGTGAGGGGGATGAGAACTTGGAGTGTCATCTGCATTGTTCGTGTAGATGACACCTAGGTTGTCCAGTCGGTTGAAGAGAAGCTTTGTAAATATATTGTAGAGTGTGGGCGACACACAGGATCCCTGTGGGACGCCGCAGAGTATCGGTGTGGGGTCAGCTGAAGCTCACGGTGAGAAGACTCTGGTGGTCCTGTTTGATAGGAAAGATTTGATCCAATCAGATGCACTGGAGGAGAAGGCTGCCGCTGTGTTGAGGTGTTTGGTGAGGATTTGGTTGTCGACGAGGTCGAAGGCGGCAGATAAGTCTAGGAGTAGGAGGATTGCTAGCTTTCCATTGTCCTTCGTCTCGTCCAATTGGATCTTGAGATCTAAGAGGGCTGTCTCAGTTCCATGCTTGGGTCTGAAACCTGACTGTCTAAGGATCAAGGTTGTTTTTTTTTTTAGTAGGGGCATAACCCAGTGTTAGGGAGAATTCTCTGTTTAGGCTGAATTTCCTAACCTAGTGAGTCCCCCAGCAGCTTTGCTGGATTTTTGGGGTTTTATTTTTTTCTCCTGCCAAGAGTGAGACTTTTACCCTCACTCTTGGGCATGATTTGAGTGTGTTTCTTTGAATCTAGATGTGTTTAATGGGCTATGGGGTCTTTTGCTCCATAGGGCTTCATGTGTTTTTGTGATGTGTGTTACACAACACCCTCAGTGCAGTGACACAGGGGTGTCATAGTGACCCCCCAGTATAGACTCCATACCCTGGGACTGACTACTGTCTCCCAGGGCATGTAAAGTCACCATTGACATTACTAGTCTTAAATTCTGAACAGAACCAGTACAAACCATCATATTGTGGACGTACTGGCTGGGGCAATTCAATTGCCCCGGAGTCTGTTAGTCGAGGGGGCACGTCTCCGTCCCCCCTGATCGAGTTTTGGCTGGTGGCAGTGGATACTACTTTTTATATTCAACCGCAAATATTTTCCTATGGGATTTCCCATTGTTTTAGGCTACTATCTTTATTTAATTATTTACGGTAGCCTCGAACATACCGCCGGTTTATTTAATTAATATTAATTCTCCGGTTGGTATTTTTTGCCCAAACTTGATTCTAAAATGGCGTTTGTGTTCCCTTCTGTGACTCCAACCCAAGTCAAGCCCTTTGTTCCACTTTTTGGCGGGCTTCTCCACAGAAGCCCTCCACAGTGGTGCCACTATGTCTGGGGTACTTAGGAAGGGTGGAGGGGAATTTAGGCACCCTGGACTGAGTTGCCTAGGCAACTCAAGTCGCACTCCGTCCTGATTGGCCCAAGTGGTGAGCCGGCCGGCTCACCACTTAGCATGTTTGAGTGACAGCTAGGCTGAGTGAATGGGGGTTTGCTGCATAAAAGCAGGGCTTTGGGGACTGGAACTTCAGAAGTCACAGGACCTAAGAATCCGACGATGGCGAAGCTGATCCGACCATCCACGACACCACTACCCGTGGAGCCCTGCTGAACCGTCTCACCACTTTTCCCAACGGCAGAGGAGATCTCCCACCGGAGAGAGTCTTCTTCCTTTAACTGGTGGGGATAACCAGTTTCACCGTCTTTTCGCTTTCCCGACGTATCTCTTGGCCGCCTTGCCCGTGCCAAGCACCCCGGCAACCGGGATACCACGTTTTACCATGACCGCGAGACAGAGGTACCACCTTTAACCGGAAAACTCAGCGGCTAGTTTCTGCCCTGGTAGTGCAACGACCTTCATCTTTCCTCCAAGTCGAGATCTTCTCTTCCCCTGGACGACGACGCAACTTGCACCCACTACCAGGAACAACTGCCACCGCTGGAGGATCCTTCCCACTTAAGGTACCGTGTCCCGCCTGGCTTCCCTTGCTACCGACTGTACGGGGTAGATTTAGCCCCCGGCTTTCAAACCTGGGTTAGCCTGGGACACCCTGGCTAAACTTTTCTAAGCCTCTCTAAACTCTTTTCTGAACCATCTGCAAGACTTTCTAAGCCTAGTGTAACTGTGTGATCTTGGGCGCATTTGTGCTCCGCTCTCTCTAAGAGTGGGCCCAGCCTTTGGACTTTGGCTCACCAGTGACTTTTCGCTCTCTGCCTTGCTAACAGTGTTCTTGAATCGTAGAGTGGTGTACCTCTTCATATTCTGTCTTTTTCTCTCCCTTTTTTACAAACTTATTAGAGTGCAATCTAGTTAAGCGCTCACCTCTGTATGAAAATAAGTGGTGTTTTACTGTGACTTTTCTAATAGGGAAAAAGGGGTGTATATATCACAATAGTAAATGTGTGTAGGAGATGTTACCATAAGAGTGCTGGAGTGTTTCAACTGTGTGTTTTTAAATAAATAATTATGTACTTTGATACCAATGCTCTGGTCAGTGTTTGCTTGCATTATTGTATCTGAGTGCCTATTGAGTATACTTTGCATACTGCCTAACTCTTCTTGAGGGAAGTCTGACTGCTCAGCCACAGCTACCAGGTAAATCTGGGTGGTACAGACTGCTACCAAGTGGGTTTACTGCCAACATCTGTAGTCTTAAATCTTTTGCAGTGGTCCCTAAGGGAGCTGCACAGGTTTCTGCCTAACACCCAGGCTTCCTTAAGGTTATTAGGTACTTGATTGGAGGCGAAGGAGGAATTGATTAGCGCAGTGATGAAGGGGGATAGGTCTTTGGCACCCTCTTTAATCACAGTGGCAGGGCAAATGTCATGTTGGCAGTGAGAAGGTTTCAGACTTCTTATAATGTCCTCAACTTCCTTAGGGGTAACTTGAGAGAAGCTGAAAGGAGTGCACGGGTGAGTCATTTTCACTGGGGTAGAGGCAGGTTGGTCTCCAATGGTGAGGCTAGCTTTTTTAGCACTGATTTTATCTTGGAGCATGGTGATTTTGTTTGCGATTGCTTGTTGGATTTTAGAGCACCACTCTGCGTCCTTGATGCAGTCTTGTGTGGGCGGTGCAGTGGTCGAGCTCTTTTAGGATACTGAAGAGTTCCTTGGAGCTGGAATTAGCATTCTGGATCCTGGATATATAAGTTTCTTTTTTGGCCGTGGGGATAGCTGCTTTGTAGGTAGCGGACGCTACCATAAGTGCAGTTTGGTTGATGGCGGTAGGGGATTTGCGCCACGTGGATTCGGCTGATCTTTTAGTATTTCTAAGAATTTTTAGTTCGGGGGTGAACCATTTGTTAAGGTGGCCCAGAGGTTTGGCTTTCCTAAGTTTGAGAGGGGCTGCAAGATCCAGGGCATATTTGAGAGTATTGTTATATAAGTGTACCAGATTAGGCGGGTCAAGGTTGCTGAATTTAGTCTCATTAAGGATGTCGCTGATAAGCAGATGGAGGCTATCTATGGTTATGTTGCGACAGTTTCTGGATAGCGATAGAGGTACTACAGTGGTTTTGGTTGGGGAGGGTCCAGGGATGGAGAATAGGATGAAATGATGGTCTGACCAGGCTACCGGTTCATTCAGGGCAACAGATATAGAGCAATTCAGGTCAGCGACCCAGTCCAGCGTTCTACCTTTGGAATGGGTGGGTGTTGTGCCTCTGTGTATGAAGCCCAGGTTGGAAATCGAGTTGTCCACAGCTAGGGCATGATGATCATTAAGGTCTAGGAAGCCAAGGTTCAGATCACCTAAAAGGATAGTTTGGGATCCAAGTTTGGTATGAGTGGAGAGGAGGTTCATGATGTCTTCCTCAAAGGAGGGAGAAGGGCTGGAGGGCTGGGGGTGGTAGATAAGATGCAGGAGAATTGTTTGGGAGGGTGCAAAGGTTAGTTTCACCGATAAGAGTTCCGCGGAGGGGAAGCTGGCACAGGGAATGGCTCTGAGGGCTAGTTGGGTTTTGGCAATGAAGGCCACTCCTCCGCCTTTGCCCGAAGTTCTGTCTGCCCTGATGATGGTGTAACCCTCAGGTAGGGCGAGGGAGAGAGCAGGTCCTGCTGCTTGGTGTAGCCAGGTTTCTGTGACAGCCAAGAAGTAAAGGCTGTTTGCAACAATAAGATCAGCGATCTCAGAGGCATGGGCCACAAGAGAGCGAGCATTAATAAGGGCTCCTTTGATATTAGATGGCTGTGAGGTGGTGTTGGGTGATTTCAGGGTGGCATTAGGCGAGTGGGGTGTTGTTTTGGACAGTGAGGTGGTACAGTTTATGGAGTTACGTTGAGGAGGATTATTGGACCGGGTGCTGGCTTTATGGTTGGGGAGACGAGAGCCTAGTCTTTGGTTCCTGGAATGGATTGAGAGGGGGATGAGAGGGGTGGGTGGAGTGGTGAAACGATGTATCCATTTGAGAGGGCTCAGTGGCTCAGAAATGGCAATGTTTAAGGGTGATGTGTTAGTTGGTTTGAGGTTGAATTCAGATGTGGCAGGTGCAAATGGTGGGGTAGCTGGGTCAACTAGTGGGAGGAGTGATGCCAGGGCAGGAGTGGCTCTATGGAAGGAAGACATGGTGAATCGTCCGTAGGTTGGTAGTGCGAGTTTGTGAATTAGTTTAGGGCAAGATACCGTGGGGGTGTCTCAAAAGTTAGGGGTAGTCTCTTCAATAGAGTTTTAATGATGTCGCCCCTATGTCGACACGAGTTTCAACCATTTGGTCTTTATCAAGACAGGGCTAGGGTTACATAATCATATTTCCAAAATAAAATAAGAAAAAAACAGTAGTATGTGATAAATTAAAATAGCCATGCCAATATTTCATCATGATAACCAAATGTAGAAGTCAAATTAAAAACAGAAAGTAAGGGATTGGTAAGGGGACGATTGGCAGGGAAGGAGAGACAAAAGATACATACATTCACATTAATAATACTAGTATATATCAGCATCACATTAGTAGTGCTACCTGATAGATGTCTTAGTGGGTCCTTTACCTTCTATTATTTCATGTCACCATAGTGATAAGGTTATTGCTTGTATTTAGTTCAGATAATTCTCCAATTAGAATTCATGAACTCCATTCTGTTAGGATGTCTCATATTATTCAATGCGCCAGTAATATTATCCATCACCAGTTAGTTGTGTATTGCACCTATACCATGGCCAGTTTTCTCATTTTAGGTGCATATATTAACCTGATACTGTTTTCAGTGTTATATTATAAATGCTACAAGTTAGCTCACCATTAAATTCTTTCATGCATGTAGCTTTTCTACACAGATCTTATTTATTGGGAACGGTCCATTTATTTGCTGTTGCATTCATTCCTCATTTTATCCTGTAAACTGGAATTTTACGTTAGACATTCATCTAAATTGCCATTTTGGTCTCTCAGAAGATTCCAGTATTTTAGAAATCTCTATCTATTGCCAAATGTCCAAACAGTCTATTCCATACCTGCTATTGAATAATTGCATTCCCCCAAATTGATCCACCCATTAGCTGATAGTGCTGTGTATAGGTAAATTCCTTACCTTGAGTTGCCCCCGTTTTAGTGAAGGGCAAATTCGGTCGGCATCCTGCGTGTCCTGTGTTTCATAGCAGGCACCATTTTGGATTCTGTACTTTTTTTTAACAACATTTACATTGTCACGTCACACATTTTAAGTGTGACGTCATAGAGATTATAATAGATTGTTAAAAAGCTTCCATTATTCCAACTAAAGTACAGCACAAATTTGTTCGGCCAAGAAGTAATTTGCAATTTCTATTTATATTTGCGGAAGCTCAAAGGTTCCAAAAGCTTCCATTATTATTATTTGTATTCTTATTTTTGTATAGTGTGGCACAATTCTATTTGACCACTAAGTTAAACTACAATGTCTCTTTGGCAAACCATTTAGCCTGCACAGTTAATAAGCTCTTACTATGTTTCTATTCTGCTGTATGTTGGGGCATTTCATCTCATGTGCATTACATACCTGTATTTAGGAAATATTGATACAGCGTTGCACTGGTAATTTCTTACTTTTATACATACCACATTCAGAGTTTTGCTCTATTGCCTTGAATTATATATATCTTATAAGCATGAGTCCCATATTGACACACATTTCATTAATACGTTTCTTAACTATTGTTTCAAATATATCAAAGCACCAGCACATCATTAATTCTGTCTCTTATTCTCGGATCTAATAAACTTTCATTACATTCTTAAATATTAAACATAGTTGTATATTGCTTGTGCAGTCCTAGAACAAATCACAAAAATACACTCATCTCATGATCTGTGCTCAGCCCAACTACTGTCGTCCGCAGATTTTGCATATTATTCTCCCCTCGATTTGTCTCAATTTTAGCTCCTCATCTCTCCCTCTTTTACAGAGTGATTTTACTCAGTATGATGAATGAGATCCTTCCTGTTATCCATTTGGTGTACAGCTTGCCAGTGAGCAGCTAATGTAAATTTCTGATCTTGGCTTCCTATAGATGAAGTATTCCCGAATGCGGATTCTCAACTCCATAATTGTGCTGCCTATGTATATCTTCTTGCATTTACAAATAATTCCATAAACAACAAACTTCAATCTGCAGTTTATCACACCCTCAATCTTGATCTTGCCTCCTTGTGTACAAGTATATTCTTGGGTTAGTCCATGTGCGTATCGGGTCATTATGCATGTGCCACATCTTGTTAAAGCCATTCTTCATTGGTTGTAACCAACTTACATTTGGGACTATGGCCGCCCTGATGGATAGGAGGAGCACTATTTTTTTTTTGGTAAGAGTTTGGGCCGTAGTGTAGAGGATTCTTAGTCCATCATCCAAATGGCTTTTGATATCCTTGTCTAATCGTAGGACAGTGTTTCTTTAACATCTGTATGATAACGTCATGATTCTTACAATATTTTGTCACAAATTTAAGTCTCTTGATTTTGTTCCTTTCTTCGTTGTTTAGAATTCAAGGTTGCCTCCCTTGGTGTACAATAAGCCTTATCTTGAGCTTTTTCTATACTGTTCAGGAGTATACTTTTGCTAAATATCTTCTCTTTAACAGGTTCATCTCTGTGTCAAATTTTTCATGGTCCTCGAAGTTGCGCCTAGCTTTTATAAATTCTCCCACCAGTATGTTAATCACGGATTTACAGTGGAAACTTGTGGCGTGTAAGGTGGTATTCACTTACATTTCCTTCCTGTAAGTACATGTTTTGAGACTCCCGCTATCCACATAAATTGTCATTGCTATAGCATGTAAGGCTTGTGTAAAAGCGTATCCCAAAGTTTTTCACATTGAGCCTTGTAACAAATCTTTCCAAATCCTCATGATTTCCATTCCAAACAACTAGCACGTCGCCTATGTACCTCTGCCACATAACGGCATGTTCCTTAAACCATGGGCCCTCATACACATTTTCATCCTCAAATTGACCCATGAATAGGTGAAGCAGAGCGGCGCATATTTTGCGCCCATAAACACCCCTTTCATTTGATAGAATTGTTTGTTAAAGTTTCATTTATTATGCTCCAAAGTCACCTTTAACACTTCCTTTAACATATTAATATGCTCATGGTGTGATACCGAGGTGTTCCTGAATGTGTATTCAAGTGCTTTTATCGCTAGCTCATGTTGTATGGACATGTACAGAGCTTTGACGTCAATTGTTACTAATCTGTAGTCCACTCCCCATGTTAGTTCTTTTAGAGCAATTAGTACTTGAGTAGTGTCTCGTAAATAAGATGGCAAAGTGGACACATATGGGCAGATGACAGTGTCCACATATTCATAGATCTTTTCGGTAGCCCAACCTATTCCGCTCAGTATCGGTCTAGCTTATGGAATTTCTTCAAGTATTCTGGGTGGGAAATAAACTGCAGATGGGATAAACTGCAGATCGAAGTTTGTCATTTATGGATCTATTTGTAAATGCAAGAAGATATACATACGCAGCACAATTAGGGTGTTGAGAATCCACATTCGGGAACACTTTTCAACTATAGGAAGCCAGTCCATTAGCTGCTCACGTGCAAGCTGTACAGAAAATTGTTAACAAGAAGGATCTTAAATTCATTGGACTGAGTAAAATCACGCTCGGTAAAAGAGGGGGAGATCAGAAACTAAAATTGAGACAAATGGAGGTGAGAATAATATGCAAAATGCGACCACAATAGTTGTTCTGAACACAGATCATGATATGAGTGTATTTGTGTGATTTGTTCTAGGTCTGCACAAGCAATAGACAATTAAGTTAATATTTAAGAATGCAATGTGAAGATGGGCTGACGACCAAGTTTTACAAACCTTTTGCAAGCGTCCTAACCCCTCAACTGTCACTGTTGTTCAACTCCTTCTTGACCACTAAGACGGTAACAAACTATGGCCGAGTCAACCACTATCCTACTCCAGAAACTGGGGAAGGACCCTAAGCAGGCGGCCTCATACAGACCAATAGCACTGATGAATACAGAGGGGAAAATCTAGCAGCCAGGCTGGGCAGGATCCTCCCCGAGTTAATACATAAAGATCAAACGTGCTTTATCCCGGGTAGAGGGACACACGATAATATCAGACGAACACTAAACATTATCGAATCTGCGAATAGAAAGAGGACTCCGCTGCTAATCATATCCCTCGATAGCGTTTGATCTATTAAACTGGGATTACATCCCGAGCTCCTTAGCCAGCATGGGACTGGGCCATAACTTCATAACCTGGACAATGGCAAAATACGCGACCCAGTTCAACACAACCCCGAGTCAACTCGCAGGAAATCAGAGCCCATCCCCAAATCCAGAGGTACCCGCCAGGGGTGCCCGCTGTCCCCCCTAGTGTTCGCCCTGTCCATGGAGCCGTTCGCCGAGAAGATCCGCCTAAACCCAAGCATCAGGGGGGTCACCGTGGGTGGGATAGAGCACAAAGTGGCACTCTACGCGGACAATGTCCTCTTGACCATCACTGACCTGGACACGTCGCTGCAGCCCCTGCTTGAAGAACTAGAGTCATTTGGGGCAATCTCGGGGTTCAGAGTGAACTATGATAAGTCCTCAGCTTTGCCGAGCAACTTACCAAAGCGACAGAGACATCCTAAGCCCCGAACTCCCCATCCCATGGGCCAATGCCACACTGGAATACATGGGGGTCCACATCCCTAAAACTAGCGCCCTGATCTACAAACAAAACTTTCCGCATTTATTTAAAACGCTCCGAGCAGACCTGAAATGGTGGAATACGCAGGAGATCTCCTGGCTGGGCCGAGTGGCGGCAGTGAAAATTCATCACCGAACTGCTGTAGAAGCTGCCCGCAAGAGGGATCCCTATTCCATCTCCTATGGGACTGCCTTAAAGCAGCACACTACTGGAAAGGGGTGCTGAACCACGTCCAGGCAATCACGGGCCTCAACATCTCGTGGGACCCCGGAATCATCCTGCTGGAGGACATGGGGGACAGGGATTTACCGCTGTCAGGGAACATGGACCGCTTGTGCACACAATTGTTAACAGCAGCCAAGATGGCCCTCGCCCGTCTTTGGAAGCACCCTGAGGGCCCCTCTATCCCACTATGGTGGGCCAAGTGTTGGGACATCATCATAGCGAAAAGGATTACAGCACTTCGCATGGGCAACCTCAATACCTTCCGAAACACCAGGGCCCCATTCATGGCCTACGCAGAACGCTATCCAGCTCTGACGCAAAAGCCCCCAACCGCCCGTTGGCTAGACTGAACTATAAGATGACGCACTCTCCCCAAGCAGAGCTTCTCTCTGCTGGTCTCCCGGTCCCACGGCCAAATAACGCTAAGAATGAACTACATGATAACTTACGATTTTCTTAACACTGCAATGAATTGTGCCATTTTGAGCCTTTAGCAATACTGATGTCTACTGTTTAATTGTTGTCTCTTTGGTTGATGATAAATTAAATATCCATGTTTAAAAAAAAAAAAGAATGTAATGTGAGTTTTTTTTAGATCCAAGAAATTAAGAGACATAATGAATGATGTGCTGGTGCTTTGATATATTTGAAACAATAGTTAAGAAACGTATTGAAGAAATGTGTATCAATGGGGCACTCAAGATTATAAGATATATATATGCATCATTGCTCAAGGGAATAGAGTAACAACGGTTGGACAAGTTGGAGAGCGCTCAGAATGTGGTATGCATAAAAGAAATTACCAGTGTAATGCGTATAAATATTTCCTAAATACAGGTAGATAATGCACATGAGATGAAATACCCCAATATACAGCAGAATAGAAGCATATGGTACTGAAATTATCAATTGTGCAGGCTAAATGGTTTGCCAAAAAAATTGTAGTTGGACTTAGTGGTCAAATAGAATTGTGCCACGCTCTACAAAAATAAGAATAAAAATAAAATAATGGTAGCTTTTGTAACCTTTGAGGTTCAGCAAATATAAATAAATCACTTCTTGGCCAAACAAAGTTGCGCTTTACTTTAGTTACAACAATGGAAGCTTTTTAACAGTCTATGATAATGTCTACGATCCGTCAAAAATGGCCACCAAAAACATATATGTCACAATGTAAACATTGTTAAAAAACAGAATCCAAAAGGGAGCCCCGCGACCAAAAATGGGACACGCAGGACGGACGCCAGTGGAGTCTGCCCTTCAGTAAAACGGGGGCAACTAAAGGTAAGGAACTTACCTATACTCAGCACTATGCTATAATTGATAAATTAACCTAATGGGTGTATCAATATGGGGGACACACTTATTCAATAACAGGTATGGAATAGACTGTATGGGCATTTGGCAACATAGATTTCTAAAATACTGTAATCTTCTGAGAGAGCAAAATGGCAATCTAGATTAATGTCTAACGTACAATTCTGGTTTACAGGATGAAATGAAGAATTAATGCAACGGCAAATAAAGGGACTGTTCCCAATAAATAAGATCTGTGGAGAAAAGCTCCATGCATGAAAGAATTTAAAGCTGAGCTGACTTGTAGCGTATATAATATAACAATGAACACAATATCAGGTGAATATATGCACCTAAAATGAGAATAGCCATGGTATAGGTGCAATGCACAACTAACAGGTGATGGATAATATTAACAGCGCATTGAATAATAATATGAGACAGCCTAACAGAATGGAGTTCATGAATTCTAATCGGGGAATTATCTGAACTAAATACAAGCAATCACTTCATCACTATGGTGACAAGAAATAATAGAAGTTGAAGGACCCACTAATACATCCATCATCAGGTAGCACTACTAATGTGACGCTGACATAAAATAGTTGACTATCATTAAGGTGAACGTATGCATCTTTTGTCTCTCCTTCCCTACCAATGCCTCCCCTTACAAACCCTTACTTTCTGTTTTTGATTTGTCATTGTCAGGCATCAGGTTCCCAGCCCGTCGTCGTCTTCATCTTGTTACGTTACTAGCAAAGGTGTGTTTTGTACAAAAGGGAACAAACATTGGCATGACATCACGAATTGGCACTGGCTACGTCCCGTTTCTCTGACAAAGCGTGTATTTCTAACGGCACACTCTCATTTAGTAGAGCGTTGCCGGTTGCCTTGGAAACTAGGGCAACGTTTCGCGTTCTGCTGGTCACGTGTGACTGGAACCAATGGTCATGTGTCATCAGGCACTTAAGCGAACCCGGAACTGTTGGCCGGCGCTTCTGATGGAGCTTCTTGCCGTTCCAGGCACCCAGTTACCTCGTATCCTGGCTCTTGATCACGGACTTGCTTCCTGGATCGTTCTTCATCTGATTCTTGCCTGCCTTGTTACCTTGCCCGTGCGTTACTGCATTTTGGCTTTGGACTTTCGGATTGCCTCGCTTCTTCCTTGTCAGTTTTGTTCTTGCCTGCATGTTGCCGAATCCTGGTCTTGTTCTTACGGATTGTTTACGTCTTTGCCCTTATCTATCTTCCAGTTGCTGGCACATCACAGAAAACTACCATTTAGTTTCAGGGACTACAGCATTGCTTTTCAGTGTCTGTTCCTGGGATACCTCACATGCTATAAACCCCAGACTTTTGCCCTCAGGGATAGTTGTTTTGTCCGTCAGGCGAAGATAGAAGGAACAAGTTACTTACCTGTAACTGTTGTTCTCCAGCATGGGTCTGGCATGGATTCACATGCTCATGAATATTCCCCGTCGTCAGGCTGGGAATCCTCGGTAAAGAAAAAATCAGTATCAGTTTCGTTTCTGATCTGTCTTTCGTAGTAGTAACCAATCATTGATCTCTGTGTCATACTGACCACAGCCAATGACTGTCATCTCCCTAAGCCCTGCCTCTGGCAGCCATCTTCAGATTTGGTAGCACGTGAAGTGGCAGTATGACCAAGTGAAGAGCCGCAGAGGGGTAGGCGGGAGGGTTCGCATGTGAATCCATGCCAGACCCATGCTGGAGAACAACAGTTACAGGTAAGCAACTTGTTCCTTCTCCAGCATGGGGTCTGGCATGGATTCACATGCTCATGAATATAAGAATACATAGCAGTACACACATGCACAATCACGGGAGGTGGCAAAAGGCTCAACATTAAGCAATACAACAACTCAACATTAAGCATCTCTTACCTCCTCACCAGGCTCACCTTAGGCGAACAGGTTGCGTAGCACTGCTTGGCCGACCCTGGACTCCTCCCTGGAATCCCGATCGACGCAGTAGAATCTCGTGAAGGTGTGCGTCGACCTCCACGTAGCAGCCCTGCAGATGTCCAGCAGGGGCACACCAGATAGGAACGCCGTAGTAGCAGCGATCGCTCTGGTCGAATGGGCTCTCGGACGGCCTGGCAGCGGTCGGTTAGCCAACCGGTGGCAGTGCTTGATGCAGCCGGAGAGCCATCTGGAAATAGAAGACTTCGAGAGAGCCTTCCCTTGATTCACAGGTCCAAAGTTCACAAACAGCTGTGATGTCCTCCGAAAACTCTTTGTGCGGTCCACGTAGAACTTCAGCGCTCTAGCCACATCCAGCGAGTGTAAAGTCCTCTTGGCCGGCGATGAAGGAGACGGGAAGAAAACAGGTAACACCAGGGGCTCGTTAAGATGGAAGTCCGACAGCACCTTGGGCATAAAGGAGGGGTGCGTCCTAAGCACCACCCTCGAGGCATGAAAAGTCAAGTACGGTGCTTTGCAGGATAGGGCCTGGATCTCTCCCACTCGTCGGGCGGAGGTAATGGCCACCAGGAATGCAGTCTTCCACGACACAAACTTCATCGGTGCGGAGTGCATCGGCTCGAATGGGAGCCCCATGAGCCTAGTCAGCACCACGTTAAGTTCCCACGCCGGGGCCGGGGCCTTCACTGGTGGGAACGACCGGAACAGTCCTTTCATAAACTCTTTCACCAGTCGATGGGACCACAGGGACGTCCGTCCTGTGGTTCTGGTATATCTGGAGATCGCCGCCAGATGAATCTTAATGGAGGCATGGGCTAGCCCAGCCTTTGCCAGCGATAGCAGGTACGGCAGCACTTGAGGGGCCGTAATCCATAGGGGGTTGGTCTTCTGTGCTTGGCACCAGATAGAGAACCTCTTCCACTTGTGACTGTAGCATTTGAGAGTCGGGGACGCCTTGACCTTTGCAAGAACCTCTCTGCAGTCGGCCGGTATATCGTACCCTCCAAACTCTAGTGCTGCAGGAGCCAAGCCTGCAGGTTCAGCGACGCCGGGTCGTGGTGGAAGATGGCGCCTCCTTCTCTGGAGAGAAGATAGGCGTCCGCCGACAGCTTGATGGATGGGGACGTTGACAAGTCCAGAAGGTCCGGGAACCAGATCTGCCTCGGCCACGCCGGTGCGACGAGGATCATCCTGCACTGGGACCTCTTGAGCTGGTTGATGAGTCGAAGCAGCAACGGCAACGGAGGGAACGCATACAGGTATAGGCCGTCCCAGGGGAACGAGAAAGCATTACCCATGCTTCTCGGCTGGGGAAACCTGCCGGCGAACCTCTGGCACTTCAAGTTCGTCGCTTTTGCGAACAGATCGATTTGGAGTTTGCCCCATCGTCGGAAGAGTTGATCCACCTGATCCTGGCGCAGCTCCCACTTGTGACACGCGCGCAGCTCCCTGCTGAGCGAGTCGGCGATGGTGTGTCTTTCTCCTGCCAGGTGGAAGGGAACCAGGAACATCCCCTGGGCGACCGCCCAGTGCCACAGATCCTGTGCCTCCTTGGATGGGGCTGGAGATCTGGTACCTCCCTGCTTCCGTATGTAAAACATTGTCGTGGTGTTGTCCGTGAAGATCCGCACCACCTTGCCCTTGAGCGACGGGAGGAACGATTTGAGAGCCCAGAACACGGCTCGGAGTTCCAGGATGTTGATGTGCAGGAGCTTCTCCGTCGGGAGCCAGAGGCCTCTTGCTTGGAGATCTCCGGTGTGGGCGCCCCAACCTTCCAGGGAAGCGTCCGTCGTCACCGTCTCCTGGTACGCCAGCGTTTCAAAGTCCTTGCCCGCCGTTGAGGGGGACCCTGTCTCCGAAGGTGCCCGTCGCCTGCATCCAACGGGCGTCGAGAAATTCTTGAAGAGGGCGCATCCGTAGTCTGCAAAGGCGCACCAGGTAGATGCAAGAGGACATCATCCCCAGGAGGGACTTGATGGACCTCACCCTGGCCACGTCCGTGGCTAGCAGGTGCTGCACTTTGCCCAGAATGGTCTTCGTCCGTTCTTCCGACAGTGCCGCCAGGCGCCTCACTGTATCGAACTTCGCTCCCAGAAACAGGGCCACCTGCGACGGCACCAGGTGGGACTTTGGGTAATTTATGGCGAATCCCAGGTCTGTGAGTAGCTGGACGGTCCTCGCAGTGTGTTCGACAGCGAGTTCCCTCGTCCTTGAGCGGATGAGCCAGTCGTCCAGGTAGGGGAGACGTGAATCCCCTGCAGGCGCAGCCGCGCCGCCACAGGTGCTAGGCACTTGGTAAAGACCCTGGGGGCCGACTTCAATCCGAACGACAGTGCTCTGAATTGGTAGTGGCGTCCCTGGACGACGAACCTGAGGAATTTTCGGTGACTTCTGAGGATGGGAACGTGGAAGTATGCATCCTCCAGGTCCAGCGACGATAGAAAGTCGCCTTCCTCCAGCTGTCCCAGCACGTGCTGGAGGGTGACCATCCTGAACTTTTGTGACCTGATGTATTTGTTCAAACGACGAAGGTCCAGGATGGGGCGCCAGCCGCCTGTCTTCTTCCTGACGAGAGAGTACCTTGAGTACACCCCGGAGCCTCTTCGGGACGGGCTCAATGGCGCCTTTCCTGAGCATCGCCCGTACTTCCAACAGCAGTTGCGGGACGTGATTTTCCTTCCTGGCCACAGGTGGAACGTGAGGGCACTTCTTCAGGAATTCGATAAAGTGTACTCTTGCCAGGGTATCCAGCACCCAACGATCGGTGGAGATGGACTTCAACACGCCGACGAACTTCATCAGCCGTCCTCCCACCGGGGTGCTTCGGTGGGGGCCCGAGACCACGGCCAGTTCAGTCCTGCTTGGAGGTGGTGGCCTTGCCGCCCTGGCCACCTTGCCGACGGCGGTGAGGTGCTCCCTGCTTGCCGCGACCCCTGTAGGCCTCCTGAGATGAGGAGCGTGCCGCCTGGCGGTGGGACGACGAGCCACCGCTGGATCCCTTGGAGGCCCCCTGTCTGCCTCCGGAGCGCCGAAAGGGCCGTCGTTGCTGAAGGGCTCCTAGGGTGCGGGCCGTCTCCGTCTTTATGGCTTGGAGGGATTCGTCCACCGCCTTCCTGAATAAGTTGCTGCCGTCGAACAACATGTCCAACACCATGGTCTGGACGTCCTGACGGAAGTCGGTCGCCCGGAGCCAACCCCGTCGTTGTAGGCAAACTCCGCTGCCCAGCTGGCCGAACCCGGTATCGGCAATATCGGTTGCCACCATTATGGCATGGTCCGACGCCACCTCGCCTTCTTGAAGTATTTCCAGGGCCTCGGACCTCTTGTCGTCCGGTAGGAAGTCCAATATGGGGGCCAGCTTAAACCCGAGCTCCCTGTCGTAAAGGGCCATGATCGCCAGGGCGTTGGCCGCTTTGATAGTCGTCGCCGCTGACGAAATGACCCGTCGCCCCATGGCATCCAACTTCTTTCCCTCGCCGTCCGGAGGGGAATTCGACGTTGAGGCTCCTGACCCCGCCGCTTTCTTCTTCGCCGTCGCCGAGACGACCGAATCTGGCGTTGGCTAGGCCCTGAGGCACAGGGGAGCGGTCTCGGGGACCCGGTACTTCTTCTCGTACCGGTCCCGTTTGGCTGGTGCCGTGGAGGGGTTCTTGAGTACCGACAGGCCCTCCTCCCAGATGTCATCGATTAGAGGCACCGCAATGACAGTCTTCCTCTTGGCCTCCGGGCAGAGCTGGAACAATTCGGACGCCCTGGCGATCATGACGTCGAATGAGCCAATCTCGTCGGGCGGAGATGCCCGTGCGACGGGAGACCCGTTCCGTCGTCGTCGCCCTCAGAACCCCTCGCCGAGCCCACCGCACCGTCATCTCCCGACTCGGAACTGCAGGCCTTACAGGGGCGAGCGGAGGAGAGGGTTGGGTCCTCAGTCGTTTGTTCTGAGGACTTCCCGACGGGCCAGGTTGCGGGTCCTCCGACCTGGGCCGTGGTAATCTCGTCCTTATCTCAGAGCATAAGGATTGGATCGCAAACAAAATGGCCGCCGAGCTATCCTGAGGCCTAGGTTCCGGCTGCGCCGGAAGGGAAGGCTGCTCTTCCTCGCCATCGTCGTCTCCCTCGGCTATCTCCCGAGGATCTTCCTTGTGGGACCGAACCTTCTCGAATTGTACTTCGAGATTCCTTGCGACCTCTGTCAGTTCCCCCTCCGAGGCTGACTCCGAGCTCGAGGAGGCTACCGTACCCCCCCCTTTTTCCATCACGGGGGCCATGACGATGGGCTGAAAAGAGGATTCCCTCCTTGGCGGCAGGGAAACTCTAGTCCCGGAGGCAGTCTCCGCTGGTGGGGTCTCTGCCGGCTTGTCCAGAGTCGCCGCGATCGCCTCGATAGAGGCCTTTGCCTGCTAGGTAGGGGCCTTCACCACCTTAGGTGCGTCCTGTGCCTTCTCCTTAGGGGGAGGGGCGACGCCTCGCTCTCCCTCTCCCGAGATCGGACGGGGCTTCTCCCGAAGCTTACCCGGGGTCTCCGACTTCCTCTTCCCCGAACCGGAGCGCTGGCTCGTGGTTGACGGTGCCGGGGAAGGTGCGCCCTGCCTGGCGACCGAAGTGCCCGACCTTTCTGTGCTCCCGGAGCCAGCGGACTCGCGGCGCTTGGCCTGGTGTTGGGCCCCCATCGCCGGGGGGCCCGCACAGGACTTAGAAGCCCGCTCGGACCCTTTCTTCTTCTCACCCATTGAGCCCTTCTCCAACCAGCTGGCGAGACAGGATCTACGGTCCCTCATGGTCCGATCCGACAAGTTCTTGCAGAACTGGCAGTCCTTCTCTACATGAGTCTTGTCCCCATGAAGACAGTAGAGGCATCGCGAATGTTCGTCCTCCTTAAACACATTCTGCAGCCCGCATCCAGGGCAGCTGCGAAACAGCTTGGGTCCGGGTGACGAACTCGCGTCCTGGGCCATCTCGAAGTAGGCCGCAAATCTTCTGGAATCCTCCAAGAGGTTGATTCGACGAAATCTTCACCCTTGAGGGGCGTAGGAAAATCCCACAACGGGTACCCATTAACCGGAGTAGAAACGGTGGAGCTTGAGGCTCGATTAACCGACAAAAATGTCAAAATTCACCTGAAAAAGCGCGAAACACGCAGCAAAAGCTCGAGAGCTAAGCACGAGGACTCCCAAAACTTGAACGTGCGGTAAAAATCTGAAGATGGCTGCCAGAGGCGGGGCTTAGGGAGATGGCAGTCATTGGCTGTGGTCAGTATGACGCAGAGATCAGTGATTGGTTACTACTACGAAAGACAGATCAGAAACTAAACTTTTACTGATTTTTTCTTTACCGAGGATTCCCAGCCTGACGACGGGGAATATTGATGAGCATGTGAATCCATGCCAGACCCCGTGCTGGAGAACTACTGCTTTTCACTGGACTGAATATTTCCAACCTAGTCAATCCCTTTCTCACCTTTACCCGGAAATCCTGGATACCACCCATCTGCATCCATAAACCAACTATCAACACAGGACTTATCACGACCTCGCTAGGAGTTACTGACATCTACCTCCATCCTATTTCTGGTCTGTACCATAACTACTTACAGGTGTCCTCATGCCGTCGGGTCCGTTGGCCATTTGAACTGGGGACTCGCCACCTTAGGGTTAGGTGTCCTCGTGCCGTCGGTTCCGGTGGTACTTTGGATTAGAGACGTACCACCTCAGCTGAAGGCGTCATCGTTTCGTCTGGGTCAGTCTCCCTTTTGCAGACCAGAGGTAGCCTCCATACTTCTTACCATGGTAAGCCTGGGTGGTTCGTAGCTGCTTGTACCTTCTGGTCCTGTCTATCTGTTTTTTTCTGATTATTGGTTGTTGTATTACAGGAGGGTTTCCTTAAGTATCTCAAGACATTGATACGATTGTGTTCTGCATGGTTATCCCCTTCAAGGTCAGTCCTTCTCTGTGGTTCATTCATTGTGTAGGATTGCACTAGGTCAGCTTTTACATCTGTATAATTGTTCTGCAGGTTACGGACGACTGCTGACTTCCCACTTTAAACATTTGGGTGTAATCCATGCGTTCGACTGGTCTCCATCTTCTGGTTAATGACATCTTGGTGTGTCTCATATGATTCACCCAAGAGTTGCATTATCTTGAGGAATTCTATGGCTACACTACTTGTTCAAGGGTCGTTGGATTCTAACAGACATACATTTGGTTATCAAGATGCAATGTTGGCATGGATATTTCAATTTCTCACATACTACTGGTTTTATCTTATAATTTAATTTTGGAAATGTGACGATTATTATCCATGATTTATGTAACACTAGCCCGGTCTTGATATGATATGATATGGTATTTGTAACGCGCCTATACACATGTGTTTCAAGGCGCGACGAGGCAGGGAGGGGGGGACAAGGGGAGACAGACAACGATCTTACTAGGCCAGGTGTCATTCAGATCGCGCAAGTGCAGGGGTGGGGGAGGGGGAAAAGTGCAAGGGGAAGGGGAGGGGGGGAAGTGCAGTACAAGGTAAGTGACGTAACGTAATAAATAAATAAATAAATAGGGCCAGCTGGTGGCAAGTGTGAGGTAAGTGCAGAACAAGTGCTGGGGAGGGGGGGGGGGGCTGTAGGGATACAGAGACAGTCCCGCAGTGCAAAGGGGTTCCAGGGCATCAGTGCAAGTGGAGAGTGGCAGGGCCCAGGGCCGAGGCCGTTTAGAGTGGTCCAGTTGCAGGATCAGTGCAGTTTCAGTGAGGAATTAAATTAGCTGTTCAGCAGGGGAGAGGGAGAGAGAAAGCAGAAGCAAAGAGGAAGGTTTTGAGGTGCTTCCAGAACCGGAGATGGTTCTCCTCAAGACCAAATGGTTGAAACACGTGTCGACATAGGGGCAACATGAATAAAACTATATTGAAGAGACATATTACTGATTGAAGTCAAGTTATTGAATACTCTTAATATATGATATTATCAAGGAAGGACAAAAGGGGGCAGGCGCTCATAAGGGATGATGCACTCAAGCATGCTTTAAACCAATAAGGTATGGAGATACCTTAATTCACCCCGTGATGCGACAGCCCGACTACCATGACATATCTAAATGGTAAGCACAGAAGTTGTAGACGGGGGGCCAAATCTCATCCTCATGCCCCACCACACAGCTCTCAACACAAAGGCAGAAAAACGACAAATGTGCCTCACTCTTAGGCCCATCATCGATGTATCGCAGGTGTGAGAAGCGTTATTCTCTCAGACAGCCGTTCAGACCATGCTCAAATCAATGTTTTGGACGACATGGAAATGACAATCGATCGAGCAAGTCGACTAACTGCAAAGCCAGAGATTAATGACATCATCGCTGACATCACAACATAGCCACACTTTTTTTTTGTTTTTTTTAAAAACAATGTTTATTAGTTTATGCAAACAAACAATACAAACCAAACTTGCAGCATATTTACAACATTTCCACAATATTCGTTTAGTGATGTACACTGCTCCCCTTATCCCTCCCTCCCATCCTGAGCCTACTACTCCTTATGTTCTATTCCTACATCCTATAGTGGGGTCTCCTCTTCTACTGGTTCCGTTGGGTCTTGTATTGATCCAAACAACTCTGCTATTAATAATCTCCAGGCCATCAGGGTCTCTGCTTCTTCCTCCCGCCCGGCACTACTCGCTTCCAGCCATACCATGGTTTCTGTGTCCACCCATTTCTGCAAATCCCTCCACCACACCTCTAATCGTGGCCTGTGGCATGTCTTCCACCCCATAGCGATTCTCCTCTTTGCGAGCACATATGCCAGGTCTTTTAGTTTGCTCACATGCTGAAGTTCCCTTGATCTGGGGAACCCCCCCAACAAACAGGCCCACACTGTATCCACCCCAATCTTAACCCCCTTTCCCGCTAGCTTCTGTGCCACTTCGCTCCAGAAGCGTTCAATGACCGGGCATGACCAAAACATATGCACCATGCCCGCATTCTCTTCATCACATTTGGGGCATGCTTGCCGTCCCACGTTTTTAAACCTCGATATCCTCTGGGGTGGCATATACGCCCTACGTGTAATATACAATTGTATCTGTTTTAATCTTGCATTCCTTGAGACCTTCTTGTGATACCCTTGGACTCTTTCCCACAACCCGTCATCCATCGGGGTTCCCACTTCCGCCTCCCAGTCAGTCTCTCCTTACCAACTCTAGACATCAACATCTCGTATATTCTGGATATCTCATGCCCCCCCTCCACCACATCATATATCGTGTCTACGATAGCATCAGGTCCTTCTGCCAGTACCATTTCAGGCCATGTTTTCTTAATTCTCTGCACCATTCTGTGATATGCGATATACTGGCCCGTGTGTAACCCAGTTTCCTCCCCCAGCGTTTCAAAATCTATGATGGTCCCTTCTTGCCACATATCACCCATTGTTGCTAACCCAACCGGTTCCCAGTGGCTTCTAATTATCATCCTCAGTTGTATATCTCCCCCAACCAATGCAACTAGTGGCACCTGCGGGGAACACGGGGATGGGCTCTCCATCATCTGGCACGCCCTACGCCACATCCTCCCCCCAAGTACCATCATCTTTGGACGCCCTTCTATCTCTGTCTTCGGCAGCCACATGTTTTCTTTCAAGTAAAATGGGGCACAATCTTGTCCAAACAGCCTGGATTCCGAAGTCGTTTCATCTGAGAGCCATTTAGCGACATATTGCAGTTGGCTCGCTACATAGTAGACTTCATAATTGGGCAGTTTAATGCCCCCCTTCTCATGGAAATTCTGAAGTTTCCAGAGGGCTACTCTGTTCCGTGTGCCATGCCACAGAAAATCCCTGCACATACTGTCCAATCAAGTGAAAAATGTCTTAGGTATCCAATGCGGGATGTTCCCAAAGTAATGCAGGAGCCTAGGCAAAACCACCATCTTCAGCATTGCCCCCCGCCCCATCGCCGCTAAGGGCAGCTTTACCCAGAACCTCATGCAGTTTTCGTTTTTCCTAATAGCTACCTCTGTGTTGAACCTATGCTCCTCTGCCACCGTGTGGTATATGTCTATCCCTAGGTAGCGAAACGTGTCTACCGCCCATGGTATCTGTAACACCGGCAGTTATTCCAAGGGGGTCCCTTTATATCCACCTAATGGAAACATGCTAGACTTCTAAGGGTTCACAGCTTATCCCAGACATCTCCGCATATCTTCCCATTACTTCAAGTATGTATTGGAGGTTTTCCTCTGGATGTCGTAGATACAACAGCACATCATCTGCATATAAAGATATCAGATGTTGTTCACCCTTGACAGCAATGCCTATCGTATCGTATTGCTGCCTCAGGTAGATCGCCAAAGGTTCCAGAGCCAATATATACAGCATAGGGGACCATGGGCAACCTTGTCTGGTGCCCCTGCTAAATTGCCATCTCTCCGATATCACTGCTCCAGTTTTAACTCTAGCCAGCGGTTCACTACATAGCATCTTGGCCCACTGCAAATATCCCGGACCCATCCCATAGTCAGCCAGGGCCGCCAGCAGCCATGGCCATTTCACCGAATCAAAGGCCTTTACTGCGTCCAATGACACGATTGCTAGCTCGCCTTAATTTTCGTTTCCGTATTCAATGACTCTGTGGAGCCTCCTAAGATTGTTGGTTATTTTTCTATTGGGGACATAGCCTGTCTGGTCAGGATGTATTAGTTTGCCTATGACTCTCCTCAATCTATTTGCCAAGACAGATGTCAGTATTTTGCTGTCTTGGTTCAACATCGATAGGGGTCTATATGAACCGCAGCTATGCCCTGGCTTATTTGGTTTGGGTAGCGATATTATGACCGCCTCCCTGAGTGACTCAGGCAGCCTGCCTCGCTCATATGCCTCATTCTGCATCTCCAGCAGCGGGGGAAGCACCTCTCCCTTGAATGTTTTATAAAATTCACTTGGGAGTCCGTCAGCCACCGGAGTCTTACTAGTGGGTAACTGTCTCACCACCTCCTCTAGCTCTTCCAGGGTGATTAGTTCATCTAGCTCCTCTCTCTCATCTGCACTAATCTGCGGCAATCCTATGTCCTCAAGTGTTTCCACAATCATCGCACGATTATCCTCCCCATCGTCTCCATATAACTGCCCGCAGTAGTCTACAAACTCCTGGTTGACTTCCTCTTGGGTAGCAACCACCCTCCCGTCTTCTCTTATTATTGTCATGATCATGGGTCTAGGGGTTTCACTCTTATATAGGCATGCCAAGATCCTCCCAGATTTATCCCCTCCCGCATGTTGTCTCTCTATATATTTTTTGTAGTTGAGGTTACACAGTCTCTCCCAGTGCCCAGCGCATTTCTGCTGCAGCAGGAGTTCCCTTTCGGCATCTTCTTTAGTATTATTCCCCCCCTTCTGTGCCCTTTCCAGTTCACTCTCCGTTGCCCGCAGGTCAGCCAGGATCCCTCCCTGCAGTTCTTTAGATTTTGATATAGCCACTCCCCTTATCACCACCTTAAAGGCCTCCCACAGTGTACCCGCCGAGTCCATGCTGCCAGTATTTGTCTCAAAATAATTCACAATCTCCTCCCTTATATCCTCCCTAAAAAGGGGATCCTTTAGCGCTTCCGCTCTAAGGCGCCATGTCGGTATCCTCACCCTCGGGGGACGATATTGACATCCGAGGATCAAGGGCGAGTGGTCCGAGAGGACCCTTGCTCTATATTCAACATGCATGGTCTCTGCCGCTATGTCAGGTGTACCAAAAACATAGTCTAGCCTCGTGTGTAATTGCTGCGGGGCAGAGTAGTGCGAATAATGCCTCTCGAGGGGGTGTCGCGCTCTCCATATATCTTCAAACCCTAAATCATTTAGTAATGTTTGTAGCGCTTTAGCAGCTGGGGTAGGTCTATCTATTTGTCCATCTGATATGTCCAATTTAGGGTTCAGTACACAATTAAAGTCCCCCCCAGATCACTGCACTCCCCGCACATATGCTGAGGTGATTACTTACTTAATGTTTTAAAATATGCTGCCGTATTCTGGTTCGGGTAATACATGTTCACCACACTTATCTCCCTGTTTTCCACCAGTCCTCTCATTATAACCATTCTCCCATCCACCTCCACCACTGTCTGTAGCAACTGAAATGGGATGTGTGGCGCCACCCAGATAATCACACCCCTGGCATACGCCGAATATGACGAACCCACCACAGTCCTCCTCCATTTCTTCCCAACCATCTCCAGTTTATCTCGCGTCAGATGCGTCTCCTGCAGCAGAGCAATGTCTATCTTTTGCCTACGTAGGTATAGCATGACCTTATTCCTCTTCAAATAACTATTGAGCCCCCCGACGTTCCAGGTAACTATTTTAAGATCCCCCATGGCCTGTCAAAAACCCACTCCTCCCCTCGCTTGTCTGGTCCAAATCCCATTTCTTAAATCATATGTGTAGGCTTGTACCCCAACTTAAACTCCCTGCTAAAAACACAACAAACCCCCAACTTCCCAACCGCCCTCCTCCCAAACCCCTCCCAACAACACCCCACCCAACTTTTGCCCAGCTCCATCCCTGGATCTCAGGCACCCCCACATCTAGCCCTTTCTGGCAATAGCCCGTACTCGTGGCTCAGCAGTGTCAAACCGCCCTAGTGGCTGTCTTACTATTAACTTCTGGGGGTGGGCCACCTCCATTCTGCTGCTCCTGTTTACACTGTCTATGGTTTCCCAGGCAACTTATACTTGGTTATCTATATTCCAGTCCAACAGAATCTGTAAGTCTGAAAGTGACATAATACAATACAAATGTTCAAACATGACTCAGCAGGCCCCCCTCTGCTTAACGGCCCAGTGGCCTCACTGCATCCCCTTCACTTATCGTGCTTTGCGTGATCCGGTTCCTCATCCCGATCCGTGCAGCCCTGCAGGTCAAGCCATGCCGCTGTTTCCTCTGTGGTCTCAAAGAAGAACGCTTTACTTTTGTGAAAAACATAACCTCGCAGGGTACAGAAGCATATACTTGATCCCAGCCTCACGCAATCTCCTCTTGACTGAAACATAACTGTACCTCTGTCTTTGCACCAACATTGTGTAATCAGGATACGCCGTGATGTTGGCAGATGCTCTTTCTATCGTCCCACCTTTGCGGAGGTATTCCAAAAAGTTTTCTCTGCCTCTATAGTTTAATATCTTCGCGATTATCGCCGGAGGAGGGGCCCCGGCTTCTCATCAGGGCCCTATGTGCTCGTTCAACTGTAAATCCTTGCGAGAGCTTGTCCGCCCCTATCTCTTGCAGGATCATACTCTCCACATAGTCCGTGGGATCCTGGCCTTCCTCCCCCTCCGGCAAGCCGACCACTCGGATGTTATTCCGTCTCGCTCTCCCTTCCGCCTCCTCTGCTCGATTCTCCAGGTTAGCTACCTGCTGCTTTAATATGTGGACTTCCTTTGCATTACTTGTGCTGGCTTCTGTATTGACTTTCACCGCACTCTCCAGTCCACTTGTTCTTTCCACCAGCGCCCTGACATCTTGCCGTAGCAGGATAACTTCTATCCCCAGTGCATAAAACTTGTTCTCGAGGGCAGTCCGTAGGTCTGCCATTGCTATTCCCCCAAGTATTCCTCAGCTCCGTTATTGCTGCAAGGACCTGGTGATTTTCTCCCCCTGGAGTACTGTCTGCAGAGACTGCCTTTGCACCTAGTGTCGGGGTAGTAGGGGTTCGTGGCATCTTGGTGAAGGCCTCCATTGTGGGTTGTTTGCTTTTGGTTCTGAGGCCTTTAACCGACATGCTGCACCTCTGACTGCGTGACCTGCTCCAGTGCTCTCGCGTCATACCAGTACTGTTTCCCCGCAACTTTCGGCGACACCAGCACAGTCCGGACCCGGGCGCGTTTTCCTCAGTTAGCCGCAATATATGGTGGCACGCGCTGCCCTCCGATTTCAGGTGGGTTGTGCTCTCCCACATACTTTCCCAGCCTGTTGCCGATTACACTCTTTCAGGGCGCTCCCTCTGTCGTCCCCTGCGCCCCTGCCTACTCGGGTATCCAGTTTTCCAGTGTGTGGTTAGTGCATCCGCACTCCCTCCACTGTCCGCGGCACTTATGCAGGGATGTCTAATCCCTCTCCTCTTTATGTATCACTTCCCAGGGGGGCAACATATAGTCTTATCCACCACTTCAGGAGAGCCTGTTTCTGCCCACCTCCAGAAAGGGGAGGGGGGCTCGTGATCCTCCGATCACGTCCCTTGATGTTAGTGTTTATCCGTTTCCCTGCTTGGCTTATCTCGAGTCTTTGCAGGGGTGCGGGCCACCCTCCACAGCCACTGCTGAGTCTCCTCAGCTGCAGTGTCAAAGTCTGGTTACTTCCGTTCAGTAGCTCCTTGATGTGCTGGGTCCCCAATCTTACATCATTTGATGTTGCGCTGAAACGAGGTGGCACAGGATCAGTCAGTGCAGAGCCACCCAACACGTTGCACTTGGGGGCATCTTAGTGAGGTTCCATATCATCTGCCTTTTGATGCAGATTAGGTGCTTGTTTCATATGCCGTACGTTTACAATGTCATTACGCAGCTTGCAGCCGTGGGCCGCAGGCCCCCTTCGTTTCGTCCAGCCCAGCGGGCGTTACCGCCGGCAGCCGCACACTCTGCGTGCGTGCACACGCTGCCGTCTCTACCGCCGGGAAAGACCCGGCAGCCAGGTCCGCGGCCGTTTTACCGCGAGTGGCAACCAGCCGCAACGCACTTCCCTGTTAGCGCTGCCGCGTGTTGCATGGCCTGCGCTCTCCCCAGGGTGCCGCTCACTGCGTTCTCCTGCACCCGCAGTCAGCCCGGCGTTACCAAGTCTCTGCACGTCCACTTCATGAGATGATCGCTCGCAGCTCCAACAATCCACCTCACCTCATGCTCGCACCCGCCACTTCTTCTGGTCCCTTTGTTCTTTCTTTAAAGTGGCCGACATCTTAATATTATTCGGCCGCGTTCGCTCCTTGACACAAAGTATCACATCTCCCGTTCTGCTGGGACAGCTCACTCGTGGGTGGACGCATTCTTTAGCAGTCACTTTTATGCATCCATGGTGTCAGTTTCACACAGCAGTTTGTCGACTGATAGCACACGCTACGAAGGATCTATCATCGGATCACGGAGCCTGATGGGAGTCACAGCCTACTCCATAGCTGCCAGCCATAGCCAAACTTATACATGAAGCACATATTCATCTATTCATGAAGTTACACAAACATGAACTAGTTTATTGCATATAGGCACGAAGAACATGCTTATGACCCACATAGGTGGAGGACAGATACACGTATATATCTTTATACTCCTATCCTTCACCTAAGCTGAAATCGCAAGATGTAAAGTATTCATATATTTAACTTGCACGTCCTTGACTGCTACAAACATAAAGAAGCCATAAGGAACGATATGGAAGCTATAGGCCTCTGAAATTAATGACAAAGGAGAGACAGCCACCGGGTACATGGAAAGGCAGGATGATCGCCGCAGCCAGAGACGGGCATAAACAAGGCACACAGCCAAGGACAAGAGGAGACGGAAAGTTACAGTTACCAGGACAATGAGCCACCTGCAGAAAATCAGGCTAAAATCCTCATAATTACAAGCAGGACAGCTTCATTTTCGTGGTCTAAACACATGTGACACAGCCGAAGAGGGCAATGCCCATTCAATCAAAGTAGATGAAGAGGACTGCTCCCATCGTACCAGAAGGGAAGAGTTAAAAGTGTTGCCCACGAACTGCTAACTGAATGCACTGTCCCAGGTTTAGGTGATCAGAGATGGCAATATAAGGGAACACTTTGCACCTCTATCTATCTGCATTTTTCTATAGCACCACTAACCCATAGGCCTCAAGGCGCTCACAAAGAGAAACACAGTAACACAGGAAAAAAAGGGATACCAGAAAAAACATGCCAAGAGTCGGAGAAAGGAGAGTTTCGGTATTAGCTTAACATTCAGCCGAGTTCAGAACCTCCATGTTCATTATCATTTCCTTGAAAGGGTACACTCAGTCTGGTAACCATCCAGGTTCCCAGGTATGGGAGGACACATTTTGTCCAATCCAGATTCACCTTTCACGTGGGGATATAATTTGTTCAAGGGGCCAATAGTCTCGCTGCAACCCAGCATTGTAGACTGATACCAGTAGAGGGGGTGCTAGGAGGAGCCACTAGATATGGCTATCCAATAGTAAAACTAACCCTTATAGCAGCCATATATAGTTCACCATAAGCGACCAATGTAAATATGCTAAAGGCTCCTGGGACGGAACCTGGATTTGTGACATCACAACAGGATAAAACTGGGTGACACATGCTTGTAAAACAAGGGCTCCAGAGGATATTTGTTTTCCTGGTGTGATCCATGTCATTTTTGTTTGCTAATAAAAGACTAACTTTGTCCCATGGCGGAGTCTTCCGTTCTTGTGGTGGGCAGTGTTCGATTGGCCCAAGAATTCTCTGCTGATAATTAGGGGGACTGCTAGAGAGCCCCGGCCACATCTATACAAAGTAACTTCATAAACCCCATCCCTAACCTAATAAAAATACTACAGAAGGGAACAAGGTAGACTATGCCTTAATAAAGGTCAAGCAAAGATACTATGAGCAGGGGAATAGGGCAGGCAGACTGCTGACGTGGAAGCTCAATGCCAGAGCTCAGCAGAATGCCATTGGGGGGCACAGACTTCCTTCAATGGGGGTCCACCAGCTCTGATGCGGAGAAGCAGGAGGCCGTCGATAGTTATTGCAGATTCCAATACTCCTCGGTTTCCCCTTCGCTGTCTGAGATTGACCCGAGATTGGCCACTTTCTAGCTGAACGTAAGCTGCCTGAGGTGACAGACGCAGAAGCAGGCTCTAAATATGGACATAATTAAAGAGGAAGTTCTGCGGGGCATTGCCTCGCTAAAAGTTAGCAAATCTCCTGGGACGGATGGGTTTACACCAGAATTCTAGGTTCATGCAGGGAAGCTGCTGAGCCCACTGCACGCATTATTTAACTCCATATGGAGGGAAGGAATAGTTTCAGAGTCAATGAAGGAGGCTAGGGTCTCGGTCACACATAAGGAGGGCAAAGACCCATGGTTGTTCTCGTTTTACTGCCCCATTGCAGTGCTGAATATAAATAGGAAATTATATGCAAAGATCCTGGCGGAACGGCTGCACCGGGTACTGCCAGATTTGGTGAAAGAGGACCAATAGGGTTTTGTAGCGGGGAAGGCAGGCTGCAGACAACCCTAAGCAGGTGATAGACCTGATATAGCTATCAAGAGGAAGGTGCCTGCGATGCTGCTGGCCTTAAATACGGAAAAGGCCTTTGACCGCACAGAGTGTGCCTACTTGAGAGTGCTGATGGGCAAGTTTACACTGGGTGAAGATTGTATAAGGGGGGTATTTGTTTTATACAAACTGCATTATGCAAACGGCCCACTGGTAGAGTAGCAGTGAATGGCCAGCTGTCGCAGGGATTCCGACTTCTTAGGGGAACGAGACAGGGGTGTCCCCTCTCGTCTCTGCTATTCGCATTGTCAGTGGAGCGTCTGGTCGAGCGCATCAGGGCAGACCCAGACATATGCAGCATTAGGTAGGAGGCAACATCTCATAAGATAGCAGTATATGCGGACAATATACTCCTGGCTATCTAAGAACGGGAAAGGTCACTTTCTCCGATATTGTAGAGAGGTACCGAGTGGGGTCTGGTTTTAAAATAAACCTGAAGAAATGCTGAGCTTTGAGTTTATCCTTGGCACTAGACAGGGTGTTGGGCCTACAGGGAATCTCTCCTTTCAGATGGGATGTGAAGAGCATTAGCTATCTCAGCATCTAGTTAACAGCCAAGCATGGGGTGGATGTATGCGGCCAACTAAACCCGGGGTCATAACGATGATTAGGACAGACCTGAGGAAGTGAAGCACACAGACAGACATTGATGGGCAGAATAGCTGCTATACAAATGAAGGTACTGCCTAGGCTACTATAATTATTGCAAGTGCGCCCTGTCGTGCTCCCCAAGCAGACCATACATAGACTCCAACACGACTTGGGCAGATTTGCGAACGGGAAAGGCCGGCAAGAATAGAGGCAGAAACATTATATCGGTCCAGGGAACAAGCGGGACTGGCAATGTCCTATTTATGGAGATACTATGAGGCGTCACAGGTGAGGATAGTATGGGAATGGTTTGACCCGAGATCGAAGAGGAGCTGATGTCTTCTGGAGGAGCTAGTGGCAGGCAGGCCCGCTCAGATACATGCTGTTGATTCCTCGGCCCGACCGTCCTGTTAGTATGTATGAGCTGCCATCCACCGCTGCAACGCTTCGAGTGTGGGATGGGATAGCTAAGAGGTTAGGGCTGACAACATTCCCAGGGCCGGCGACCCAGATTCACCATAAGTGCACTTCACTTCATACCAGCATATGGTAGTAAGGTCTTTCGGTCCTGGGAGGAGGGTGGATGCAATTTCATCTCGCACATGTTTGAGGAGATGGAAATTAGATCCTTCGACGGGTGTAAAGCCTTGTTTGGACTGGGGTAAAAGACCGCTTCCCATATATGCAGCACAGACACTGGGTTCTTCAAAGGGAAAACAGGGCAGGTGCAGTGAGGCGTCTGATGCAGTTTGAGAGGATGATATTCTTGCCGGGAGAGTGAGGAGGGTCAGCAGCTTTAATTTCATAGCTGTAGAGCTGTCTAAATGCGTCCCTGAATGTGAAGGGGTGGCATAGAGATCTAGGGAAAGAGTTAGATGAAGAGGAGTGGGCAGGGATCTGGAGAAGAGTCACAAAAGCGACTCTGAGCATCCAATATGCAGAACAAAATTATAAGCGGTTGGCAAGATGGTATATCACCCCAGAGAGGAAAGTACACATGGGGAAGGGGGCATGTGGGCTCTGCTGGAGGTAGTGTGGGGGGAGGAGGGGAAGCTACTTACCTGCACATCTGGTAGAGCTTCCCCAAGCTATGGCCCTACTAGAGGGAGCTCATCCTTGCACTGAGACAGATTACAGGCTGGTTGATTAAGGAGACTGTGGAGATGTGCTTATTAGGTTTGTAGACTCGAAGCGTAGGACATGGGAGACGGGGTTCACCTCGGCTCCTTAGGCTGATGTTGACAGTCGCCAGAAATGCCATCACTGTAATGTGGCAGACAACTTGCTTCCCTTCGTTGACGACTGGCTCAGTGGAACGTAGAGACTTCTTATATGTGAGAAAGTCACTTATGCCCTACATAATAAGCTACTGTGTGTTTCTTTAGGAATTGGGAGTGATTTTTGCAATTTGGTAAATCCCCCAACAAGGACTTCACTTGCCCACCGCGGTTTAGAGCTCTGAGACTTCTCAACTTGTCATATGGTGCAACATATTCCAGAAGCAGTTGGAGAGACAATTGGGTGAGAAGGAGGGAGGAAGGAGTGGGTTGTGGATGTGGGGGAGGGAGGACGGAAGAGGTGGGGCTAGTAGGGGTGGTGGTAGGGAAATGAGGGTGCATCCTAGTTAATGTGAATTTGGGTTTTGAATTTTTATGAGGCGCTGAGTTTTATGTGCTGGCTTGTAACTTCTTTGGAGCAATAACTGGTGTCAATTTGTATTATGTTGTATACTCCTAATAAAAAGATTTGAACTGAAAAGGGGCAACCCTGTCTTTTGCCCCTGCCTTATTGCCATCTGGAGGGTATATGGTAATGTGTCTTTACTTTGCATTACGGGTTAGTATAAAGTAATTTAGCCGATTGCATTAAAAATAGTCCCATCCCCCGAATTTGTCTACTACATTAATCATAAATGCCCAGTAAATGCTGTCAATCACCCATTGTTGTGGGTTCTTTTGCATACTTTCAAGAATTGAACAGTCTTGTACAATTAAGGGTCATATTTCTCTGGGGAACAAAGGCTACTTCGTTCTCATTTATAATTGTTGAAATCACACGAGACAGTCTACCCGCCAGGATTTTTACCAATATCTTGATTTCCACAGTTAGCATTAACAAGCGACAATATGATCCACAACAGTGTGGGGGTCTTTGCCAGGCTTGGTAAATAATTTGGTAAGGGCTTCCTGCATAGTTTCTAGGAGACGTTTGCGGAATGCCAGTTGATATGCCAACAACTTGGGGGAAAAGAGGTTTAGGTATGCGTTGTAGAAATCAACTGGGAAACCAGAACCTCCGGGAGTCTTAGCCCTACGCATATTTTTCACTTCAAGAAATTTAATTTAATGACATGGGGGGTTCTAGCATCTGTTTATCCTCAGAGAGCAGGCAGCTTTATCTCGTCCAACAAACCAGATATCTGCTCTTGATGCACTTGTATCAACTGTGTGTACACATTTCTTAAGAAGTCCAGGAATTCATTATTAACACCCTCTTTGACAAGATGACCTTCTGCATCTAACAGAGCAGTGATCATCCCGTGCTCCCGTTCCCCATTTACAAGTCATGCTAAGGTCCTGTCGTCTTTATCCACTTTATCATGCTGTTTAGAAACATATACCCTATAGACACATTTGCAAACTTTGTCATAAAATTAATTTAATTTGTCTTTTTGAGTAGCAACCTTTCCTATCAGTCTGGAATCCCCATCAGCTCTCTGCTCTAGTATTTTAATCTCACCTTCCAATCGATTAATCTGTCTCTCAATAATTTTCCTAACACCTTAATTGTAAATGTGAATGCCTCTCATGCGTTCACCACATCACCCACGGAGCCTACAACAAAAGGTAAAAAAGTCCATTATTGTTTGCTCAATGGACATTTTTTTTTATATGTTTATTTTAAACCAAGGCAGGACAATTTACAAACATTGCAAATGGATTTTACACCTTTTTGACAATTCCCTTTAGCTTATATTCTTACTCCCCCCCCCTGGTCCCCAGACTCCCTGCCCCTGTTCCCCCACTCCGTGGGATCGTCCGCCGCCCTCGCCACTCAGGCAGGCTCTTGATCATTCAAGACCCATCGAGCATTGAGCGGTATAAATGTTAAGGCGGGGAATCGGTGGTTGTAGTCCAGCACTGGGGCACAGACATTGTGGAAGCGATGCAGGACTTTTGCCCTTGCCGTGGTCACTTTTTCCGCGCTCAGGATATCCCATAGTTTTCCCCACCAGTGGGCCATAAATGGGCCGTCCGGGGACTTCCAGAAGCGGGCTAGCACAGTTTTGCCGGCCAGGAGGCATTGTGTTACTATTTGCCATCTGTTTCCAGAGCGGGGGTATACCCCGGGGGTCAGGACGCCCAGAAGGACCGTTTCGGGTTCCAGGGGGAGTGTCATCCCAGTAATTTGTTTGATAGTCGCCAGGCACTGTTCCCAGAATTGTTGGATCTCTGGGCAAGCCCACCACATGTGGAAAAAAAGAGCCAGACTGAGGGCATCCTCTCCAGCAGGAAGGGTTCACCCGTGGGATCATGTGGTGTAGTCTAAGGGGGGGAGGGGGTAGTACCATCGCAGCATGAGCTTGTACGCGCATTCTTTGTTGGTCACACAGGTAGATGAGGAGTGGGTACGTGTCCAGATGTCCACCCAGGTCTGGTCGTCAATCAGGTGACCCAGGTCGCCCTCCCATTGGGCCATGCATCGCGTTCTTGCGCTAAGGAAGTCCACCAGGAAAAGTCTGTACAGGGTTGAGATCCTGCTCCGGGATGGTAGGTCCTTCAGCGTCAGTTCAAGGGGAGTAAGGGGGCGAGTGGCAGCCCGAAGGGTCTGGGGGTGCGAGCACCAGTGCCGGAGTTGCAGTAAGTAAATCTGTCTCTTTCCTGTAGTTGGAACACAGCCTTACATTGTTCAAAGGTGTGGGGTGTGTTCCCGGCATATAGCTGTTCCAGGGTCTCGAGGCCGCCATCGATCCAGTTCTGGAAGTTTCGGGGGTTCGTCCAC
Organism: Ambystoma mexicanum; assembly: GCF_040938575.1. NCBI lineage: Eukaryota > Metazoa > Chordata > Amphibia > Caudata > Ambystomatidae > Ambystoma > Ambystoma mexicanum. Next base: position 474,515,123 of record NC_090941.1, on the reverse strand, counting down.
AGAGAGAAGTTTGGGTTATGGAAGATTGGGGAGAGAGGGCTTTGTCCCCTTGGGATTCCTTTTTGTTTCAGGGCCCAGTCCCAAGAGCTTACCGTGCGTTTGGTAGTCAGCAGGAGAGTCTTCCAGTGTTCTCTCAGGGAGGGCTGGATGTGTGGGAAGAATCGCAGGGGGAGCGGTAGTTGAGCTTGCTCCAGTTCCACCCATCTAGGGCGGTCTGTGATTCTCTGCCAAGCATGGATGTGTGCTAGCTGTGCTGCTGCCCTATAGGCCTGGAGATCAGGGACCCCCAGTCTCTCCAGTCTAGAGTTGCCAAGCAGAGTTTTGTGGGGGATTCTGGCTTTCTTGCCGCTCCATATGAACGTCAGAAGTAGCGAATCGTTGTAAAGGAAAGCAGTGCGCCTAGTTTGACTGTGCGGCAATAGTTTCTGTGGTGTGGCCTGAGTGCCATTTACCTCCTCCTGTTGTTTCGGGAAGCTCTCAACCATGAGGGCCGTCTAGGCTGTGGTGAGGCGATGTCCCGGTTCCCTGACGTTTCCGAGACCGCCGAGGTGGCCTCTTTGGGGGAGGATGGGTGCATGATCTTGCTGGCATCCTCCAGATGGCTAATCCTCCGCAGGGTACCGTTATATGAGAATTGCAGGGATGTTGGAAAAAGCCATCTATACCGGAACTGACGTTCTTGAAGGAAGAGGGCCAAGGTTTGGAGTGCTTTTCTCCTCTGGAGAGTTAAGAGCGAGAGATCTTGGTAGATCTGGAGAGGTGAGCCCTGAAAAGTGAGCTCGTCTTGTGAGCAGCTGATGGCGGAGATGGGCTCCTTTGTGGAGAAAAAATGGACCCTGGTGATGACATCTGGAGGGAGGTCCGATTCTACCCCTCGACGTGGGCGAGGTCTGTCGGTGCGGTCTAGCAATAATAGGGATTTGTCCAGTTGTGGGAGAAGGGCTTGGAAGAAGTCCCCCACATATTCAGCGAGTTGTTTGTCCGGGACTGATGAAGGAATACCTCGGATCCGAAGGTTGTTGCGGCGGGTCCTATTTTCCAGGTCTTCTTGCTTGAACTCCAGGATTTCGCACTTATCTTGAAGGGCCCTGACTGTTTGTTGGATGTCGCCCAGCGTGGTCGCTTGGTTCTGGGAGCGGTCTTCGATCTCCCCCAGCCTCTATTCCACCTCAGTTACTCTGTTGTCGGTTTGTTCTAGTTTGGCAGAGAGTTCTGTCATGCAGGACCTGAATTCAGCCTTAATGTCTGCCATGAATGCTAGTAAGTCCCCTCTGGTGGCTGGGGGATCGTCCTCCTTTTGATGGTCTTGTGAGGTGGGCCCGGCAGGGTCGGGTTTTTTCCCCCCTGTCTGGGGCAGTAAGCATGGTGGCTATGTCCACGTTTTTTGCTCGCTTTTGTTTGTTTGGACATGGTGTCAGTTTGTGGGGTAGGAGCTATGTTAGGGCGGCGAGTTTGCATTCTGCCTTGGAGGCGCTGCTTTAGGCTGGGGTGTGTTGGTTCTGGAATCAGATAGCGAGGGTCTCTGGGGAGTCAAAGATGGAATTTGAGTGAGGAGGTGGGCCGGGCGCCCCAGGAAGTGAGGGTCTGAGGGAAGTGCTGGATCTTAGGAGCTAGCCTTGGTACACAAACCGCCGGGGCTAGAGATTGTGAGCTCACAAACCGAGGGGCTAGAGCGACCGCCTGGTGGCTCTGATTGCGTTTGACACAGGGTGGCTGCGAGTTCCTGCCAAAGTTAAGATGCTGGTTGGAGAGGTTTGGTCTTCCAGGAGGGCGCAGCAGGGTCCCCACTGTCCCCCCGAAGGAGACACCATAGAATGTGGTGATGGCGGCGTGGGACCCCCAAATCCGTTGGGGGATAGGGGGCAGGCAGATCCTCCGCTTCTTTGATTGGGGAAGAGGCACCGGCTGGCAGAGTGGGCCTGGGCGCCCCCGGAGTTGGAAGTGCAGGCCTTATGTTGAGCCAGTACCCACTGGCGTGGATCAGCAAGGAGAGGGAGAACCGTGGTTCCTCTGCTCCCTTAGCCAGGGGAGAGGAGCCAGGAGGGAGATGGGCCGGGGCGCTTCCGGAGTTGGGCCTGCAGGCTATGTGCAGGATGGGGAAGATTCCAAAGGCCACTGGTGGGGGGGAGCCTTGTGGTCTCCGGAGCAGGGGGGTTCAAAATAGCGGAGAGGATTCAGTTATGTCTGGTGGCTCAGGTGGCGCAAGGAGGGCAGTCCAAAAGTTGCTCAGTGTTAATTACCATGCCACTTTTGTTGCAGTATGTTTCTCTCCGTTTAATGGGGGGGCGAGGTGGGTTTTGCGTCGATCCCGAGTGGGCTGCTGAGACTCTTGGGGGAGCCGCGGGTGACCGTCCCCCTACAGGTCCCAGGAGTGAGTTTCAATATAAGGAGGCGCGGGTTCCCAGGCGGCCCCTGGGGGGTCTAAATGAACGCTGCTGCTGATGATAGCGGCGTAGTGCTTGTTTCCATATGCCCAGTAGGTGCCCTGGCCAGAGGGAGCAGGTCAGCTTGTGTTCTGAACATGGCAGTTGTAGTTGTCCTTATCAGGAGGGGGGGGGTGATGTTGTCGTGGGCCGGGGCGCCCCAGGAGGTGGACAAGGATTCAAACGTGGCTTGGAAAGCAGGGAGGCGAGGGGAAGTGGTTGAGGCAGTACAAGTCCTCACTTACCAGGCAATCCCTGCCGCTTCAGACAGCCTCCGGGGGTGAGAGCGCGCTGGAGATTCTCCTGCAGGTAAACTTGTTGGCCCAATAATGGCTGCTTTCCCTGTGAGGCCTCAGCGGGCTCTGGAGGTTGATGTGGCCAGGAGCAGGGACTGAAGAGGAGCCCCCACCAGGAGTCAGGCCCCCTCCTATGGGGGGGGAATGAGAGTGAGGCAATTCAAAGTGTCCCCCTGGGGGGTAGGCAGCCGCGGCCCCCACCGCGGCGCTGCCCGTTGAGCTGGTCTGGACAGGGCAGTTGTAGTTGACCTTATCGAGTGAGGGCGGGTGATGTTTTCATGGGCCGGGGCGCCTCAGGCACTCAAGCGTGGCCTAGAAAGGGGGTGGAGAGCGAGGGGAAGCGGGTGAGGCAGTATACGTCCTCACTCACCAGGCAACCCCTGCCGCTTCAGACTTCCTCATGGGGTGAAAGCGCGGTGGAGATTCTCCTGTGGGTAAACTTGATGGCCCAGTAATGGCTGCTTTCCCTGTGAGGCCTCGGAGGGCTCCGGAGGCCGACGTGGCCAGGAGCAGGGATCATCCGCCAAAGAAGAGCCCCCCACCGGGAGTCAGGCCCCCTCCTAGAGGGGGGGGGTGAGGCAGCCCAAAGTGTCTCCCCGGGGGGCAGGTAGCCGCGGCCCGGACTGCAGCGCCACCTGCCGAGTCGGTCCGCCGGATCCGCTCCAACCACCGGCAGGCACGAGCGAAGTCTGCAGTGTCCCCAGGCAGCACACCGGGACCAGACTTTCCCCTAGTGCTGGCGCCGCAGGAGTGCCTCTCACTCCAAGAGGGCGGCTGGGCAGCGACCTCCATGCTCTCCTCGGGGGGAGATTCCGGTGGGTTGGGGGACGGCCAGGGGATCAGGGCTCCCTAACCTGACGTCTGGGGGACCTCAGCAGGAGCCCCCCCCCACCAGTCCTTATCCAGCGCCGTAACCGCTCTCTCCAGGTCCGTCCGTCATTTTGTTGATCCAGAAGCGCACGTGCAGATTTTCTCGGCCCCGTTCTGTGCTTTAGGCAGGCATTCAGTGGATCATTTCGCTTCCATCTGGTGCACGGGAGGTTTGTGTGCTACGGCAAGCATTTATTGTGCCTACTGAAGCATTGCTTCGATCAACGAAGGCTGCAGGCTTCCCACGGAGGCCATCAGTGGAGCAGCCACATCGCTGGCGCTCCAGGCCACGCCGCTCAATGGACATTTTAAACACTTAATCCATAAGCAAGGCAGATGGAAGTCTCCAAGTCAGTTCATTTGTTTTGCTCGCCATCCAATTAACTGTCACGAGAAGTAGGGCATGTCCCGATAGTGACCTATCCAGGTATGGTGCTTCTTGAATCATATGTCCCCCTTTAGCATGTGTGAAATCAAAATTTTACGAAGCAGCACAGCTGTGGTGATTACCTGTCATAGATATGGAATACATCGGAGGACCCAATGCCCTCAAAATTAATAGTACTTTTCTCATGAATGGAGATGCCTCTGAACATCGATTAGGTCCAGTTAATTCTGAACCTGCAATAAGGTGTAAGAATACCTGTACTAAGTATCAAGCTCCCTATGTAAAATGCAATTAAACTCACCCGCCCAAAATAGTCTATTATCTAGATACTTACTCAACACTCCTGCCATTTTAATAAGCAGTTGTCATCTATATTTGGTGTATGCCAACTCCCAATATCCGGTAATTGTTTATTAAACACATTTTTAATGCAACAATAACTAAAAGTTCTAAGGAAGGGCCATTCTTGCAATTTCGACCAAATCTGCTTTGACACAAAGTGCAATACACACATTTGGTTGGTGGAAAAAAAGATGCTGTTGGGTGCATAAATCAAATTAATTTCTGGGAACTTACCTCCAATCCGTAGTCTACTGCAGGTGCATCGGTAACTACCAGTGTTCCAGGCCCTTTGAAACTCCCCTCAACCCGCTATAAAAGCAGAGCCACGGAGCTGTAGCTCGACCCTTACCTGCAATCAGTGCTTCAGATAAGATTTGGAAGTGGGAGTATTTTACTCTCCGTTTTTTAAAGTTTTGAGTAAAATGATTTTTAGGGAGTAAAAATGTAAGTGGAATCCCAAATGAGTATTTAATAAGTGAATAAAAATATGTTTGAAATGGAAAACGGCAATGTTTTTATACTCATTATTTCTTTGCACCTTTTTATGCACATTAAAAGATACATGTTTACGTCTTCCAATCAGGCATTTATAATGGTAGTTTCTTCCTGTGGTACTATGTGCACTACTGGTCCAAACATATCCATATAGCTGTGGGTGAAAGCTGTCATGCTGTCTGGCAGAATGGCAGATGCTGGATTGGAAACGGCAACCCAATGTGGAATCAATGAGAAGTCCACCATAGACGCCGTCCGTATGGAGAGTCAACCGTTACCTACTTCAGTGGGGAGTGCCTCTGAACACCGAGACAGACAGCATGCCTGCCAATGACTTCCGCTACCTTAGATCAATTAAGTCCAGCACTTCCCCATCTACGGTTGAGAAAGCTGATCTTAAAATTACAAACTTTCTTTCTCTAGTAATAGAAACTACACCGTGTATATTAACTTGAGATTGGAGGAATCACTATCAAGTTCATTGACGTGTTTGGGAAGCAAACTTCCCTAAGATATTATTATGTTGCTTGTTTCTACTTCTCCAACAAAGACCACGCATGACGACCAGCCTACTAGCTCGCCTGAACTGGTTAATAGTTCTGATGGGGCTGTTAATTGTGCCAATCTGGCTTAGGTGTCTGGATCAACAGGTACTTCTTCTGAGCAAGTTGTGGTCACCGATCCTCTTCCTCCTATGACTTCCCACCTTAGATCTTTTTGTGTCAACCAGCCAGACTGTATCATTGATACAGGTGCTGATGATCCAGGCAACACACATACAGATGAGAATATCAGCAAAACTCTATAAAAATGTCATCTGTAAATGACTTAGCGATCCATCATACTGTCAACAATAATTTAATAAATACTAGCTTGCTGGCGACTCCCCAATTGTCGGTGTTGATAGCGATTTTCCTGACACACCAGAATCACATGAAAATTCGTTAGAGATGTTAGATAATTATGTCACCATATCTCTAGTTAGATTTGTGAAGGCCTTCACAAAACCACGACTGATCCCTCAATATTGTTGCATACCATCACCCAACATACCGCTCCTCGGTGAGCCATTACTAATGTAGCATGCATTATATCTAAATCTATCAGTCAGACAGAATGGCAACAGGCAAGTCATCCATCAAAAGGATTAATGTTATGTTATGTTAGTTTGCGTTTATATAGCACCTTATGTACCATTGGTATGATCTCAATGTGCTGGTAGGTTGAACGCCCTCGGGAACCGAAGTTCAGGTCAGTAGAGAGAGAGAGTCATAAGGTGCGTGTGAGCACCGGATATGTGTGCAGCAGGTGTGGGATTTGTGTGATGGATGCTTCTTAGCGGTAGGTGTGGTGGTTGGGAGATCAAGAGTATGTGTTCGTTCTGGCAGGTCGTTACCCAGTCCATGCACTCCAACCTGTTCCATACGCTCCAACCCGTTCCATGCACTCCAACCCCTTCCATGCACCTAAACCATTCTATGTACTCCATTCTATGCACTTCGATCGTTTTATGCTTGATCTTTGGTTCCACCCACTTCATCTAGCAACGTCATCCGTTCAACCCACTTCACCCGTTCCGCACACTTCATCCCTTCTACCCACTTCACTTCTTTCGTTCCAACCACTTACATACTTCATCCGCTCACCCACTCTTCATCCGTTCACCCACACTCTACACCCGCTCCAGACCCTACATCTGCATCACACCCTACATCAGCTCCACGCTCTCATCTGCGCTAGGCTCTCATCTGCTCTAGGCTCTCATATGCTCTATGCGCTTCATTCTCTTCACCCACATTCATCAGCTCCATCGACTTCATCCGCTACACCGACTTCAACTGTTCCACTCACTTCATCCGTTCATCATGCATTATCGGTTCACTCATGTCATTTGACACATGCACTCGGTCCATCCCATGCTCTCCATCTGTCACAGACACTACACCTGTCTCATGCACTTGAATCGTCTATTCTATTCGTTCCATTTATACCATGCACTCTTACATTCCATACTATCTATCTGTTTCATGCGTTCTACCAGTTCTTTGTACTCTGTGCACTCAACCGTATCATATAATCATATTTTCCCATCCTCTCCACTTTATTCCTCTCGTTCATTTTGTTCCTCTCGTCCATTACATTCATTGCATCCATTTCATTAATTTCAATCAGTTCACTGCTGTCATATAATGTATTCTTTTTTATTCACTTCACTGCTTAGATCTTAGTTTACACTAGAGGTTATTAGTTCTCGATTTTTCGCTTGGAATCATGCTGTTGGATTATTGTTTATGTTATTGTTATTTATGATCTAGTAGTTCTGGCTAGTTAAAATACTGTTATCCACTTTATTCCTCTCGTCCATTTTTTATCCTCTTGTCCATAACTATTACTTCATCCATTTCATTAATTTCAGCCACTTTACTGCTCTCATACAACTTATTCTTCTTTATCCACTTTACTGCTTTGATCCTTTTTACTCATTCTATTTTGTTTGTCCTTTTTAGTTTACATTAGAGGTTATTAGTTTTCGGTTTCTTGCTCGGATCATGTTGCTGGGTTATTTATGATCTAGCATTTTGGGCAAATGTCATCGAATTGCCGTTAACCAGTTTGAGTTAGGGGAAGAGACATGTTTTCAGAAATTTGTGGAAAGACATGGAGGTCCTCGGTGAGTCAGATGTGAGGTGGGAGTGTGTTGCACAAAGTGGGGGCCAAGGCTGAGAATGATGATCCACCTAACCTGACTAAGTTTGTTTTTGGTATGACTAGGAGGCCAGCTGAGCTTGATCTTAAATTATGTGCAGGGTGATAGGGTTTTAGTTTGTCTTGAAGATATTGAGGTCCGGTTTTATGCAGTGCTCGGTGAGAAATGCATAAGGTTTTGAAGGTCACCCTTCGGGCAACCGGAAGCCAGTGCAGAGTTTTAGGGCTGAGGAGATGTGGTCTCTTGGGCCAAGTGCTAGTAGCAGTTTGGCCGTGGCGTTTTGTGCTCTTTGTAGTTTAGTCAGATGGTATGCGTGCACTCCGAGGTAGAGAGGGTTAGCATAGTCCAGTCATGATATAACAAATGATTGGACCGCAGAGAGTCTGTTGGGAAAGAGAGGTATGGAAAAATGCGCCTGAGAGTTTTAAGGTGGAAGTGGCAGGATTTTGAGACGTTGTTGGCTTGGCGCGAGGGTTAGGTCCGGGTCTAGGGTGTTAAGGCAGTTAATCTATGTGATGACCCTATGGGTATTGATGAATACAATACTCAAGATATTCTTACTAGTACAGTTGGCAGCACCACTATAAAAAAGATGACAGCATGATGATAGTATTTCCAACAGTATGCATAAGGCTTGAAAGAAATAAGAAAAACAAACAACCAGCTGTCCTGGGAGGATAGCCCAGCGGCAACGTGCTCACCTTAGAAGCAAGACGGCACGGAGCAACACAGGTTCGATCCACGGGTCCTCGCTTAGAAACCTCTGGGTATTAAGCGCGTTATAAATAACCTATCATATCATATCATATATAACATGCAGCTCAAAACCACAACCTCCTGCTCACCCTAAAAAAGTAAGCTCTACTATTTTAATTACGAATGAGGAGGGCAATTTTGAAATCGTGGACACTGCTTCCAAAAAGAAATTGAAACCTCAAAAACTTTTAAACTAAATCAAATAAACAATGCTGGAACAAAAAAAGAAGGCAATAAATCAGTTATGCAAGACATCCGCTCCCATTTACCTAATAATAATTCAATTGATCATTACAAGGCATCATCAACTCTCGTTGATAATCTTGTCCGAGTAGCTCACATCAGTAATGACACTTGACTTTGATGGACTTCTGAGCTTATTCAGATCACAGCATCCAGATAACAATCTGGATATCTGTGTAATATGCTCAAGCAACCTCCTTAGGATCTGATCATTGTTAATGTTACTTGAAATGTCAATAGCAATGGTGCTGGTTCTCTTGGGGTGCGCGCAAATATACACAAACTTCTCAGCACAGGCCATCCTTAAACATTCCTTTCGGGGGCGGGGCTTGTGAGCCAGAGCACACAGATGTAATTGCGCTCGGCTACTCCGTCGACTCGAAAATCCTACAGTTGATTTGTCGCCATAGGAGGTCATGTCTGACCACGAGTACTGGATGGAGTGAGAAAACCGATGTGAAGAGCAAGGAGCCGCACTGGGCGGCTGAGGAACTCAGTTTGTGGAAGTTTGGTTTCCGGGTAGCAGATCGGAGCTGCGCTAAACCCAAGATGGCGGACCCAATGTGGTGATGTGGAGGCAGCGGGTACTGGAGCATCGAAGAGACCAGTGCTGGAATGAGTGGAGAGATTCTGGAGGGGCACCTTCCTCCTGAGCAGGTTGAGCTGCTGAGATGGATTGAATGAGGCGGATGATTCGCTTTGGGTGTCGAGCTCGGGATGGTCACCCAGTTCTGTGCAGCAAGGGAATTGGGCGTCTGAGAGGCAAGCAGTGCACGGCTGTGTGGAACTGCAGCCTTGAGTAGAGAGAACAACAGACTGGCAGTCACCAAGCATAGTAGTATTAGGTTCCTGGGGATAGTCTGCTCTGCCTTTTTTTTGGGGTTGGGGTGGCATACTTTGCCACTGCTTCCCTTGGAACTGGTTAGGGACAATGCCGGGTGGAAAGACGGGCCACCCAGCAAAAACAGGCCAAAATGGACCATTACAAGCAGGGCACGCATTCGCTGGGTAAGAACCCTTTTTTGCCAGCGCAATCAGGACTGGATGGAGAGAACATTCCCTGGCCCGCTGAAAAAGATGGAGCGGAGCGGGCTGTGCTTGATGCCATAGCGGCTCTGCAGGTGTCGCTGGAGACGAAAGTAGACGAGGTGAGAATTGACGTGTCCATACTGTGCCAAGAGCCACATAGTTTTTCAGATAAGGTCAATGATCAGGGTAAGAACATTGTGGACCTCAACATGGTGTCCACTACGCTCCAAGAACAAATAAGATCATACCAGGTACCTGGAGGACAGGTTGGAAGAAGCGGAGAGCAGGGTGAGGCGGAATAACATTTGCGTTGTCCTGCTGCTGGAGGGCAAAGAGGGCGCTGTGACGAAACGAGGCAATTCATCCCTTCTCCCCAAATGGGGAGTGCCTTCCTGTGAGGCTAGGGAGGTGAGCCTGATGCAAAAAATACCCTCCTTAGGGGTAGAGGCAAGTGGGACCTCACTGGAAGAGACTCCTCTTCGGGGACAAGGATTCCCGTTCCCATGAGGACCCCTCAGGAGGGATGTACCATGGCCTACATGGGGTGTTTTAAACCTAAAGAAAATGAGTTAACAACGTGAAGAAGAAGGGATTTTCATTATCTTGTGAGAAAAGGTTGTTCCCCCTTTAAATAAAGACGCCCACTGTACGAGGACGTTAAATAACGTGGATCCAGAGAGGGAGGAGAAAATTGCTGGAGCAGAGAAAGGGCACTGCCGACAAGCGGTGGGAATCCCTAAGCCACACAACACTGAACGAGAAGCAAGAAACCCACAACTTTCAAACTCGCATACAGACACTAGTCGGGACACCAAAGGCACAGCAGGCCCAAGAGACGAGTAATATTCCCAGGAAGGAGCCCAAACCCCAAGTGAAGGTGGTGGTGAAACCACAGATAGACAGCTGTGGTGGACCATTGTTCTGACGAACATTGCTGAGACCGCCCACAACAGCGAGCCACAGAATGCCTGTGAATGCAGCCAGGCACGGTGACACCACAGTCAAGAGAGAGAAACTGAAGATACGAGGGCCGGGGAGAAGACGACGACCACGATACCACAAGACTGTGAGAGACCACAAAGCAGAAACCCTTCTGCAACGTTTTCCGGTAAGAGCTAAAGTAACCGGGCGAATAGGAGGTACGGGGGGGGGGTCAAAGGAATCAATATGGCACACAGTTAACTTGTCACAGTAGAAGACATGAATCACAGTTACTGAGACAGTGGGGCAAAACCAGACTCGACTTCGCCTAGGGGAAATGGAATATGTTAACAGCCTAGTTAGCTAGGAATTGCTAAGTGCTGAGGTGTATGTTAAGCCTTTTAAACATTACAGCAACATGGACCACACGCTGCACGCCATCAGAGGCAGCGGGTGTCACTACAAGCCACCACACACTATTCTTTGAAATACTGTTAAAACTTGAAGCAACTAAGCCATAATGGCAATTTATTTCAAGATAATTCTAAGGTTTACTGAGAAGCAATTCTGCTTGAAATTATGTTTTCAATAACATCAGATCTGGAAGGCTTATCATGGCCATGTGGTTATAAATTGACTTGATGCCAACAGACAGTCTTGAAAAAGACCACAATTGGTCAAAACACGTGTTGGCCTAGGCTCTGTAGTTTTGGCACAGTAATTGTTAGACTAATACAAACAAATTGTTATCTGCTCACTAAGAAAAGTGTGACAGGATATGATTAGCTATGCACAGTTCCGTTGTCCATGAAACAAAGTGAGCTTTGAACCCAAATGTATACAAAGATTGTGAAACAAGAGAAAATCATTATAGGATACAGCTAACTCATCACAGTAGAAGAAATGAAACAGAGCTAACTTTGTATATATAAACAAAGGTTGTAAGCTAAGAGAAAAGGCAGAGGAATGACTGAGCAAAAAGAAAAAAACTAGTGTGAGAAAATATCCTGGAAAGAGGAAAAACCCATATGCTATCCTGCTAAAAAACCAACTCGTGGAAAGAAGAAGACAGTGCTGTGACTCTATGCATACATCCAAGACAACCCCCAAAAACTCAACCGTTATAGAGTAAAAGTGAAAGCACTTGAAAAGTACATTCCTATAAAAGGATACAAACAGGTATATGACCAAAATCATAAACCAGTTAAGGGAAAATCGAAGAAGAAGGAGAAGAGAAAAAGTGTAATATCCCAATTGGGGAATTAAAGAAATTAATTCAGGAAGTGACGAGCGACTAAAGATTGTGTATTAAAGACTGGTACTGGTAGTCCTCTCAGGAGAGGGGAATCATTCTCCTGATTTACGATAGTCTTTTCTTAGTGGTAGGGTCAATTAGCGTAGTTATGGACAGCAGACTTTTTGCATTGGACATTCACGACTAACAGACGAGCACCGTAATTAGTAAAATAGGCAGGGACCACCCATAGTCATAGGGCAAGTTAGGTGTTCCATCGTTATTTTAATAAACAAGTGTACACCATGCCCTCTAAGTGGCTGTGTCCTTCTTCGGACTCGCCACAGAGCTGATGCTCTCAATTACGTGTACAATCTACTGTTACACTCTGGTGTCTCAAGGGTTTGTGGTGGAGTGAGAGTTTTGCGCACTTCGCAAGAAACCCCGACCTGGACCACCGGCCGAGCTATCATTGTGAAAATGATGAACTATAAGGACAAAGAATTGATCCTTCAATATTCGCGGGATGGGGCCAGATCTGTGGCAGGTACAGGCTGCTTCCAATTTTCCTGGATTTAATGCGGCTGTGGCAGGTACTACAGAGCGTATATCAAAAGTCCAAAGCCACGCTGAAAAAGGCACAAATCCGATATATGTTAGTGTTTCCAGCTAAGCTCAAAATACTACATAAAGGCAAGTCTTTATTTTGAGATACGCCGGAGGAAGTTATGCTCTGGATTCAACAGCAGGGATTTGACACCATGCCGATAGATGGTTCAGAAGGTGATGAAGAGGAAGGTTGGCAGAAGCTTAGAAGATGCCCTAGGACTGGCACGGAGAAGAACAAGTTACTTTCTTACCTGGTAACGTTCTTTCGATGGGATGGTCCGACGACGTATTCCATTTCTATGACATGTAATCAAAACAGCTGTGCTGCTTCGGAAACTTTTTCGGTGTCTGCGTCCTGCGTCGATGATGTCGATGCGCCGTCGTCGAGGACCTCCTCCGACGTCCGACGTCATCCGATGTGATAAGTAGTACGCACGACGCCCATAGCCTCAGTTGTAGTTTTTTTCCCCCAGAACGTGTGACATAAGTCAACTGCCAGTCAGACACAAAGCCTTGCGGAACGTAAGCTGCAATCGCAAAAGAAATTCTGCAGCGGGGAAGGCAGGGCGGGAGCGATATGGAATACGTCGTCGGACCATCCCATCGAAAGAACGTTACCAGGTAAGAAAGTAACTTTTTCTTCGAGGGGATTGGGTCCTCCGACGTATTCCATATCTATGACAGACTCCCAAAGCAGTACCAAAGCAAGGAGGAGGGAAAGAATTTAGAATCAAAATGTAGAATAGCCAATCAAATAGCAGAGCAAAGGACCGCCTTGCCAAAGGCCAGATCCTGTGCTCGGATGGAATCGAGGGAATAGTGACGTACAAATGTATGTACTGAAGCCCAGGTGGCTGCATCACAGATGTTGCGAATAGGAACACCCCTCTGCAGGGCAGTAGACGCAGCCATACCCCTGGTAGAATGGGCCCGCAAGCCAGCCGGTGGGTCCTTACCCGCCAAGCGGTAGCACTCCGAGATGGCCAAAATAATCCAGCGAGACAAAGTCTGTTTCGTCACAGCTTGCCCCAAACGCTTTCCAGCGTAACCAATAAAGAGTTGATCATCCACTCTGACCCGGGACACGCGTGAAACATAAAAGCTTAAAGCTCTCCTAGGATCAAGCCTATGGAGCCTCTCCTCTTCCTTACCAGGATGCGGAGGAGGATAGAATGCCGGAAGAACAACCTTCTGGGCCAAATGAAATTCCGACACTACCTTCGGAAGAAAAGAAGGACGAACTCTAAGGACAACCCTGTCCTTGTGAAATACAGTGAAGGGTGGCTTAACTGAAAGTGCCTGTAACTCACTCACTCTGCGAGCGGAAGTAACCGCAACTAAAAACACAGTTTTCAGAGTTAACAGCCTCAAAGGGCAAGAATGTAAAGGCTCAAATGGAGCACCCATAAGAAACTTAAGAACAAGGTTCAAATCCCAACCGGGCACCAGGAAAGGTGACGGAGGGAACACATTAGTGAGCCCTTTCAGGAACTGTGAAATCAAAGGGATTTTAAAGTAAGAACACTCTTCAGACGAGCGCTTAAAGGTGGACAGCGCCGCCAGGTAACCCTTAACGGTACCCACTTGCAAGCCCCTGTGGGCCAAAGAAAGTAAAAAGGACAGAACCATGGGGATGTCACATGCAAAAGGATCCACATTCTGAACTCTGCACCAGTCGCAGAACTTACGCCAAAGGCAACGGTACAGAGACTTTGTTGCTGGCCTTCGGGCCGAAAGCAACACCTCCATCACGTCCTCAGGGAGGTCCCAATCCTTATACCTCAACCTTTCAGAAGCCAAGCGTGAAGGTTGAGGGATCTGACCTCTGGATGGAGAACCTGAGCCCCCTCCCGTGAGAGCAGATCGTCTTGGTAGGGAAGACGACGTGGAGGGCAGATGGACAAGTCGAGAAGGTCCAGGTACCACGTCCTCCGAGCCCACGCCGGGGCAATGAGGATCATCCGGGAACCGAACTTCCGTAACCTCCGCAGCACTTGCGGGATGACGGGGACTGGAGGAAACGCGTACAGCAGCGGGAATGACCAATCCACCACGAACGCGTCTCCTAAGGCTCCTTTCAGAGGAAATTCCCGCGAGCAAAACCTTTCGCACTTCCGGTTGACACTGGAGGCGAAGAGATCCACTTGAGGGGTCCCCCAAAGGGCGAAGATCTCCAGGAGAATCTCCTGAGCCAACTCCCACTCGTGAGAGATCGCGCTCTGCCTGCTCAGAGCGTCCGCTGTCACGTTTTCGGCTCCGGCCAGATGAACTGCCGAGATCGAAACTTCCTGCTGGATGGCCCAGAACTCGAGCTGCATCGCCTCCCTGCACAGAGGAAGTGACCCTGCCCCCCCTTTTTGTTGAGGTAGTGCATGGCCACTGTGTTGTCCGTCAGGATCAGGACATTCTTCCCTCGCACAGACGGCAGAAAAGCCTTCAGGGCTAGCCTGACGGCCCTCAGCTCCAACAGATTGATATGGAGTCTGGACTCCGACGGAGACCAACGACCGCTGACTGTCAGCCCGTTGGCATGAGCTCCCCATCCCGTGAGGGATGCATCCGTCACGATCGTCACCTCCGGCCAGGGAAGCCAAAATGGAGCCCCTTCATCAAGTTGCCTTCGACGGCCCACCACAGAAGGTCCCGGGCGACCGAGGACGGCACCTGAATCGAGTCCGACATCCTGCCGGAGGACTGCGACCATTGCGTCTTGAGTCCCCACTGCAAAGATCTCATCCGCAGGCGAGCCTCTGGCACCAGAAGAATGCAGGATGCCATGAGGCCGAGCAACCTCAAGAACTCGAACGCTGGGAGCGTCTGGGCATGCTGAAACTTGTGCACCATCTGCTGAATGTGAAGAGCCCTCACCTGGGGAGGAAAACACTGCCCCAGGGAAGTGTCGAGCACTGCTTCGATGTACTGGAGCCGCTGCGTTGGCATCAAATGGGACTTCTTTAAATTGAGGGAGAAGCCCAGCCTGTGAAGGGAGCGACAGGTGACCGATAGATGATCCGGGACTTGCTCGGGAGAGCTCCCCCTGATCAACCAATCGTCCAGGTAGGGGTAGACGTGAATCCCCCCTTGCCTGAGATGCGCTGCCACCACCACCATGAGCTTGGTGAAAACCCTCGGGGTGGAGGTCAATCCGAACGGCAGGACCCGAAACTGAAAGTGCGAGTCGCCAACCGCGAACCTCAGGTACTTCTTGTGCTTGGGATGGTTCGGCACATGGAAGTAAGCATCCTTGAGGTCGAGTGACACCAACCAGTCCTGAAGCTGAAGGGCCTGGAGGACTTGAGAGAGAGTAACCATCTTGAACTTGTCCTTCCTGAGGAGTTTGTTCAAACCGCGCAAGTCCATGATGGGTCTCAATCCCCCGTCTTTCTTCGAAATCAAAAAATAAGGGGAATACCATCCCTTGTTCCTCTCCGCTACAGGCACCAGTTCTATGGCGCCTTTCTCCAGCAGGGCTTGAATTTCCTGCGCAAGGAGCGGATCCGGACTCTGCAAAGAGAGGTTCCCCGGTGGATTGTCGCGAGGCCTGTGCCGAAAAGGAAGACAGTAGCCGTGGGTTATGATCTCCAGAACCCACACATCTGAAGTAATGGCTTGCCACTCTACAAGATGCTGCGCCAGCCTTCCCCCAACCGGCGAACCATGGGACATGGCCTCACGACAGAGTGGGAGCGGCGTTACCTGAGGGCAAAGAGGCAACTGCCCGAGCGGCCTTGGCACCACGGGTACCCTGTCGTCCACCTCTGGTACCCCTGCGTTGGCCTCTTTGACTGCCAGCACCTCTCGCTTTACTGAAGGATGAGTAATAGCGAAAGGAACCACCCCTCCACTGCTGTCCCCTAGGACGAAAAGGCAGAGGTTGGCGAACTGCAGCGCCCAACGACTTCGCTGCAGCTTTTGAGGTCTGCAACCTCCAAGGCTCTTGTCAGCCTTGCTGCCAAAAAGGTGTTCACCGTCAAAGGGCATGTTGAGGAGCCGGGACTGCACATCAGGAGCAAACCCCGACTTCCGCAACCACGCAAACCTGCGTATCACGGTGCTCGCCGCCATGGACCTACTGACGCATTCAGCTAAGTCCAAACCCGACTGAACGGACTCACACATGGCATCCTTACCATCCTGGACCATAGCAAGGAAACCATCCCGTTCGTCCCCTTCGGGAACATGTTCAGCCGCTAACGCAACACAGTTCCACAGAGTGTGCGTGAAACGTGACAAGGCACAAATGGAGTTGGCCGCCTGAAACGCCATACCACCAGAAGAAAACACTTTCTTCGCCCAGCCATCAAAACGTTTGTCGTCCCCATCAGGAGGGATGGTAGGGTACGACGCCTGCTTCGCCGGGGCCGTGGCCGCCTGCACCACCAAACTCTCCGGAGTGGGGTGCCTGGACAAGTAGCAGGGGTCGCCACTGGCTGGACGGTATTTTCGCGACAAGGATCTGCCCACCGCCGGGAGACTCTCCGGAGCAGTCCAAGCCGCCGCCACCCTTCTCTGTAAAGCCATATGGAACGGGAGAACCGGGTCAGTTGGGGGACCAACATCAATGATGTCTGTCAGATCATCCTGCACAAACTCCCCTGGGGGAGCAGACCATCCCAAGTACTCAGAAACCCTAGCCATAAGGCGCTGGTACGAGGAATCAGCATGAGAGCCAGGCTCAGGCCTACAAAACTCCACCTCCGGAGAGGTGTCCAGTCCACTGGCATCATGCAGTGACTGTCTCAACTCGTCAAACTGACTATGGCCCGAGACAATTTCATCCGGAACCTGACTAGGAACCAGGCCATCAGAATCCTCATCCGCCTCTGAAATATAGTCCAGGTGGCGAGAAGAAGGCACTCGAGACTGCTTGCTCTTAACCAGAGCCTTCCTAGGGGGTCCACCCGTGCCCTGGGGTACCTCCGACACGAAAGGCGTCGATGACGTCGAGCGAATCGGCGCCAGCGTCGAGAGAACCGGCATCGGCGCCGAGAGGATCGGCGTCGAGGAAATCGGCGTCGACGTCAGATGCAGCGCCTCCAGAATCGGCAGCGTCGACACAGCCCTTGAGGCCAGAGCCCCGAGCGTGTCCCTCGACGACCTGAGCGTCGACGGCATCGACGACTTCCTCGGAGCCAGAGCCTCGAGAAAGCCTGTCGACGCCCTCGACGCCACAGACGTCGATGCCTTCTTCGAAGACCTCACAGGTGCACACGGTCTCGAACGCGTCGAGGACCGGGACCTGGAACGGGTACGCCGAGAACGAGTCCCCTTGTCCGAACGGGACCTCTCCCGTGACTCGTGCCGACCACTCTTGCGAGCGGTGTCTCTCGACCTCACACGACCGACCCCACTCGGGGGCGCAGACGGCTGAGTACCCTGCGACTCAAGAATCGCCAGCATCTTCTTCCCGAAGGAAGCCCATTCCTCCGGCGTCGCACGGCTGGAGGGGTAAGCGACGTGCCGGGCAGAGCCCTCCGAAGAGGACCTGGAAGACGACCGGTGACGGCGCTTCCGAGAATGCCTCGAAGAGGCTGAGGAGTGGCGAGACCGACTCCTAGAAGGAGACCCACGAGACTTCCGACGATGACACGGAGAGTCACCCCTCGAATCATCCGTCGAAAGCCCCGCAGACTTCGACTTCCGGGGCTTGGACACCCGACCTACCGACAACTTCTTCTTACGTTCGCGTAAGCCTTTGGACGTGAGCGACTGGCAGTCGATACAGTCATCCGTGTCGTGGGCCTCCCCGAGGCACCAGAGGCAGGCGTCGTGCGAGTCCGTCACCGACATCTTGGACCCACACTCCCCGCACTTCTTGAAACCCGGACGCGGGGTCGAAGACGAAGTAGACATCTTCAGAAGGATTTACACAAACGAACAGGTTCGAAGAACCGAGATAGAACAGAACTCCAAAGAGTCGAGGCGTTTAAACCGAGAAACACGAAGCAACACGTTCGCGGAAAAAACGGAACTGAGGCTATGGGCGTCGTGCGTCCTACTTATCACATCGGATGACGTCAGACGAGGTCCTCGACGACGGTGCATCGACGCAGGACGCAGACGCCGAAAAAGTTTCCGAAGCAGCACAGCTGTGGTGATTACATGTCATAGATATGGAATACGTCGGAGGACCCAATCCCCTCGAAACACACATTCAGTGCAAGGGAGAGACAGGACAAAATGGATTATCGAGTCCTTTGATTGTTGGAACCCCGATTGGTTGAGGAATATGCTCTTGGACTTAGGTCCCCACTCGTGTTTTGGGGTCCCTATGGGCCTCAGGGACCACATGGATGTATGTGAAGTTTGTTTGTTTGTTTGTTTGTTTATTTATTTATATTGCGCACCAGACCCTTAGGTTACCGGGCGCAGCAACAAGTATATGCGAAGCTTACAATGTTACAATGTTATATAAATGAATTTACAATATTACGCCATATTACACAAATTACTAGAATGTACACATAAAGAGTTGCCGTATTTACATGAATGTACAGTTAACAATATACATGATTAGCAGTAATAAACATAAAGGTTGATGTCGCGTCGGGGTGCATTAGGTAGGACTACGCTTGTGAGTGTTCGGGTGTTAAGTCATTGTTGGCGATAATGTGTTTGATAAGGTTCCTTCTGAAATGGGGGAAGGGTTGGTCAGCTCTAAGGTTAGGTGGCAGGGCGTTCCACAGGTTAGCAGCTTTCACAGGGAAGCAAACGCCACCAATTTTGGCAAGTTTGAATCTAGGTACTGCCAAACAATTGGAGTTGGCGAGTCTCATGGGTCTATTGGAAGTTTTTCTTTTTATTTTGTCCATCAAGTAGCTAGGAGCAGCATTATTTAAGGCCTTATGGGTTAATGAGATCATTTTTAGCTGGATTTTATTCTCAGTAGAAAGCCATTTATGTTGCCGCCTAGTCGAGGAGATATGCTCCCTCTTTCTTATTCCTAATGCAGCTCTGAGAGCATTATTTTGTAGAGTTTGAAGTCTTAGGGTAGTGGCTTTATTGGCGCTACTGTATAGGGCATTACAGTAATCAAGTCGGGAAAGAATTAAGGCTCTAGCCAGGATTAGGCAGCTGGTATTGGACAGGAAGGGCTTGCCTGCTCTGATCAATTTACAGGTGTAAGCAGTGGTGGAGGCTAGGGAGTTTACCTGTTTAGTGAAGGACAGGGTAGAGTCGAGATAAAAACCAAGTGTTTTTACTTCCCTCGAGACTTTAATGACATTTCCGTCTATGCTGAAGGCTGAGTAATCTGGGCCCAATTTGTTAATATTGGCTTGTGTGCCCAGAATGATCAACTCTGTCTTATCATCATTCAGGCAAAGACCGTGAGTGGCCATCCATGCCTGAATGATGAGATACACCCTATTCACCAACTCCCCATCCTCACTGTGATCCCCAGAAAGTGGGAAGAGAATCTGTGTATCATCTGCATAGTTAGTGTAGGTGATACCGAGATTGTCCAAATCATCGAACAGAGGTTTGGTGAATATATTGTAAAGGGTCGGAGAGACGCAGGATCCCTTAAGTGACTTAAAATACATAAAAGGAAACAAGCTTAACGATGGGGAGCCAGGGGGGGCATGGCTATCTAGCCATGGTGTAGGACGTGACTTACTGGGCAGCTCCCGAAATTGAGCCGCAAAAACATGTGGTAAAAATAACCCACGAACTCCAGAAATAAAGGCAAGCGCTTCGGAAGATGTGCTCAATAATACCTGAGGGAAGTGAGTGCATTGTACTGAGGATTCCAGAGTAAAGATGCTTCGGAGAAGCGGCCGCTCTCACACATCATAAACAAGATGGCGGACAACAAAGGACCTGAAGGACATGGGTGCAGAGACAAATAATCGGGACTGTGCAGCAGTAAAAGAGGAGAGAGGTCGGCACACAGAGCTCATGCGGAGTGCGGATTTCGTCCCCGGCTGCCAGCAATGCCAGCAATACCGTGAACATATATTGTTCGTCGCATGAGAAAGTAGCAGTGGCACCCACAAACGGAGGGGCACAGTGCTGCAGGATGATCGTGAGGAGCCGGTGACCAGCAAGTTGGGACAAAGGAACCAGGAACCATGGCCCCCGTACGCACCGAAGAGGAGTAGTGGAGAGGAACAAGACCGCGAGATAAGGACAAAAGAAAGAGCGCGCAGGAGACGGGGCGCTGCAGAAGTGAACGACTGCTGCAGACCCGCCACAGCGTGGAATACATGGTGCAATCTGCAGAAGAAAGACTGTGGCGGCGTCCCAGAATCACAATTGACTGTGGCTGAGGTGTTGGAGGCACGGAAGGTACGTAATGTGTGGCTGGATAAATGATCCCAAGCACGCAAACTCAGTGGGAATCTATTGGGCAGCCAGAAGGTGCAGCGGGGGCCGCCAGAACTGTAAATAGAAGAACGTGTGAGCCGTGCACATGGATAATGTTGCTAGTAGATAGGAGACCACAACGAACAGGGACTCAATAAGATATATAGTAGCAGCACAGACGGAGGATCAGAAACGAAAAGAAGGCAAACGCATACGTTATGTACAATGTGCACCGGTAGGACCAGGAGACTTTGTCGTATGTGGGGGCTTATACAACAAGAGAGATCAGGGGTGTGTACAGGCACTGTTAAGACAGAGCAGGACTATGGCAAAGGCACACCAGTAGTGAAGTAGTGTGTCGATGCGACTGTAAGCTACAAGCGCCTGGACACCCCAACATCCTGAGAGAGGCCAGGTGGGTCACATGGAAGCAGCACCAGACACGTACCCTGACATTGAGCCAACCACGACATCGTGAACAACCGGATGAGAGGGGCCAGCCCAATAAACCCCTAGATACCGAGAGGGGACAAAGGGAGGAGGACACTTCCCCGCAGAGGGACAGAGCGTCTGCAGTGACAAGAAGTGCCAAACAAGAGAGCAGGAGTCGTGAAGGGGCCCTCAAATAAAGGAATATGACTGTAACGCTTACCTGAATCCCTCGGAGGCGCAGGTCTGGGCTGGGGTTTCTCGGAGTCTTCTAGGGTCACGCGCAGGCCTCGAATGCCACCCTGGAAAGGCCCTCTCCTCACTGAGATCTTGATCTGAAGGGTGAGGTGTCTGCAATTGTGAGAGCAAGGGGTTAATAGGATATATAAGCCTGACTGGGCAAGCTGACTCCCCTTCCTGGTACTCCCCACGTAGTTCGTAGGCTAAATGTGCTCACCTTATATAGGTGAAAGCGGAGCTCTCCATCCTGCGTCTGTGCAGGGGCGCCGAAGCCAGTTACTTCACTGGTTAATTGTCCAGCCTCTTGGTTGCAGAGGATGAAGATTTGGAGCTAGGCCGTCGTTAGCAGCACGAACGGCGGTTGCTTGAATGGAGAGCGATGGAAAGGCGAAGGTATTGCAGGCAAGTAAGTAAAAAATGTCAATTCGAAGTTTAAAGCACTTCTTAATGTCTCTTTTCCTTTTTCAGGTTGCAGAAGCAGCTGGGTAGAAAAATAGATGTCGAGGAATGCGCCGAGGAGTGAGAAAGATGAGAGCTGCCCAAAACACGTGCGTATGGATGGAGTTTCGTATTTCTTAATGATGTCCTTTTGTTTTGCAGATGCGAGTAGCAGCGTCGGCGGAGGCGAGAAGAATGCAGCGCAGGTAGGAAAAGTTTCACGATGGTTACTAACCAATGTCCTTGCTTCCACAGGGTGCCGCAAAATGGAGAGCTGCAGCCCGTGGCTTGAGATGCACCGATGGATTGGGTAACTGCTGCGCTGGTTGTTATCTCGTGCAAACCTGGTGTTCTTTTCCCTTCTCCGATGCTGCAGAAGATGAAGATGGTATTTCAGAAGGTAAGATTACGGATTTCTCTTCCCTAGATGCAGAAGTTGAAGATTCTCTGGAGCTGACACGGTGAGCGTCTTGCTGCTAATGCAGAATAACGCGAAGCACGTTGCTCTGATCGGGCGTGGTTTAAATAGTCCTACTGGAGTGCTTAGGTGTCTCCTTCCACAGCAGCCTCGCCCAAGTAAGAAGTCCCAGCTTCCAGAATAGTTCCAGTATCCAGTCCCAGGGAGTGGTGCTGGCCACACCCAGAAGGTAAAGTAGTTCCAGCCATGGATGGATGAGGATTTCATCCTGCAGGGGAGTGAGCAGCATGGTCTGCAGCCGGTAGGTCCACCCAAGCACCATTCCTTACATCATGAGCCCGGCACGTCCTGTGCCGGGACTGGGTCCCCTTATGAGCCTGGCGCCACTGGCGCCAGGACAAGGTCCATAAGGCCCCTATGGGAGCCGATGGGTGCCTGAAAATAAAGTTGTGACCCAGCTTCCGAGGCAGTTGGGCTAAACCTGACTCCTTGGAGGCTGCGGTCATGACAATGACGTCCAAATTACCTAGAGCCAGAGGGAAACAATCCACCATGGAGGAGTTCGCTAGGTCGCCGCAAGTGACAGAAGGGGCAGGTGGGAAAGGACAAGGTATACAGGGAAGCGACAAAACGGTGCCCAACAATCAACAGATATTGGACGCGATAATGGAATTGAAAACATCATGGGAAAGCAAGATATCGGACTTGAAGACTGCGCTGGAGGCTAAAATCGACACAGTGAGCAAAGATGTGAATCTACTGCGGCGGAATGTACGGTCACTGGCTGAACGGGTGGGAACCCTAGAAAAGGAAGTGAAACAGAACACTAGCGTGGGCACGACAAATGCCAAGGACGTCCATTTGTTGCAACAACAGATGCAGAATCTAGAGAATAGAGTCGAAGAAGTGGAAAGGCGGGCTCGCAGAAATAACATGCGTATAGTTGGGCTTCCGGAAGGGGAGGACCCGAAGAACTATGTGGAAAATATGCTGCTGCAGCAGATCTCAAGCGGGACACTAAGCCAAGGATTTGCAGTGGAGAGGGCGCATCGGGCCCGACAAGGAGACCTCCTCTGGGAGCCCCACCGCAACCCATCATTGCCAAGATACTAAACTACAAAGACAGAGAGAAGGTTTTGGAGCACTTCCGTAAAGGGGGAACAATAGATAGAGCATCGGCCACCATAACTGCGTATCCAGACTACACACTCTTGGTGCAGAGGCAACGTCTGAACTATGTGGCGGTGAAGAGAAGATTACGAGAAGCAGGATACAGATACATGCTGTTCTACCTGGCGAAAATGAAGGTGCTCCTGAAGATTAAAGCTTTGTTCTTCAAGACGCCAGAGGATGTGACAGCGTGGTTGTACTCGAGGAACTGCCCGATGGGAGAAGAAGAACGGAGGGAGAGTGCGGCAGAAAAATGAACTGGAGCCACCCACGAGACGCACTAAAGCAACAGATGACTTTTGCTGAGATAAGTACGGCGCACATAGTGCCAATGGGACTAGAATATATATAGGAGAATGGAAAGTTAGCATATATGATCCTAAAATTAAACGGGCTGTGAGCGCATAGCAGGAGGTGCAGTACCAGGAGACACGCTACCAAACCCCCAGGGTAGTTTTAGTTGGGATACTGTTAGTACTCAGCAGGGGGATACCGCCCTGAGTATCGGATATACCGAGAACAGGGCAAGATGCGGGGTAGCCTGAGATCCAGGGATTGAGCTGGGCAAAAAGTTGGGGAAACGGGAGAGGGGGAGGGAGGCGGGCAGTAGTTGGGGTTGGAGAGGGAGGGAGGAGGGTAAAGGAGGGGGCGTTTGAAGGGCTGTTGGGGGAACGAGCTTGTATCTGGACGCCGTCACGTAGGGGACGAAAGAACAAGGGGGTGAACGGGTGGGATGGGATACGGGTAGAATGGGAGAACCGAGAATAGCCACCTGGAATGTCAGGGGGCTTAATAGCTATTTGAAGAGAAATAAGGTCATGATGTACCTGAAACAGCAAAGAATTGATATCGGGCTCCTGCAAGAAACACACCTCAAGAAAGAAAAGCAAGAAACAGTGGGTAGGAAGTGGAGTGGCAGCACCATAGGAGCGCCCTACTCGGCGTACACCATGGGAGTTATCACATGGATAGCACCACACGTCCCTTTCACGCTGTTACAGACCACAGTAGAACCTGATGGGTGGATGGTGCTACTAAGAGGCCTGGTGGAAAACAGGGAAGTGAGCATTATTAACACATATACCCCCAATCAAGACACAGTGGGCTACTTTAAGTCCTTGTACTGTAAAATGAGACCCTACATGGAAGGAGCGGTCATATGGGGAGGGGACTTCAACTGTACGCTAGATCCCAAAATAGACAGATCAGACAGCAAGATGATAAGGCCTGCCCCAGCAGCCAAAGCTCTGAGGGCCTTGTTGGGAGGACTTACACCTGGTGAATGTATGGCGGATGCACACACCCGCGCGAGAGACAGTATTCTCACTACACAGCACCACAGGACCTGGACACACGGCTGTATTACTTGTTTGCCACATCGAGATTGACGGGAGAGTTGGTACGCTCAGAGTACAAGGCGAGAGTCCTGTCAGACCACTCGCCACTGATCGTGGAATGGAAGTACTCACCGCCCAGAGCACAAATACCGACGTGGAGACTTAGAGCCGAGGCATTGAAAGATATGGGATTTAGGGAGGACCGGAGGGAAGAGATAGTGGAATATTTTGAACACAACACTGGGAGTGTGGAATCCGCAGGAACACTGTGGGAGGCTTTTAATGTAGTGTTGAGGGGCGCAGCAATATCCAACTCTAAAGGACTACAAGATGAGATCACTAAAGGGTTACATGCAGCGAAGTAGCTTGAGGAAATTATGCATTGGGGGGGCACTCTAAAGAAGAGGTACAGACCATTGGACAGTTGCGAAGAGATTGTGAAGAGCATTGGGGGGGAAGACTGTGTGATTTAAACTACAAAAAGTACATAGAAAGAGAGCACTCCGGGGGAGATCAGCCCGGCAGGTTGTTGGCCTGGTTGTGCAAATGCGAAACACCTAAGCAGCCAATTAGAGCCATAAGGGACGCCAATGGGCAAACGCTAAACACTCAGGAGGGTGTGAACGATGGCTTTGTAGAGTTTTACCAGCAACTGTATGTAGATATGGGATAAGAGACAGAAGAGGATATATTGGAGACGCTGGAGGACATTGGTCTTCCTAAACTGGAAGCCCTGGATAGGGAGAACTTGGAGGTCCCGATCACCCTAGAGGAGTTAGAGGCGGTGATTAAGCTCTTGCCCACCGGGAACAGACGGACTTCCTAGCAATTTTTATAAAACGTATAGGACAGAATTGCTCCCCCCGATGCTGGCAATGCTGAATGAAGCACTGGAGAAGGGAGAGTTGCCGGAATCTCTGAGGGAGGCAGTCATTATCCTGCTCCTCAAGCCGAATAAGCCTGGTTTAGATTGTGGGTCCTACAGACCACTATCCCTACTTAACCAAGGCAGTAAGATCTTATCGGCAGTGCTGGCGAACAGATGTAACCCTCTATGTAGTCTTTACAAAGTCAGATTTGAGGGGGGCCTCTGGCTTTCCGTACCTAGTCATGCCCTTTCTCCTCTGGAAAGTCTATGTAACATTTCAGGACTTCCTCAATGACATATTAGACCAGTATGTTGTGAAATACATCTCATCTACTCAGCCTCTTGGCATTCCCACTTCAAACTTGTCAGGAAAGTGCTCGAACGACTCCAACAGCAATAGATTGTATGTTAAGATGTTCAAATGTTCATTTCATCACGACACAGTGGCTTTCCTGGTGCATGTGTTGTCCCCCACAGGCGTAGACATGAACAAAGTCAAGGTAGCGTTGAACTAGCAAACCTCCCCTGGAACATAAAGTACTTGCAATGACTCCTAAAGTTGTCCCATTATTACCCACGGTTTATAGAGCAATATTAGAGTATAGCTTATCCATTGACCAGGTTGCTACTGGCTAGCATTCCCTTTATTTGGAAGGCCAAGACAGCCACCTCGTTCCTAAAACTCAGAGGCCTTTTCCTCAGCCCCAGTCCTACAGTTATCCCTTGTGCCCTTAACCTTTGTGGTTGAGAAGTACTCGTCAAATCATGCATTTTGGACAGTGCTATCCCAAAGTCACAACATCACCAAGGAGTTACATCTAGTCGACGTTCACTCAAGGAAACTGACCTTTTCAAGGTTAAATTATACTATATTCGACAAAGACGGTCTCGCTATTAAAAACACCTTTGAAACATGGTGGAATTACCCAGAGGGGGCTAAACACAGCATCAGGATGATAATGGATCACCACAATATAGGATATCTCAAGATAGCCCATAGCACCAATCAGCAACATTCTCGATGGTTGTTCACGTGCTGAACAGTAATTCACTCCGATACCCACCTCCTCGAGGTGCAAAAGAGAACAAGTGTGCAGAAGTGTGCAGGAAGTGTAATGTCTGTTTAGCCGTCAACGATGCCCGTGGTTTCCTTCTGCCTCGCCCGTGCTGTATGCACAAGGAGAAGGTTCCTTCCTGTTCTTGAGGCCAAACCGGCATCTTTACAGCAGTTAGTACTTATTCAAGGCTTGCTAACGCAATTGGACTTACTGGCAGCTCGCAAGTAAACTAAAGCCTTTCTTCCGTTTATCCTTTCCAGCGTTGCTGCTTCCTGGCCCGCCCACCCGCTCCTGACAGCCCTACTTCTGCACGGTTCTCGCACACCCATGCGCGCGCACCCGAAGTGTGCAGGAAGTGTAACGGCTGTTTGGCTGTTCGGGGTCGAGGGGAGATGCAAGCTAGCGCTGGTACGTGTTCAGGAAATCATTCAAGTTTACTTTTAGTTATTGAACTCTGCATTATGCAATGCTCATATCTTGCGAGTTAAACGAGGAGTATTGAGCGTGAAATGGGTGGTTTTACGGCATACAAATAATTGGACATCTTGTGCTGATTGCTTTCAAGCAGGGTTTTTGTTGCCTTCTAATACTTTGAAATTGCAAAGGGAAATTACGGAATTGTGTTGTGTGTATTTTGAACACATTTTTAATAACTTACGATGTCTTCTAAGCTGAAAAGTGGGCGAACTGTCAAAATGCCCGCACAAAAGCAATCAGCATTACCGACCAATACTAAGGCCAATTTGTGTTGGGAGGGCCTGACCTGGAGTCCCTTGATGGAGTCATTTAGTCTGATTCTTTGGGCAAAGGGTTCCATGATCATGGCAAATGGAAGTGGTAGTGGTAATAGCTGGCATCCCTGACTGGTCCCGCTGGTCAGGGGGATTGGAGTGGAAAGGGTGCCGTTCATTCTCAGAAGGGTCTTTGGTGATTTGTAATTCGCTAGGACCATGGCTCGGAACTCTGGTCCGAAGCCAAAGGCTTCTAGGGTGAGGTTCATGAAGGTCCAGTCCGCCTTATCAAATGCTTTGGTGGCGTCGAGGGCTAGGAGTGCCAGGCCTTGTGAGTCCCGGGTGGCCAGGTCCACCAGGTCTAATGTTCTGTGTATATTATCGCTTGTCGCTCTGTTTTTGATGAATCCGGTCTTGTCCGGGTGGATTATGTCAGGCAGGATGTGGGAGAGTCGTGTTGCCAGGACCTTAGAATAGATATTGGCATCGATGTTCAGCAATGCAATAGGTCTGTAAGAAGCTGGGTTCGCTGGGCCCCCCCAGGTTTAGGCAAGAGGACTGTGATAGATTTTTGCATGGAGGGAGTTATAGTGCCTGTGCTCTGAAAGGAATTAAAAAGATTCACCAATGGCGGTAATAGTTGATGCCTGAAGATTTTGTAGAATTTGGTGGTATATCCGTCTGGTCCGGCGGCTCTGGATTTAAGGGTTTTTATAGCCTCTTCTACCTCTTCTCCTGAGATCGGCGCGTACAGGATGTCTCGGGATGAGGGCTTCAGCTGGGGGAGGGCGGCCTTCTGCAGGCATTCAGTCTGTTCCTGCAGGTTTTGTGGTGGTGCAGACATCACTTGCATAAGATGATCGGCCGCTAGCCGTAGTTTCTCCAGCTCTGAGTATTGTATTGTGCCCTGGGGGTCTCGTAGTCCAATAATGGCGTTATTCTTGATTATTCTTGCGACAGATTGATGAGATGGCTTCCTTAGTGGTGAAAAAGTGTACCCTGGTAATGACATCGGGGGAGAGTCCGACTCCAC
Source organism: Ambystoma mexicanum (assembly GCF_040938575.1). Lineage (NCBI taxonomy): Eukaryota > Metazoa > Chordata > Amphibia > Caudata > Ambystomatidae > Ambystoma > Ambystoma mexicanum. The sequence goes on along the minus strand of NC_090941.1, from coordinate 474,486,781 downwards.
TCCCCGGCGTGGGCGTAACCTGTGGGTGCGATCTAATAGGAGTTGGGCCTTATCTAAGTGTGGGAGAAGGGACTGAAAGAGCTCCCCCACGTATTCCGTTAGGTTTTGATCCGGAACCGAGGCAGATATACCTCAAATTCGTAGGTTATTACGCCGGGCTCGATTTTCCAAGTCCTCCTGTTTGAATTCCAGGATTTCGCATCTATCTTGTAGAGCTCTGTTGGAATGTTGGATTCCGTCTATAACCGTAGTATGGGCTTGGTCCTCGACTTCTACCAATCTTTGCTCTGCTTCTGCCACCCTCTGGTCAGTGTGCTCCAGTTTTGTAGAGAGTTCGGCCATACAGGGCCTAAATTCAGATTTAATATCGGCCATAATGGCCAGTAGGTCACTTCTGGTTGCGAGGGTCTCCTTGCCCTCCTAGCCTATCTGTGGTGTGGAGTTGGAAGGGTCCTGTATCTTCCCTTTGTCTGCCGCCAGCAGCATTGTGGCAATGCCTGTGTCCTTTGTAGATTTAGGTTGCTTGGTCATGGATGCCCCCTCTCCTAGGCAGGAATGCAGAGCCACTGGGGAGGGGAAAAGGGGGGGTGGAAATCGGGGAGCGGGCTAGGGGACCCCAGGAGCTGGTCGGTTGCAGATAGGGGTGTAGTCAAAGTGTGTGGGGGGACCCAGTCAGGGCAATGATCTTGGTTGGTATTGGTGTATTCCCTGTTGACTTGAAGGGAGTTAGTTAGTCCATGAACCGGGGTGGAATGTATGAGCAGGTGGGGGACCACAGGTCTTTTAAGGGCAGAGAAGAAGTGCCAGTAATCTCCTCAGTGGAGGGACTGGGGGTCGCTGGGTGGGCCAGGGCGCCCCAGGAATGGTGTTGGGTAACTCTGGAAGCCAGTTAGTCCATGAGCCAGAGTGGAGTATGAGCAGGTGAGGGACCCACCAGTCTTTTAAGGGCAAAGAAAAGGACCCCTATACACTATAGACAGCAGTGGGTAGGCAGGAGACACCGGGACCCTCCACTCACGAGTGCCGGGTTTCCGAAAGGTTATATTTGGTTACCAGAGGCGAAGAAGGTGGGAGGAGGAAGGCTTCCTCCCCCGGTGTTGTGAGGTGTCGAGGAATCTACTCAGTGGAGGGGCAGGGGGCCGCCGAGTGGGCCGGGGAGCCCCAGGAATGGTGTTGGGTGCCCCAGGAGGCTTGGTAAAATTGTGAAGCCCGAGGTAGATCATTGGGCTTCCTTAGTGGCCTTCCCTCCACATTAGGGGGGGTACCCCTCTGCCAGGCTCTGGATGCCTGCACCGTAATGCCCTCCAGTTGGGGTAGGGCTCCCCCACGGATCACCCACGTGGTATGCTGCAAGCCCCCAGCGGCAGCTCAGTATGGCGAGAGGGCCAGCGTCACCCAGATCCGCAGGCCGCCACCCCTCCCGAACGGCATGGTCTCACGGGAGGCGGCGGACTGGCTCAGCAGAATCCGGCGTGCATCTTGGATGCCGCGGTGCTCCAGGCACAGGGATTGTGGAACTCCAGGCGGGGTGGGTGGGGGGCTAGGGATGCACACCCTCAGTGCGCTCTTCAATGGGCTGCCCGTGTGGCGGCACCGTGATGCCCTCCAGTTGGGGCAGGGCGCCCCCACAGTTCACCCACGTGGTATGCTGCAAGCCCCCAGTGGCAGCTCAGGATGGTGAGAGGGCCGGCGTCCCCAGATCCGCAGGCCGCCGCCCCTCTCGAACTGCGTGGTTTCACGGGAGGAGGCGGACTGGCTCAGCAGAATCCGGCGTGCATCTTGGATGCCGCGGTGCTCCAGGCACAGGGATTGTGGAACTCCAGGCGGGGTGGGTGGGGGGCTAGGGATGCACACCCTCAGTGCGCTCTTCAATGGGCTGCCCGTGTGGCGGCACCGTGATGCCCTCCAGTTGCGGCAGGGCGCCCCCACAGTTCACCCACGTGGTATGCTGCAAGCCCCCAGTGGCAGCTCAGGATGGTGAGAGGGCCGGCGTCCCCAGATCCGCAGGCCGCCGCCCCTCTCGAACTGCGTGGTTTCACGGGAGGAGGCGGACTGGCTCTGCAGAGTCTGGCGTGTAGCTTGGCAGCCGCAGGGCCCCAGGTACGGGGATTTTGGAACTCCAGGCGGGGTGGGTGGGGCATTAGGGCTGCACACCTTCAGTGCGCGCCTCGATGGGCTGCCCGTATGGTGCCGATCACCGTCGCTGCTGTTGGGAGGGGTGGTGTTTCCCCGGGACACTGCATCCGCCGCCCGGAGGACACCGGACCCCCTCTGGTTAGGTTTAGCAGTGGTCCACCGGTGTCGTTGGCATGCACCCGGCGCCTTGAGTCCTCAGGCAGCATCCGGGAGTAGGTCCTCACTGCTCATCCTCTTTCCTCGCAGCACCTCTCTGCCATCTTGCTCGTGGAGCGCTGTGGGCCCGAATTCTCCAGGGACCGATTTCGGGCGTTTAAAGTGAAAAACGCGCGAACATCTTGGAGTCAGCTGTTCTCAGGGAGTTCTGATTGCCCTAGGCGGCGGCATTGACTCGGTCAGATTGCTAGGACCGCATATTTTCCTATTACAGCGGGCTCCCCAAGGAGGCCAATAAAAGAGCAGCCACATCGATGGCGCTCTAGGCCACGCCCCCATATGTCAATATGTTTATAGAAGGTAAGTCAATAATGACTTGGTACTAAATCAAACGGATCATGCCTTATTTATTTTCTTGTGCAGTGGGCCACAGAATACCTCAATCAATGAAACAACAGCAGCTATTTTCTTGGGTACAAATTATGTCATGTTTATGTAATATCTCATAGCTCTGTTAGATTAATCTGCCACCGAAACAGAAAAAACATATTGGTTCTGCTCATTGGTAAAAAGCAAAAAAAAACAATTACCTCATTGCCTGACGGTATTTTCATCAATTTCTTTCACAAAGAGAACTACTAATGTTCCTCATAGAGTTTAGCTAAAGTGTATGTTACGTGTTTATACTCTGCTATTTTGACTCCTACAAATCTATTGAAGCAGAATAATAAAAATGTATGGGACCCAAGGAGGACTCTTATAATTTGCTCTAACTCTGATTCATGAGTAGATTGTTATGATACATACAAAGCCGCACTTACCTTACTGAGGGATTCTACTGTTAACGCTTCCGTGTTGTGCACTTTCTTTGTTAAAAACGCCAACTCGCTCTAGGTTGTTGAGCGTGATGTAGCAATAGGTACGAATCAATTTGTGATGGTGTCATTCCGCTCACGCTAAGGCAGCTGGTATTGCGAGTATAACACTTGTAGCAAGTGTTGTAGATCAGAATCTAGACTCTGGCACAGAGGCATTGTTCAATGAGTTTATTTTCTCTCTCTCAAAGGCTACTCTTCCCCTTGTCTAGCAGATTAAGCCTTATTCTAGAACAGAAAGCCAGAAAGGGTGCACGTCAGGCCAACTACGTTCATTGTCCAACAAAAGAAAATAAAGAAATATTTAAAAAACGAATAAAAAAGGTAGATTATGGAATTGCCCTGTGAAAAGGGATGGCTGCTGGCTTCTGACACCAACCCTTATCCCTCTTTATCAATGGCCTCGTGACTATGTTTCCAGTCCAGGTTTATACAATTCTGACTTACACAGGTTCTCCAGCCCAGGTCTCACTGGACCCCGTTTCGGTTTTCTTTCAGTCCCCCTCCGCACCCTGGGTTTTCCTCCTCCTTACTCCCCACACAGTTCCTTCTGTCTCTCCCGACTCTGGGGAATTCCCCTTTCTCACACACGATTCTGGCATTTCTTCTTGCTCTCTCTGCTCTGTGGGATTACTCTCTTGCTCCCCACTCTGGATTTTTTCTGTGCTTCCACCCTCTGGGGCCCTTCCTTCTCTTCCTCCCTCACCTTCGTCTCCACAAGAGCAACCTCATGTCTGGTTGTTGAGAGCAGGGCTCCTCGGGAGGTGGGTCAGATTGGTTTTCCAGGTGCCGCGGAGCAGTTTATGTGGCTTTGCAACTGGGCTCCGTGTCCAACTCAGGCGGATCCTTCCTCCTGCTCGCTCAATGCAAGGTCATGTAGGCAATGTGACTAATCTGGTCAATTCGTCGTCCTCCCCAGAAGGGAGCCATCCGCTGTGAGGCTAGGGAGGTGTGCCCGCTTCGCAAGACCCTCCCTAGGGCTCTGGACAAGTGGAACCTCACTGGGAGGGACTACCCTCTCGGGGACAAGGACTCCCAGTCTTATTATGACCTCCCAGACTGGAATACATTGTCTGCCTACATGGGACTTGTACAACCCAATTTTATTCCTGTTAAGACTACACCAACCCGTGTCAGCCTTTCATTCCTGTTGGCTTCAGGCAATGCTGTATTTCATCTGAGCCCAATGACACAGAAGAAGGTCACACCTTTGTTGTTCGTTATGACGTACTTAAACCAGAGAGGAACTGTGAATGGAGAGTAGGAAACTCCTACGTCGAGGGGGTGTGCGATTCCTACATAGAGTCGAGTCCTCTGGAGAAGACGTCCTGTAGGGCACAGCCAGATTTGGCTGCAGAGTCTGCTGGAGCGTGAGGCCAACGTTAGCTGGATGCCGAAAGGTTGATGTTTTCTGCCGTGAATTCCAGGTCATGGGGAAGAGTCGGAGAGGCACCAGTTTCCTCTGGTTGCGGGAGCCTGAGAAATCCAGAGTGGGAAACCGTCCTGGCCGAATTACTTGAATTGAGATAAAACAAGTCTGTTAGAACGCCGAAGGACATTGGGGTGTCCCCGAAGCATAAAAACCATTATAAAGAGAACTGTGGTAAAAGGGACCCTGGAGAGGTTTTGAGAAAAACCCTTGTTTTCCTGAGGAAGAGGGAACCATAAGAAGGAACCATTTATTTTGAATTAGGAAGCCTGCAAGAAAGCCAAGAACTTGTTTTTTTGTTTGATATTAACAAACTATCAACAGAGCATCTAAGTGATTGGGCCAGGCAGAAGTCAAAGACGCACGCCACTCTTTTTAGTTTAGGTTTCCTAAGTGGTAGGGCCAGAGTAGTTGGATAGGATTTTGCCCCAAGGACTGTTTTCTTTGACAAGCACCTAGTTTTAGGTAGGGAACTTCCCTCAAAGAAATAGGGCAAGTTAGGAATTCTCTAAATAAAGATCCTTAACAACATGTCAGTCGATGGTCTGAGTCCTTCTTTTGGTTCGCCAGAGTAGCTGCTCAGCTGCCTTGCGGTTTGGCCATCTGAGGTGCTTGCTACTCGTTCTCACCACTCTCTGCGCTGCTCAGGCCACTTGTTCGACTTGCCTTCCTGCACTCTTCCAGTGCACGTTGCGGGTCCACATGCCAAGACTGGTGTTCTTGCTCTCTCACCTGCCACACTCCTTCTGTGATCTCCTCGACACAGTTAAACTCTGCAGGACCTGCAGAGATTGTCTCCTGATTGGTTCTTCTCCGACTGGGGGCCAGTTCATTCGTCCCTTTGCAATGTTTCATGGAGAGTGGGCATAGTTAGGGTCAGAAGCGGAGTCAGCCATGATTAAAGGGTATATGGTGATTTTATACCACCTAGCCCCTACATATCCCATAAAGGTATCATCTAAAGGGGCGGGATGGTAACTTGTACTCCTTTCTGTGGTGTTTCTGTCTCCTAAGGGTGAATTCACCTCCAGGGGGATCCCACTTACCCTGTCCCCTACGGGGTGTTAAGCATAGCAGGCTCACCTCCCTAGTCCCAAAGTGGGTGGCTCGTCCTTGGGAAGAGGTGATTATATCGTTTGATGGTTTACGGACCAATAGTGTACGACTCAGTCTCCCTATATTTACAATTCAACTGTACTGTGCTCCTGAAGGTATTACATTGTGTTGAATAAACCTTCCGTTTTTTTCTTTTGTATAACTGAGCACAGGAATCACCAAGCAAGATGTATACATCTGTCTCACAATCATGTCCATTTATATCATAAAAACAACAGACTCTGGAAAGCTGCCACAATATCCCCATGGCAGGGTATCGTGTCCAAACAAAGACTCTTGAACTTATCCAAAGACATACTTGGTGGATCAACATATCCCAGGACTTGGCTGGGTATGTAACCCAATGCTAGACATGCATAAGAGCTAAGTGCCTTCAGTCATCACCCATAAGAATATTACATCCACTGCCGCTCCCAACATGGCCTATAACAAGGAACAAGTTACTTACCTTTAACTGTTGTTCTCCAGCATGGGTCTGGCATGGACTCACATGTTCATGAATATTCCCCGTCGTCAGGCTGGGAATCCTCGGTAAAGAAAAAACCAGTATCAGTTTCGTTTCTGATCTGTCTTTCGTAGTAGTAACCAATCACTGGTCTCTGCGTCATACTGACCACAGCCAATGACTGCCCTCTACCTAAGCCCCGCCTCTGGCAGCCATCTTCAGATTTGGAAGCACGTGAAGTGGCAGTATGACCAAGTGAAGAGTCGCAGAGGGGTAGGCGGGAGGGTTCGCATGTGAATCCATGCCAGACCCATGCTGGAGAACAACAGTTACAGGTAAGTAACTTGTTCCTTCTCCAGCATGGGGTCTGGCATGGACGCACATGCTCATGAATAAAGAATACATAGCAGTACACACATGCACAACCACGGGAGGTGGCAAAGGCTCAACATTAAGCATTACATCAAGCTCAACATTAAGCAATCTTACCTCCTCACCAGGCTCACCTCAGGCGAACAGGTTGCGCAGCACTGCTTGGCCAACCCTGGACTCCTCCCTGGAATCCCGATCGACGCAGTAGAATTTCGTGAAGGTGTGCGTCGACCTCCACGTAGCAGCCCTGCATATGTCCAGCAGGGGCACACCAGATAGGAACGCCGTGGTAGCTGCGATCGCTCTGGTGGAATGGGCTCTAGGACGGCCAGGCAGCGGTCGGTTTGCCAACCGATGACAGTACATGATACAGCCGGAGAGCCATCTGGAAATGGAAGCCTTCGAGAGAGCCTTCCCCTGATTGACAGGTCCAAAGTTTACAAAGAGTTGTGACGTCTTCCGAAAACACTTTGTGCGGTCCACGTAGAACTTCAGCGCTCCAGCCACATCAAGCGAGTGCAAAGTCCTCTCAGCCGGCGACGAAGGCGACGGGAAAAACACAGGCAACACCAAGGGTTCGTTGAGGTGGAAGTCCGACAGCACCTTGGGCATGAAGGAGGGGTGCGTCCTGAGCACCACCCTCGTGTCGTGAAAAGTCAAGTATGGTGGCTTGCAAGATAGGGCCTGGATCTCTCCCACTCGTCGTGCGGAGGTGATGGCCACAAGAAACGCTGTTTTCCACGACAGGAACTTCAACGGGGCCGAGTGCAGAGGCTCGAACGAAGGTCCCATGAGCTTGGTCAGCACCACGTTGAGCTCCCACGCCGGGGCCGGAGCCTTCACCGGCGGGAACGATCTGAACAGTCCCTTCATGAACTCTTTCACCAGACGATGAGACCACAAGGACGTCCGCCCCGTGGTTCTGGTGTATCGGGAGATCGCAGCAAGATGAATCTTGATGGACGCGTGTGCCAGTCCAGCCTTGGCCAGCGTCAACAGGTACGGCAGTACTTGGGGAGCCGTAATTCTTAGAGGGTTAATCTTCTGTGCGTGGCACCAGACAGAGAACCTCTTCCATTTGTGTCCGTAGCATTTAAGAGTCGAGGACGCCCTGGCCTTTGCAAGAACCTCTCTGCAGTCGGCCGGTATGTCGTATCCTCCAAACTCTAGCGCTGCAGGAGCCAGGCCTGCAAGTTCAGCGACTTCGGGTCGTGGTGGAGGATGGCGCCTCCTTCCCTGGAGAGCAGATCCGCGTCCACTGGCAGCTTGATTGACGGGGACGCTGACAAGTCCAGAAGGGGCGGGAACCATATCTGCCTCGGCCACGCAGGTGCGATGAGGATCATCCTGCACCGTGACCTCTTGAGCTGGTTGATGAGCCGGATCAGCAGTGGCAGTGGAGGGAACACGTATAGGAACAGGCCTTCCCAGGGGAACGAGAAAGCATCGCCCATGCTCCTCGGCTGGGGAAACCTGCTGGCGAACCTCCGGCACTTGGAGTTCGTCGCCGTCACAAACAGGTCGATCTGGGGTGTGCCCCACCGTCGGAAGAGGCGATCCACTAGATCCTGCCGTAGTTCCCACTCGTGGCACGAGCGTAGCTCCCTGCTGAGTGAGTCGGCGATGGTGTTTTTTATCCCTGCCAGATGAAATGGCACCAGAAACATCCTTTGGGCGATGGCCCAATGCCACAGGTCCTGCGCCTCCTTGGACAGTGCTGGGTACCTGGTTCCGCCCTGTTTCCTGATGTAAAACATGGTGGTGGTGTTGTCGGTGAAGATCCTCACCACCTTGCCCATGAGGGACGGAAGGAAGGATCTGAGGGCCCAAAACACTGCACAGAGCTCCAGGACGTTGATATGGAGGGACTTCTCCGTCGGGAGCCAAAGGCCTCTCGCGTGCAGATTTTCGGTGTGCGCTCCCCACCCTTCCAGGGAGGCATCCGTGGTCACTGTCTCCTGGTGGCCCGGGGTCTGGAAGTCCATGCCCGCCGTCAGATGCGCGCGGGTGCCCCACCACCAGATCGCTCGTCGGAAACTCTCGTCGAGTGTGATCCTCTCCTCGAAGTCGCCCGTCGTTTGGATCCAGCGCGCGTCCAGGAACTCCTGCAACGGGCGCATCCGGAGCCTGCACATGGGAATGAGGTAGATGCAAGAAGACATCATTCCGAGGAGGGACTTGATGGACCTCACCTTGGCCGCGTCGGCAACCAACATCCGCTGTACCTTGCCCAGGATGGCCCTGGTCCTTTCCTCCGACGGGGAGGCCAGAAGGGACACTGTCGAGCTTCGCTCCAAGAAACAGTGCGTCTTGCGCGGGTACCAGGTGGGACTTGGCGTAGTTCACGGAGAATCCCAGGTCCGTGAGAAGTTGGACGGTCCTTGCCGTGTGCTTCACGGCGAGCTCCCTCGTCTTGGCTCGGATGAGCCAGTCGTCCAGGTAGGGGTAGACGTGGATCCCCTCTCGGCGCAGTTGCGCCGCCACTGGTGCAAGGCACTTGGTGAATACCCTGGGAGCCGACCGTAGACCGAAGGGAAGGGCTCTGAACTGATAGTGACGCCCTTGGACCACGAACCTGAGAAATTTTCGGTGCCCCTTTAGGATGGGAATATGGAAGTAGGCATCCTCCAAATCCAACGACGACAGGAAGTCGCCCTCCTCCAGCTGCCCCAGGACGTGCTGGAGGGTGACCATCCGGAACTTCTGTGCCTTGATGAACTTGTTCAGCCGTCGTAGGTCTAGGATGGGGCGCCATCCTCCCGTCTTCTTCTTCACGAGGAAGTATCTTGAGTAAACTCCGGAGCCCCAAAGCCTCTTTGGGACGAGTTCGATGGCGCCCTTCCTGAGCATCGCCTTTACCACGTGAAGCTCTTTCCTGGCCACAGAGGGGATGCGCGGGCACCTTCTTTGAAATTCGAGCGCGTGGCCCTGGGCTAGGGCGTCCAGCACCCAACGGTCGGTGGAGATGGACTCCCACACGCTGACGAAGCTCGCCAGCCGGCCTCCCACCGGGGTGCTTCGGTGGGGGCCCGACCCCACGGCCGGTTCAATCCTGCTTAGACGAGGCTTTGCCGCCTTGACCTCCTTGGCGACGACGACGGGGTCCGCCTGACTTGCCTCGTCCCCTGTAAGCTTCCTGAGACGACGAACGGGCCGCTTGACGGTAGGTGGAAAATCCGCCGCCGGAACCTTTGGAGGCACCCTTGCCTCCGCCGCTCCGAAAGGGCAGCCGCCGTTGCTGGAGAACCCCGAGCGCCCGGGCCGTCTCCGTGTCCGCTTTAATGGCTTGAAGGGAATCGTCCACTGTTTTCCCAAACAGGTTGTTCCCATTGAACGGCATGTCCAGGACTCTGGTCTGTACGTCTTGACGGAAGTCAGTAGCCTTGAGCCATCCACGCCGCCTAAGGCACACGCCGTTGCCCAACTGGCGAAATCCAGTGTCGGCGATGTCCGTCGCAATTGTGATGGCGTGGTCCGACGCCACCTCACCTTCCTGCAAGATCTCCAGGGCATCCGCCCTCTTGTCGTCCGGTAGGAAGTCCAGCAGGGGAGCCAGTTTGTACCACAGCTCCCTGTCGTAGCGGGCTACGATAGCCAAGGCGTTAGCCGCCTTAATCGTTGTCGCTGCAGACGAGATGACCCTGCGCCCCATCGTGTCCAATTTCTTTCCCTCGCCGTCCGACAGGGAAGTCGACGTGGAGGCCGCACCCCCCCCCGCTTTCTTCCTGGCCACCGCGGAGACGACGGAGTCCGGGGTAGGCTGTGCCCGGAGGCACAAGGGGGCCGCGTCCGGGACCCGGTACTTCTTCTCGTACCGGTCTCTTCTAGCCGGCGTCGTGGATGGGTTCTTGAGGAGGGCTAGGCCCTCATCCCAAATATCGTCCAGTAGAGGTACCGCGAGGACCGTCTTCCTCTTGGCCTCGCGCTGCTGATAAAGGAAACCTTCCTTCTTCTTCTCCTCCGGGCAGAGCTGGAAGAGCTCGAATGCCCTGGCGATCATGGAGTGAAAAGATCCAATCTCGTCGGGCGGGGAAGCCCGGGTGGGAGGAGACGACGACAGGTCCTCGTCGTACACCTCGTCGTCCTTACCCGTCGCGGCCGTGTCAGTCCCCGTATCATCCCCTCGAGTCGTGGACGGGGAGGAGGGCTGAACGGGGCGCGACGGCTGAAAAGGAGGTGGAGGGTGAATCCTTCTTTTCTTAGGAGGGGGGCGGCCCGAAGGGCCTGGTTCCGGGTCCCCCGACGGGAGTGGTTCCTCCACTGGTAACGGCAGTCTCGTCCTTATCTCTAAGCATAAGGACTGTATAGCCAACAAAATGGCTGCCGAGTTGTCTTGCGGCACTGGCAGAGGGGAATCGGGCGGTCAGGGGCCCCGTCGGTACCCTCGACGATGTCATTGTCTCCTGCGTCGGGATCCCTCCCGACGGGCTGGTCTTCTTCCACGCCAACGCCGTGGCTTAAGACCTCGATCAGTTCTTCCTCAGAGGTTGAGGCCGAATCCACGACGACCTCCTGCCCCCCTTTTTCTTCTCCGTCGGAGGTTTTACAGGGGTCCTGTCGATGGGCATAAAAGAGGACTCCCTCCGCGGTGGCAGGGAGACTCTGAGCCCCGAGGTCGCCACCACTGGTGTAGCCTCCACAGGCTGAGCCAGGGCTGCCGCGACTGTCTCGATAGAGGCCTTGGCCGGATGGATTAAGGCTTTCACCAACTTAGGTGCGCTCACCGCCTTCTCCTTGAGGGGGGGGACACTGCCTCGCTCCCCCTCCGCCTTCAAGCTTGACCGGGGCCTCTCCAGGAGCTTCGCCGGGTGCTCGGCCTTCCTCTTACCCGACCCAGAGCTTTGGCTCGTGGTTGATGGTGCCGGGGAGGGTGCGCCCTGCCTGGCGCCCGTAGAGCCCGACCGTTCGGCGCTCCCGGTGCCAGCGGGCTCGCAGTGCTTGGCCTTATGTTGGACCCCCGTCGCCGGGGCGTCCTCAAAGGTCTTAGAAGACCGCTCGGATTTCTTCCTCTTCTTCTCGCCGGACGGGCTCTTCCCTTCCAGCCAGTTGGCGAGACGTTGATGGCGGTCCTTCATGGTCCGCTCCGACATGTTGCCGCAAAACGCACAGTCCTTCTCCACGTGCGTCTTGTCCTCATGTAGGCAGTAAAGACAAAAGGAGTGTTCGTCTTCCTTAAAGACATTCTGCAGCTGGCATCCAGGGCAGACCCTGAACAGCTTTCCGGGCGTCAAGCTACCCTTCTCCTGGGCCATGACCGAGATGGGCCTGAGAAACTTCTGGAGTCCTCCAAAGCGTAGCTCGACGAATCTTCACCCTTGAGGGGCGTGGACGAATCAGACACGGGTCCCCGTTGATCGGATGGAGAGTCGGTGGAGCTTGAGGCTCTTTTGACCGCAAAAAAAAAACGAAGTTTTTGAGAAAACACGTGAAAAAATAGCACTAACGCTCAAGAGCAATAGCACGAGGATCCCAACACATGAACGTGCGGTAAAAATCTGAAGATGGCTGCCAGAGGCGGGGCTTAGGTAGAGGGCAGTCATTGGCTGTGGTCAGTATGACGCAGAGACCAGTGATTGCTTACTACTACGACAGACAGATCAGAAACGAAACTGATACTGGTTTTTTCTTTACCGAGGATTCCCAGCCTGACGACGGGGAATATTCATGAGCATGTGAGTCCATGCCAGACCCCATGCTGGAGAAGTATGGATTTCTTTACCAACCTTCCTGTGTCAAACGGATATGGCACTATCTGGACAGTAGTGGATCCATATACCAAAATGGACTGAAAAGCATCCACACTGCAGCAAATCCAATACACACCTTCCTCAAAAAGGTTTTCCGATATCAAGGGTTGCTGTGGGAATCATCTCATATCAGTGGCTGCAATTTCTATCCCGTTATTGGATGGCCCTCAAATAAAGGAATTGCTGCACATCTCTTCTCAGGGTTATAAGCCCAAAGCCATGGACAAACAAGAATCCATAAGAACTTTGAGCAATATATCAGATGTTAATGTTGGTAACAAGAACATCAGCGAGTTTGCTTCCTCTAGCAGAGTGTAGAGGATGGACTAACTAATAATTAGGGATACACCAACTAAAACTACTAAATGATATGAGGATGCATTAGGATGATGTACTAATTAGAATTAAGGATGTACAGGGCGTGGCCATGCAGTGGGCTGGACGGATGTGTTTCCCGTCAGCTCTGAAAGGATTAGCCTATTTAGAATCGTACGATATGCCCTGATTTAGCCTCAGAATGTGAGAAGCATCGGGCCCTCAACAGTGATCTGGAATCTGCTAAGTAGACAGCCAGTGCAATGGAGTGAAAGAGCCGAGCGATCGCAGCTTCCAAAATGGCAGCGGGAGCACATTGAGAGGAGGACTGCTGGGGCATGGCAAAGACCCTGTGGTGAGTCCCGGGGTGTGTGGAGGACTTGCCTGACCCATGTTCCCGGGGGAGGTGTGCGGCACGGAAGGAATGGATACGCATCGGATTGAATACCATGTGATTTGCCGACCCAAAGAAGGCACGGGAGCTGAAGAGGCTCAGAGCAGAGAGTGGTGAGAACGAGTAGCAAGCACCTCGGATGGCCCAGGTGGCAGGCTCATGGGCTGCAAGTCTCTCAGCAGTTGGGGAGCACTCAGCAGGCTGGTCTCGGAGGATGAGCGGTGCCCGGGGGCCGAATTCCCCTGACATTACAAGGCGGGCAACGAGGTAGTAGAGCACGAGACACAGGCTGCAAACTAGAGGACGAGGCAGTCGTGACCAAGTGGGTTGGGATTGCAAACTGCTGTGGGTCTGTGAAGCATTGGCAGTCTTGGGCGGACTCTGGGAGAGCGGCGCGGACTGCAACGTCCAGCCCAGTTGGATTATGCACAGAGAGAGACAGGCTCCCTCCCCATCGAATTGACAAGGAACCAGACCACAAACTATCCAGGAGCAGAGAGAGGGTGCCAACGAACCAGAGCAAGCTACTGATCGCATGAAATGTCCAAAATAACTGTGAAAGGAAAACTTTAGGACATTAAGAGCATGTTAACAGCACAGGAAGGTAAGGCCAAGCAGCTGCTGTGATGCAGATTCACACAGCCCAGATGGAAGCTCAGCAGGAGTCGTCCCTGGTGACTAAGAGAGACCTGATGAACTTGTTTTCTGAAATTAAACTAGAGCTCAATACCAGTGGAAACAGGCTCTGGAAATCTATCGCAGAGCTAGATAGCCATGTACGTTCTGCAGAAAAGAGATTGGACGATGTTGAAAACTCCCTATGTGAACAAGCTCACGACCAGGCTGAACTCCTGAACAGAAGGGTCGTTGTGGAAGAACAAATGGAATTGGTTTGGACAAAACAGGAAGATATTGAGAACGGCTCACAGAGGAATAGCATAAGACTGAGGAGAAGTCCCCACGCCAAATTAAGTACCAGGACCTGGAGGAGTTTGTTCTGCGCTCTTTCAGAAATTACTACAAGACCCAGAGCAATCAGAGCAAATTCTCGACAGAACACAGAGTATACTCAACTGTCCTGTGCCAGATGTTCTAACCAGCGTCCAATTATGTCACCAGAAAGGCGAATGTCTTGCTCTTTCAGGACTTAGCCCAGCTCAATCTGACCAAGCAAAGGAAGCTGAACACAGTGACCAGCTGGCTGAAAGAACACAATATGCGTTACAGATGGGGGATCCCATGTAAACTTCTATTTGAACATCAGAACCAGCATTATGTGATCTAATCGGAAGAAGAGGCGGCAGAGCTCATGGGTGCACACTGTAAGGGTGCAGAGGTTAGTAGATTGAGACAGGTGGTATTCTTTTGACTATAAACCTTTATTTCTAAGAAACGGGGGTCGGAAAACACCTATCTTTTCCTAAGGCTAAGAGTTTTCCTTACCTCAAAATAATGAACTAATTAATGAGCCAATCAGGATGTTGAAAGCAAAAGACTTGTGTCGATACACCTATTTCCAACCCTCACACTATGGATGATGTGCTGTATATGTTCTCCTTCAACATGAGGTTGAAACTGGTGCATAACAAAAGTTCCAAATGAAAACTGAGCGAGGTGATGCCCCCCTCCTCTTGGTTCTGATACTGTTCAAAATTGTCAAGGAGAAATCACTCCTTTCCCCTGGCTATTTAGACTGTTAAACAACGCAACAACTGGTGAAAGACTCCATTTCCCGGGCATGTTCTCCAACTGATCCTTGTAGAACCAAGAAGGAAAGGGGAGGTTCGTGTCTTCGTCTGGCTCCATCTTAACACCATTTAATGCCTGGAAAAATGACTCATCTAATGCCTGGAAAAGTGACTCCTTTACCCAGGCTCCTTTATCCCGTTCTACACAACAACAATAATGTTCAATACCTGGGGGAACAACAAATTTACCCAGGTTTCTTTGCCATCTTCCACATAGCCTTGTTCCTCGATCCAGGGAACAGGTTAATTTTCCTCTGGACAATGTATTCACAGTGTTGAAGAGGTGGTCTCTCCCCTCTTGGTTTATCAAGATACTCAAACACTACCGGGGGGCGACAGTGGTGGAAAACTCCCTCCCTTGGTCACAATGTTCACAATGCCAATGTGTGAGAAACATAAAACAAAAAAGTATCAAGATCTTGAAACCCAAGTATATTTCCTTCTTGTTATTAATAATCAGATAAATAGCACCCTATCCCATCACAAAAGATATCAATCCGGTTCCCATGACAATCCAGCTACCAGCCTGTCTAAAGATCCACCCAGTTCATGTTTCGATGCCATCAAAAGATAACAGACGATCAGAGTATCAGTCCTGACACAGTAGACTAGTATGTGGCCTCCCTGATTCTCCACTCCAGGAGGCAAGGTAATAAACTATTACCTCTTGAAGTGGGAGGGCTTTGGGCAACATGGCTGCACACAAGCACTCCTACAACAAACAACCTGAAGTCAGCGACATCACATATGGGTCACAATGCACAAAGTGGATGAGTCAGTGTGGGAACTGTATCTATTTAATGACTGTAATAACTGACCCTTTTGAAATCACATCTGGACACTCAATGGGTTCCATTCCTGGCAGATATCTCCTTAACATTGAAAGGCACACCGACTACAAGTAAGGTATTTACAAGACAGGGAAAGTTAGGAGTGGTAACCTCCTCGGATGGGTGAACTGGTCTTACATACTAAACATTGCTGCAACTCGCATCCTACCAAGTTTCTGGTAGGCCGGGCATCGCCAATATCATCGGAAGCAGAAACTGCCACTGAACATGATGATGAACAAGAAAAAGACCTGTGATGAATTCATATTCAGCATAAACACAGAAGTTACTTGTGATAAAGATTGTCCTTTTTAAGAACTAAGGAGGTGTGGCTAAAGCTTGAGGCAAGTTAGAGATTTTTTGTTTAAAAAGATACCATTTCCAGTGACAGAATGAGTTTACTTTAATAGAATGTTGTAATTGATCAGAATATCTCAGATGTTCCTTTGCTACTGGTACCAGATGGTTAATCTCAAATACTATGCAACCAGTGCCATTTGTTAGAAGAAGAGAAAGATGTAAATTTTGAGTGATCTAAATTAGTATCTATTTTTGAAGACACTAATTGATCTATCAGGTGCAAATCGAACAAATATTTGTTATTTGATTATTTGATCTTTGATTATTATTATTAATAATAAGACAGTGCAGTGACCAAACTAACAGTAATTGAAAATCAAAGAGGATATGAGCGATACGCTTGTGTGCTATTCCCTGATCACGTAGTTGTGCGCGATTATGTCCTCGCGCTGAACAGGACTTTGTGACATCATACGTATCAGGTTAGATTCCATTATAAACACACGGGTGCAGCATTTGAGTTTCAGCTTGCTAACCAAGCAGCTTGCAATTTGGACAGAGACACAATCAAGTCCTTCCTCATCCTTAAATAATCACGGTGTGTGGCAGTGGCATCCATTTTATTGTATGGCCCATCATCGGGTCGCCACATTTTGAGTGCCAAGGGCTAAGGAGCCTTTTCGGGCCATTGTCTAGTTGTATAACAGATATCTGTTGTGGCTTACCTCGATACAACGTTATAGAGATGTAATATTTTCTCAAAGCCAGTGTAATATGTATATGGTTGCAGCATGCAATTTCATACATTTTATGATGGATAGGTAGATAGTCGTTCCATAAGTCACTGTGACCCTTTATTATACAATGCATGCTGTGCATAAATAGTGGCAAAATAATATTATTTATCTGTAAATGTAACGTATGTCGTGATGAACAATGTCATGGGTGGTACCTGTTGCTTGTTCTAATTTAAACTTAACTTTTTCTGGCTCCCTGTGACTATTGTTATACTGTGATAAGGAGTGGGGTACTTTGGGTCTTTAGGTTGCGGTGATGCATGGGCGAGTTGCCTAATATCTTTATCCTGCTGGTTCCTCCATGCACAACGTCAACATGTGGTGCCTGTGAGTAATTGACAGCTCTGGAGAATGTTGGATGATTGATTATGCATGCAAGATCTATGAATGTCAGATCGGTCTGAGATTAGTAAGACTGAGGCTGGAACAAGATTATACCTATAGGAATAACTGTAACTTACTACATGAAAATGAGGCAGTGTGTATTGTTTGCCGGCTCCCAGCATGTTCCCATCTTCAACCTACACTCTAATCTTTTCCTAGGATGTGTGACGAATCCAGTGAATTCGTCCCTTCTCCCTATTAGGGAGCCACACTCTTTGAAACTAGGGAGGTGAGCCACCTACACAAAACACTGCCTAGGGGACTGGGGAAGCGAGATCTCACTGGGTGTCAGGAGTTACACCCCTGTCACTAAAACTCGAGCCCACGGGTCCCATCTATTGACAGGAAGACTCTGGCAGACCTAGTGGAACCGGAGGTATAACGTACGGTAGAGCCAACACCTTCTCAGTAATGGCGACTCTATTTAAATCATTGCACACTACGGTGTGCGTCACCCCGGAAGAACGGCTATTTAAGACAATCACTTTCAGACACGCTTGTCTTTCAAAAGAGTTTTTCACGTCAAGTTGTGGTAGAGGACTGCCACAAACACAGAGGACTATTCGCCAGACCCGGAGGATAACCTGCCTTCATATGCGCCAACAGGATTCTTCCCTCTTCCCGTGCCGGCAACTCTGCTCCATTAGTAGGTAATTAGCCATTGCTTTCTAAACATGCGCATCTTAACGCATGTAAACTAATAATAATAATAATAATGATAATAATAATAATAATAATAAAGAATGCTACGTTGTCAGGACAGCAATAACTTTTGTTTTCCAACACAAGCTTACTAACGTGGGTGAATTGCAGCACGCTACTTTGCTAAGAATGAACTAACCCATGTTTTCGAACAGAGGAACAATCTGTTTGAAGGACAGCAACTAGCAGATAAGCCTATCCCTCAGGCCATGAACTAATGAGTTTCACGGATATTGCCAGTAATTATGTTGACTGTTCAGTGATCTGGCATGTTTGTGGAACCAGAGCCTGTTAACCATTTTGGTAATCCACAGTGCTGTACCCCATTATATCCCAACTAGTATAGCACAACGGAGTGCACCTTTCCCTGTCTGTGCCATTTCACAACTAGAAGTGGCTTTCACAATATTGTAGATGCGATAATGTGCAATCTCCAACGGTGGACTGACTTTCCTAATCAGGTATAACGAAGTATACATGGGGGTCCAAGGGTAGGGGAACTCATTTAGCTGTAATTCCATCCTCCTATCTATTCTCTTCCTGTTTGCTGCAGCGCCTTGCCTGGATCTACTAGCACTCAAGATTATCACGGAGGCTATGTTTAAGGAGTTAGCAGAATCCATGCACAAACTTCAAGCTGAGGTTTCAACATCTAGGCAGGAAAATGCTGTGCTTCAGACCATCACTGTGCTACAGAATAAAGTTGAGTCTATGGTCTGCAAAAGGCGTTTCCCATTTTATGGGGTGCATCGTGGGGAACTAACACTGAAGTCAGTAGGTCAAAAACCACCAGCACCCACCATCCTATACTAAGTCCAGCTACGCTCAGGCCTCCGGGAGCTGGTCTAAACATCCCAGCTCCACCAATGTCCAATAAATATGAAGGGAACCCTAAAGATTTTAAAGCCTTTGTTGCTCAGTGTAAAATCAACGTCCTCAATAGACCAGGGTTATACGCTTCAGACCAAGCCATGGTGTCCTTTATCCTCCTTAACCTGGATAACACTGCCTTATCCTGGGCATTGCCGTACATCGACTCTAATGATCCCATTTTGGGTAATTATGACTACTTCTTTGGGGCTTTACAGGCTATGGTCAGTCGCCTATATGCTACCCAATCCCTCAGAAACGAGTTCATAGACTTGCGTCAAGGGAACAGGAAATTGCTTCTTTACATCACTCATTTCAGGAATCTGGCTTCCCAAACTACATGGCCAGAAGATGTGCAGTTAACCTTCTTTCAGAGAGAGCTAAGAGAAGAGCTAGAAGATTCACTTAGTCAAATCATTAACCCACCGGTCGCTGTGCAAGAATGCATTGATTTAGTGGTGAGATTATACCAACGTTTGCAAGACCGAAAAGAGGAATGTCGACATTCCAAATGGCGAACCACCTATCCGATGGAACGAGAACCGGTGCCCCCTCAGACAGACCATGAGTCAATGCAATTGGGGAAGCACACAAGGACCAATCCCACCCAAAGAAAGGGAACGAAGAAAAGAGAATCTTTGTTTCTATTGTGGCGGCCAACGAGATTCAGTACGAGCCTGTCCGAAACGACCCATTCCCAGGTCGGAAAAATAGAACGCTTGTTGGTCACACAGGAGAAATCGAGGAGTGTACACACGGTCTCCCCAACCTCTCCTCCACTGGTGAGATTAAGAGAACCTCAAAGGCATTTCATTATATCGGTAACCCTCAAGGGAGCCTCCCAAGAATGGGTGAATGTTTTGGCCATGATAGACAATGGAGGTACTTGTAATTTTATCGATCCCTCTTTCGCTCAGGACAAACTGATACCAATGATTAAGAGTCTGGTTGAACCCATCATTTCAGTAGACGGATCTGATTTGATATTCAGACCCATCACGCATCAGACTATTCCATTACAAATGATCTGTTCCAAAAGACAACATGAGTTAATTCAGTTTGACGCTATTGCTGCTCCTCATTTTCAGTTAATATTGGGGATTCAGTGGCTCGGAATTCACAACTCCTTAATGAACTGGACCATAAGGAATCTTACGTTCGCTGTAGACAGATGCCTGTTAACATGCCAAATCCCCTTGGAAGAGACAGAACCCAAAAGTAATAAAACTCCTTGTTTGGCTGCAATACAAACATCAGAGATGACCCCTAAATACCACAAATTTATCAGCGTTTTCAACCCTGTCGAAGCCAACAAACTCGAGCCTCACAGACCTTATGATAGTCAAATCCAGTTGTTACCCAAAGCCCAGATACCCTATGGAAGAACGTATGCTCTCAGAGAAAGAAAATATCATACTCAAACAGTACATCAACGATAACCTAGCCAAAGGATTTATACGCCACTCTGCGGTATTCGCATACTTGATCGAAAAACATTGGACCTTTTCATTTTCAATTTGACCGAAATGTTTTGAATATTTTGTCAAATTAAATTAAATATTTGGGGAGGGGTAAGGGAATAGGTTAAGGTTGGGCAAGATGGATGAGGGTGTGGGTGTCACCCCCCTTTCCATTTTGACCCAAAAAACTATCAAATAAAAATAGGTCAAATTGGAAAAGGTCAAATATTTTTGATCAAGTAGAGCTAAACTCACTCTAAATCTCCTGCTGGGGATCCCATCTTTTCTATTCCCAAAAAGGATGAAACCGAGCTCTGGTCTTGTATCGACTACAGACAATTTAATGACATCAAAGTCAAGAATCGTTATCCGTTACCTTTGATCCAAGTCCTACTAGATCAAGCCTGTCAGAGTACAATTTACACCAAATTGAACTTTTGGCATACAACCTGATTAGGATAGTTGCAGGGGAGAAATGGAAAACAGCATTCCGCACCAGATACAGGCATTACGAGTACCCTGTGATGCCCTTCGGGTTGTGTAACACTCCTGCAGGCTTCCAATACTTCTTGTTTTATTGAGAGACATTCTGGATGTTTACGTCATCATTTATCTAGACGATATCCTGATCTCATCAACCTTCAAAAAGGAGCATATAGTCCACGTCAGAGAAGTGCTATCCCGGCTGAGAAAACAGAACCTCTACACCAGGGCATCTAAATGAACATTTCATCAAGATAAAGTGGCCTACCTATTTTACATCCTTTCACCAGACAAAATAGAAAATGGATCCCAGAACAATAGACGCTATCCTGGATTGGCCTATACCCACAACTATCAAAGAACTACAAAGATTCATCGGTTTTGAAAACTTTTAGCGTCAATTTATCCCTCAATCCTCCAAGACCCTTATTCCCTTAACCATGCTGTTAAGTAAAGGACAACCGTATGTATGGAATCAACAAACCCAAGAGGCATTTGATTTTTTTTAATCTGAAATTCACCACAGCCCTCGTACTCAAAAATCCAGACCAGAATCTACCATACATCGTGAAAGCCGATGCAACAGATTATGCTGTGGGTGCTATTCTGTCCCAGACCAACCCTCACTTTGGTTTGAAACATCCTATAGCTATTCACTTTTGTAAACTCAACACGGCCGAGCAGAATTACAGTATATTTGGCAAAGAACTGCTTGCCATAAAAGAAGGGTTTATCACGTGGAGACATTATCTGGAGGGAGCTAGACATCCCATACTTGTTATAACAGATCACAAGAACTTGGAATTCCTGCGTACGGCCCGATGCATCAATCAAAGGCAAAACCGGTGGATCCACTTTTTTTTGCTTTAACTTCAAAATGACTTACACCCCAAGAGACAACAACACCCAACGCCTTTTCCCGCAAACACCAGATACCTTCCGACCCCATTGAAGGGCTTCAATTCATAGCACCTTCCAAAATCTTGTCCACTCTCCAAACTGAAGTAGATGGGTATGAAGAGAAATTAGGTCTCACATATACCAAGATTAAAAAACAATGCTTCTTAGACAAAGGTCCCCTTCATCACGAAAAACAAACTCCAGTTTCATGGTCACCAACCAAAATTATCCAGGCCTGTTTATTACGTTGGTGTCATGATGACGTTGGGGCTGAGCATTTTGGTATATTGAAAACCCAAAAGAAGGTGGTGAGATACGCTTGGTGGAAGGGCTGGGCTAATGACGTCTGAGATTACATCCAAGGATGTGGAGTTTGTTCAAGACCCAAAGCAAGTCGTCAAAAGACCATGGGGTTATTACAAACTATTCCAATCCCCAAAGGCCTGTGGAGTCACTGTTCAACGGACTTCATCACAGGCCTACCTCCTGTACAGAGACAGACTACTATTCTGACTATTGTGCATTCATTCACTATAACAGCCCATTGTATAGCCCTATCTCAACTACCATCAGTAATCACACTGGCCAATCTGTTTATTGAACATGTCTTCAGGCTAAATGGTCTTCCCAAAGCGATTATCACTGACAGAGGCACCTAATTCATCTTGCGATTTTGGAGAGAAATCAACAGACATTTGGGAAGAGACCTCTGTTTTTCTTTGGCAGATCACCTCAAAAGTGATGGCCAAACAGGGAGAGTGAACCAGGCGATCGGTCAATACCTAAGCTGCTATGCTACCATCTGTAACAAACACTGGGTGTGGTTATTACCCATAGTTGAGTTGCATACAACAAGGCAAACCACTCCAAACTGGCAGATTCCCCCTTTAATCTTTCATATGGGTATCATCCATCGTGTTTTCCTTTGCTCAAGACAGTTGGTGCCTCTCTCATTCCGGCGGCACAAGAACGCATCAACAAATTACTTCAAGGTTTCCAGAAGGCCTCTTCTCAATTAAGACATGCACAAAAACAAACGAAAAAACATGCTGATAAAAAAAGACAAGAAGCCTCACTTTACAAAATAAACGATGAAGTCTGGCTTGCCACACAAAACATTCAACTATATAACTGCCATCGAAAACTCAAACCACGATTTATAGGCCCTTTCAAAATAGAGAAAATCCTTAACCTGTTGCAATGAGATTGACACTACCTTCGCATTATCGGACAGATCCGGTCTTCCATGTCTCCCTTCTTAAACCTGCTACACATTCCCTTCACTATTGAGATGGACACCAAAGGTCCCCTCTATTGCCAGGAACACTCTGGTAGCCATATTGGACTCGGAGGTATAAACCACAGTAGAGCAGACATCCTCTCAGTAATGGCGACTCTATTTACATCATTGCACACTGTGGTGTGTGTCACCCTGGAAGAACAGCTATTTAAGGCAAGCGTGTTCCGACGCACTTGTCTTTCAAAATAGTTTTTCACGTCAAGTTGTGGTAGAGGGCTGACACGAGCACAGAGAACTATTCACCAGACCCAGAGGATAACTGTAACGCTCACCTGATTCCCGCAGAGGCGCCGGTCTTGACTGGGTGAATGCCGTATCTTCAAAGGTGATGTGTAACACACGGTTGGCTCTTTGGGCTGGACCTCTGTGCACTGTATGTCTGACTCGAAGAGTAAGATGTCTGCAGATAGAAAATATGGGATTAATGAACTGGGGTTATTGGGTGCCTCTCTCCTCTTCCCTTTCTCTTCTCCTGTAGAACCCCAAAGGTTAACGCCCTCACCTTAGGTAAGTGAACGCCGAGCTCTCCATCTGCCTCGGGGCAGGGTGCCGTAACCAGTTTCTTCACTGGATAAGGGTGCAGGCCTCTTGACCTCAGAGGACTGCTGTCCGTCGTTAACTGCACGAACGGTAAGTTCTGGGCACTTCAAATATCTTAAAAGTCTTTTGTAATGATATCTCTTGTTTTGCAGGGTTCCGGCGATGGCGGATGGCGGGCTGATGAGAGTTGAGGATCGAACCCGCGTGAGGAATAGAAGCGTCTGGAAGCACGTAAGTAAGCGCTTGTAGCCTGCTTCACGATGCGCACTAACTGTCCCTTTTATCTTGCAGGTACAAGTTCGGAGCTTTAGAGAAGCTGAAGGGTGCTGGAATACCCACTGGATTCGGCGTGGGAAGGAGTAATGGCACGTGAGTAATAAAGTTGCCCAATGTCTTTAAACGCACCTTCTTTTGTCTTTCAGATGCGGGATGCAGCGCCGAAGGCCTCCGGAGCGTGCGAAGAGCTGGTAAGCTTTTGTCTTTCAGATGCCGGAATGCAGTGCGAAGACCTCCGGAGCATGCGAAGAGTAGGTAAGCCTTTGTCTTTCAGATGCCGGAATGCAGCGCGAGGCGTTGGTGACAGCCGATGGACCAGGTAAGAGATTCGCTGCCACTGAAGACCGTAGTGCTAACCTGTTCTTTCTTTGTCTTTACAGGTGCTGCTGAAGACTGGATTCCAGGATGGTAAGCCTTTGTTCCCTTAGGCCCAGGATCAGAAGCAGAAGACACGATGAGCGTTCTGCTGCAGAGAATGCAGAATAACGCAAAGCAAGATTCATCCATCGGGTGTGGTTTAAATAGCCTCCTGTAGTGCTTAGGTGTCTCCTTCCACAGCCACCCCTAGGTAAGAAAAGAGTTCCTGCTTTCCAGAAGAGTTCCAGTGTTCTGAACCTAGGGAGTGGCTCCTGCCCCACCCAACAGGAAAAGTAGTCCCAAACAGAAGAGGATCAGGGGTTCAACTGGCAGGTAATTAAGCAGCATGGTCTGCTGCAGGTAAGTCCACCCAAGCATTATGAGCCCGGCTCTTCCAGCGCTGGGACTGGGCATCTTTATGAGCCTGGTGCCACTGGCGCCAGGACAGGGTCCAAAAGGTCCCAATTGGGACTGGCTGGCACTCGGAACCGGGGTTATGGGTCTGCTTCCAAGGGAGTCGGGCAAGTCCTGATCTTTTGGAAGCAGAGATCATGACAATAACCTGCCTTCTTACGCACCAACGGGATTCTTACCCCTTCCCCGGTCCGTGCCGGCAACTATGCTCCTTTAGTAGGTAATTAGCCATTGTTTTCTAAACACGCGTATCTTTACACGTTTAAACTAAAGAATGCTATGTTGTTAGGCCACTATAACTTGTTTTCCAACACGAGCATACCAACGCGTGTGAACTGCAGCACGCTATGTTGCTAAGAATGCACTAACCCAAGTTTTCAAACAGACGCACTTAATGTGTGTGAATTGAGGAACAATTTTTTTCAAGGACAGCAACTAACGTCTAAGCCTATCCCTCAGGCCATGAATTAATGAGTTTCATGGATATTGCCAGTAATTATGTTGGACTGTTTAGAGATCTGGCATTACATGTTTGTGGAAGCAAAGCCTGTTAACCCTTTTGGTAATCCACAGTGCTGTACCCCATTATATCTCAACTAGTATAGCACAACCGAGTACACCTTTCCCTGTCCGTGCCATTTCACAACTAGAAGTGGCTTTCACAATATTGTAGATGCAATATTGTGCAGTCTCCCATCAACGACGGACTGACTTTCCTAATCAGGTATAACAAAGTATTCATGGGGATCTAAGGGTAGAGGAAGTCATATAGCTGTAACTATATTCTCCTATCTTTTCTCTTCCTGTTTGCTGCAGCTCTTCAGACTAGAAGACCTGCTTGCCTGAATCTACTTGCACTCAAGATTCACCTATAATACCTGGGCGGAGAACGCAAGGGGTTCTGATACACTCCAAGTCGGGCCTTCCTTCCCTTCCCTTGTATAATTACTCCACGATTTCCGAGGTCAGGTCTGTATACTAGTTTCGAAACTGAGTGTGAACCGCCCTCCCCCAATAGGAGACAAGAACCCGCAAGTAAACAAATGAATAACATCTCCCTTAACACCAATGTCCCAAATGGTTGTTACATGCATAGGAACTGATATAAATGCTGGTTTGGCTGCTGACTCCTGCCAAACTGGAATACCAGAACCAATGGAATGGTGTCTCTCGTTGCAGGGAGATACATAAGGGAGAAGACCCGTACTTGGTGTTGAAGAGCTGATGCAGAACAGGTAGACTGCTGGAAACGGCCCAGTCAGAAAGAGGCTGCGCTGAGGAGGTAGGAGGCGGAGGAGGAAGGACCACAACACCTCCGTGTAGGGATGAGATCCTGCTGAACCCTGCCTAGCCCAGGGATGCTGGAAGCTCTGAGATCTCTGGGGGAGAGAGACTATCCCGCAAACGGTGTGGAAAACGGCGCCTCCAAACCACGGCACCCACACGAAGGAGACGGGAACCGACAACCCAAGAAGCAAGATTCCACTGCAAAGGAAGAAATGCCCCCCCCCCCCAGCAAAGGACACTGCTGAACGGCAGGTATGCAGTCCTCAGCAAGGAGAAGGAGGAGGGCAGTTAAGCTCTGTGGCACGCCGACATGGCCAGAATATCAAAGGGGATCAAATATCGAAGGGCCCGGCGGGCCTACAGATGAACAGAAACTAAGACAAATACCTAGAGAAGGTTACAATAATCCAATGCCCAGAAGGAGGTTAATAGAAACCAGGAAGTAATCGAACCACCCAAAAGGGGTGAACCAAAAGCTAATACCCTACAACAGGATGCAGAATTTGCACTTGTCACAAGCTTGTGATATTTGACTCTTGTCGAGTAAGAAATGGTGTGCTATGTGCATGTATAGAATTGAGGCGGCAAGTCCCTTTTTAACGGCTAACTAGTAGCTTGAAATTTTGATTCCTGCCCTAGGAGGGGTTACCAGAAGCGTGAAAAAGATAAAAGACCCGAGAGAGTAGTGCATGAAGGTGGATTTCTCAAGAAAAGAACACACGGCTGAGAACCAAGAGCCCAGTCCCAGTTGCGAGCCAAAACCACTCACAGAGGATGGAAAACCATACATACTTATTTGAATTTGAGTCAGCCGGTCCAAGTGGGAACACAAAGAATTATTACCTGACCAGAACTGAAAACCCCTGGAGAGATAAATAAGAGACAATACTGGAAAAACTTAAATCCTTACAAATCAAGTTCTGCATTTAGGGCATGAACTGTAACAGTTAAACAATACTTTGTGGAAGGTCCCAGAAGTTCGCCAGTTGACAATTAAGTAACTCAAATTTTCAACTACGAGCAGGCGAAGGGAAATCACATTAAGAAATAACTTTTCTTTTCCAGGTCATCCAAGACTTTGTGGAGTGGGGTCCTCCCTTTGGTCTGCTGAAAACCAGGAACATTTATTTCAAACTGCACAAGGAATTTCTGGTTTATTTCAACCAGACAGGAAAGTTAACACTTGGGAAAACCAAGAGAAACTTTTCATTCTTTATGCTTGGATTGAAACCCCAAGGAACTTGTTGTTTGTGAACTGTGTGAGAAGGCTACACCCTGAGAAATCAAGAGGAAAGTGTTATCCTTTGAGTTTGTGTTGAAAGCCCAATGAACTGCTTATTTGTTTGAACTGTGCAAGAAGGCAAAACCCTGGGAATTCAGGAAGAACCTTTCCAGAAACATTGTTGGGGGGGGTAGAGGGGGCATGCACCAGCCAACCTAGACTAAGCAAGGGAAATTAGAAGAATTCTTTGATCTAAATTTTGTTTTCCTTCATTAGTGGTGGGGGCAGTTAGAAAAATAGGATAGGTTCGGACAGAGGACAGGTCTTAGGTTGCGTACGACAACCGAACCAGCTCCTTTTGCTATTTTTTTAAAAATGGGGAACCTCCACAATATCAAGAGAGCTAGGTGAGGGCTTTTCTTTTACTTTAATAACTTGGATGTTTGGCAAACTGTCCAGTAGTCCGTGTCCCATCTTTGACCAACCAAAGATGGGACAGAGTTCACTGTACACTACAAAGACGTGATAGAATACACACTATTGGCTGGCTAAGAGGAAAAGATTAGTTAGTCTTAATTATGAAGTATCATTTACCGAGATAGCTCTTGCTGCATCATTTCCTAAACCTACATACAATTATTGTGCATTATGACTCAAGTACAGCAGAACTCCAATACAGACAGGCAGATACACATTTTAGAGGTAATGTATGGTACAGAAAGAAAAGCATTTGAAACGACATACCTGGCTATCACCCGGTGCAATGTGCCTAGCTTACTTTATATTGAAAGCGATGGAGGGAAGAATAAACAATTTCAACTCATTAGAAGCTGCCAAAATGTTACCAATTACAGCAATAATTACCATGGTTAATTACAGCTGTAAATATTATACTAATAAAGGAGTAGTTCATGTACATACTAATACCAAACAATCGAAAACACATACAAGGTTTAATATGTTCATGATAAAAAAGTTGATGAAGTTGAATAAATATAGAAATTAACTTCCTCATGAAAATAAATGTCTCGTCATTGTATTAAGGGATTAATAAATGGTAATTTTCATTGACCCGGTTCCCAAGTGTGAAGCATCATTGTAACAGAGCTTGAAGTGCAAAAATGTGTTTTTTAAATAATGATGGTTCTACGAGAAGCACAAATGTAAAGGCTGAGGAGATCGGTTATTAAGCTTGTATGCCTGCCCCCAATCACCACAACAGCAGTCTTAGAGCAAAAAGTACCTTATCTGAGAAAATGGCATATTGTGCCTGGGGTAACCAGACCTTAACATTAAACATTAAAACAGGGCAAAATTTGGGGTTTGAGGAGCAAAAATAGGGTATGAATCCATAAAAACCTGAAACTGAGACGATATGATGGGACTGTGACAGAGGGAACATAATGATGTCAGGTAGCTTTTGTTGTGTGTGTGTCTGCTGCAAAGCACCAGTACCTAATATGAGAATGCCAAGCCAACTGTCAGAAGTGACAGAGCCAGAGATAGCATGTGTACAATTGTGAATGGGGAGAACCAAAAATGGTAGATAGGGAAATTAAAACCACCCTACAAGATGCAAGCCCTCTCCATGAGGGCAAAGTCACTCATGTGAGCTGTGGATTTGATGAATTGTCATGATTTAACTACAGTTGCACTACCATAGGCAAATTACTAGCAAGAATGCTACACAAATGATGCTATACTAAGACATCAAACAGCAAAGACATACAATGATGCCCAGAGTAAAAGTAAGTCATTAAACACATGTATAAAAGAGGTTTTGCAATATAAAGAAGCCACCCTTGTGCATTGCGTAAACACAGGAGCTGGTGTGAGACTCAAACTCCTGAAACTTAGCACGTACCAACCAAGTCAGTGGTTCTTCGCTAAAACAACAGGCATTAGGACCTAAAAGACTCTGCAATAGTAAGTAAATATGAAAAGCCCACACAAGGAGGTGCATTTAAGAACCCCTTATTGGTAAGTGCGTCTATGAGATTTTATGTTTTTCTGTCATTTACATATGAAATGCATTTTCGAATTCTGCATCAAATTCCCTATAAGAATATAGTTTGTCTGATCCGTTAAGAGAAGTATATTTTCGTAAAAAGCGGTCTCCTAGTTAATTATGCGCATGTCACACCTCACCAAATCACATCTTTCAAGTATCATTCATTATCAGCATACTCCACGGATAAGGAGGGGCTACTTTTGGACGTCTAAACTATTAGGAATTAGAATAAAGTTGCTGGCAAATCTCTCCCCCTCCCTTGTATCTGCTTCCCACAAGGTGTCCTTCCCGCTATGATTGGTAAAGCGCTCTGTTGCTTCCCCAGTCTGCATGCTGAAAAATAGATTTACACCAGTACCATAGGTTTTCCTATTATCACTTCTGTGGCACTGTACTAGGTAATCTCCATGACAGACTGCAAAGTATGGCCATCTCAATCATGTGTGCCCATAATTAAGGCTCCCGGTTTTATCGGATTTATTTTTTCAACATTTCCGTCTGTATTTATCCAAACTTATTTTTTAGTCATTTTATCTGTATTTATCCACACTTATATCAGCTCTGTAAAAAAACAATGTTTATTCAAATTAAGCATGTAGTGCTTTGATGCCTGTAATATGAAGCTCAGAGATCTGGGTTCTTGCACTTCAATCCATGTTCCATTTTTTTCTTAAAAAGAAACCGCAGCTCCTTTTCATCACTATAACCCTTTAAACATCTTAAAAGAGAAATCACTTTTTTAGCCTCCCCATTGTGTTATTTTACACTGCAATTGTCCTTCACGTCATAACTGACTACTTGAATAGCTAATCAAGACACATGAATTTCCGCTTTTTCCCGTTTTTTACAAATAAATACTCAAAAGATGCACAGCGATCTGTATTTATGTGTAAAAAAAAATCAGTAAAAACAGACAACCGTGAGCCCTACCATTAATATGTGATCACGTTATTCAACTATGAACATTTAGCACAATTTCCACTACATGGTTCTCACCAGTTGTTGGACTACCATGAGCGCAGGTGTTGCAGGAGGGACCACAAGTTGCAGGGAGCACAGGAAAGAGGATTTTTTAATGAAAAGGGAAAAAGATTAACTTCAGGCCAGTTGACTAGAAGCCTACACCTTACATGGTACAGAGTGTGGGATACTCCTGCGCCCTTGGTATTAGAGAAGGTATTAATTCGCCTATCATTTCTTTGGGTTGACAAAAACGTTATGACCAGGTGTTCCTTATGTCTTCATTAGCACAATGTTCATATATTTGATTTAATTGGTATGGCAGGCATCAGCACTCTGGTGAATGTATCATTCAATTAATTAAATGACACTTTTAATGAAAAACAGAATAGAAATTCAACTTGCTTCCCATATTAGCATCTACAACATCCCACAATTCGTTTGGTAGCAGTGCTGTGGCTTCATTGAAGCATGGCACTGGTGTTAGCATTGCCAGTCTGCACAGGGACTGAAGGTAATATCTACTTAAAAGTAAGAGCCTGGGAAGTTCTAAGGTGCCCAAAGGGCATGCAATGCTGCAAAAATAAAGGGTCTACAAATATTAATCCAACCTTTACCTGCAATCCCATTCGGATTAAATGTCTCTTTATAGGCAAATTACCTAAAGACGTTGCTGAGCTGCAGGCTCGGCATTAATACATAATAGAAATTATGTAATACATCAGATGACAACGTTCTCCTCGCTAGCTGCAGACATGTTAACTTATAGTTGGCAGGTAGCACCATTGGGAGAACCCACCCAAGAGTGATACTTGAACATAATGTTTTGTCTTTACGAAAAGCATTTAAATGGTCCATGAAAAAAAGTTCTAGCTAGTAGCCCATACTCTACTACTACAGAGCATACACTTGTAGGAAGGCAACAAAAGGAAGGTGCACGGTCTTCATAAATCACTATTTGTGACTAACACACTGCAGCCAACAAGGCAGCAGGGCAATAATTCCTGAAGACATTAAGCAAAGAGGCAAGGAGAACCCTTACATGGATGAGTGCACTGGGATCTTTACCCTCCCACAGATGCCCCATTTACAACCAGTCCTGGGCTAAAAATGGTAACCAGACCCGCTCCCCCATTTCCTACCCAGATGACACACAACTTGAAATACACCTACGATGGTAGACAGCAAACCATTCTATGACAAGCCAGGAGGCGAGCATTATGCTTATTCTTCTATATTACTGCTTACACAGCCTTTCAAATTTATAAAATAATGTAACTTTCCAAAACTTTTTCAACACATTTTGAGTTTCTCCAAGGTCCCCTGGATACTAAACACAAAAGGGGTAGTAAAGTTTTAATGTTGACGAAATGTCTCTAGAAAAACTACCAATCCCCATAATCCTCGAGTTTCAGGTAGTCTTGGGCTGCTCCTTTACGCAATCAGGCCATGGCATCACCTATAAGTACTCCTCCTTGCCAGTCCAACTCCTCTTTCTTTGTTTGCTGCTTCACAAACATAAGTGGATTCGCCTTAGCTTCAAGGGAATTCTATAGTTATATGTGTATTGCATATAAATATACCTGGTAATTAATATAGATAACGCGTGCGCGTTAGAGGATGTAAGCGCTGATGTTTTTGATACCTTAGCGTGTACGTTTAGTGGCGGGCGCCTGTACACAGGCGGGACGCAGCTTTCGCCGGAGTATTCAACAGCTTCCACTTCTCATTAAGAGGTCGGACCGGAGACGCGGGCGATCGAGACTACGTGAGGCAGTCAGCCCTACCTCTTAGTAGATACACGATCGGAGCAACGGCTCAGAAAGAACTTGACGCTCCCGCCATCGGTCGGACCCCGCAGAAGCAAATTCAACAAGGAAGCCCCGGCATGCAACGTGCCACAGGAATTCATAACGCCTCAGAAAAGTGTTTGTTTTCCATGACGGCGCGGCGCAAATAAAGTCCATACACAGCATTGTAAAAAGATTTTTTTTTAAGTAAACAATAGGCGCACGGCACAAAACGGACACCTTGTGGGCATATGAAATACTATCAGCTGAGGGTCGTGGATAGCTCGTGAGGGCGAGCAATTCATGATGGCACATTGTCATGAGCCTAGAGGGTCCAGGAGCACATCCCCTGAGTGGAGCTCAGAGGAGTGGGTTGAGGAGCTCACAGAAGTAGAAGAGGACCTCTCCCATAGTTTAAAAAAAGTATTGGGTGACTCTTTGTCACAGGGAGTAGCAGAAGGAGTGATGCCACCAGCTCAAAGATTAGATCACTTTGAAGCCATGCTCAACAAGCAAAAGGCATAGCAGGAGTGGTCCAGGAAGAGGGCGCTCAGCCCCAGAGAGGGAACCTCAGCTGGACACCCCAAATGAGGGGTTGATCATCAGGACAGTAAAAAGGCTCGGAAGAGAATTGACTCTTTGACGCCCCTAAGCCACACTGATGGGGTGGATCAGAGACCCCAAGAGCCTGCCCCAGGGGTGTACAATAAAGGGGAAGAAGAGGAAAAGGATGCAGGGCACTCCCCGGACAAAGAAGAGGAGGAGGAAGTAGCCCCTCAGAAGCCCGCCGTCCTCAAGCAGCCTCCAGAGGAAGATGATGGTCTGACTGATATGTTTGACCAAGAGTCCATAAGACACCCCAGATGCACGGATTGGGTGCCATCGCTCGGAGTGGCGCAGTACATGACACAGCACATGAGAAAGCTGTTGGACAGAGAAGTTCAGTTCAGAATGAGGGCAGAGTGCCCCAGGCCTGAATTGCCGGGCAAGTCTCAGACATCCCGGAGGTAGATCCTAAAATGGTGACGTTTATTACCAAAGCATCAAATGACACAAGGAAAGGGGTGGACCGAGCATGGCAGGGATGTCAGGGCAAACTCTTAGATATCGCTGGCCCGCTCGCTAAAATCATGGACCTGGCTGAAAAGGTTGTGGTCACAGGCACGCCTGTGGACGCTATAGTCCTGGGAAGCTGGGCTCAACTGACAGTCTGCCTGTTAGGAAACGTGAATTGTGCTTTGTCAGCTGAAGGGAGAGGCGTACTATTCAAAATAGATAAACTCAGCGACCTAGCCTCATATGAGGTAGGAGGAGACACTAAAGGTCTATTGTTTGGAGATGCCTTCGCCAAAGAAATGGCGCAATTCATCGGGATGTATTCCACCCTGGAAAAGGCGCAAAGTTCCGTTAGGAGAATATTACCTGGGTGAGCTTTCGCAGGGACCGGGCCGCAAAAGGGCTGGGCTTCTGGTCGCTTTGGCTCACAGAGGAGGCCCCAAGGACACAGGGCACAGTACTAGGAAAGTCACCAGCAAGACACCTTTTTCCCAGCTAGAGCAGTTTCCCCAGGAATCGCAGAGGTCGGGAAGCCTACAGGCAGCAAAGTGCACCAAGCGGTGAGTACCCTTACGCAGATGGACCTGAGAGTGGTAGGCAGAACG
Source organism: Ambystoma mexicanum (assembly GCF_040938575.1). NCBI lineage: Eukaryota > Metazoa > Chordata > Amphibia > Caudata > Ambystomatidae > Ambystoma > Ambystoma mexicanum. Next base: position 474,453,504 of record NC_090941.1, on the reverse strand, counting down.
CTTTTGCTTTTGCATGCATGGTGCAAATTGTCCAACGATGCATGGGTTCTGCAAGCAATATCAAGCATGTGGCTGGAATTTGTAGGCTACCTTTGGCAAACAAGACAGCCGCCCATGTTCATGCCCCAGGAGGAAGAGAAGCTGCTCTTTGATGAATTGTGCAAGCTAGCATTCAAAGGTGCGATAGCGCAAGAAGGGCAGGTAGACTTAGGGTTCCTCAGCAACATGTTCCTGGTGCACAGGGGAGAGAAGGTCAGGCCGGTAATAAACTTGAAGAGTCTGAACGAATGGATTGCATACAGGCACTTCAAGATGGAAGGGATACCACTTCTACGAGATTTACTCAGGACAGGAGACTGTCTCGTCCGGTTAGACGAGAAAGATGCCTATGTTACCATACCGATAGCGATAGTGCATCGGGAAATCTCTCAGATTTCGATGGGCCGCAGAGATTTGGAGAATCACATGCCTCCACTTCGGCCTAGCGTCCACCCCAAGGGCGTTTACGAAGATTATGCGTCCAGTAGCAGCAGTCATCCGAGAGAGAGGCATCAGGATGATAGTCTATCTGGACGATATCCTCATCTTTGGGCAGAGCGCCAGCGACCTGCGAGAGCAAACTGCATGGGTATGCAGCCTAATAGCCTCCCTCGGTTTCATAGTGAACAAAGAAAAGTCAGATCTGTGACGTGCACAGAGGATAGAGTTCATCATAGATTCCAGGAAAGCTTCTCTAGAGTTGCCAACGCAAAAGATAAAAGCCATGAAGAAAGAACTGAGAACAGTTATGGCGAAGAAGGTTATTTCGCTTCGCAATCTAGCTCGGATAGTGGGTCTCCTTGCAGCCTCAATCCAAGCGATATTCCCGGGCCCGCTACATTACAGAGCTCTTCAGAGATTGAAGATCAGGCACCTCAGGGGGGCCTAGGCTACCATCAATTGATCACCTTAGATCAGGAAGCCCTTACAGAACTACATTGGTGGCTCCAGAAAATGGAAGCCTGGAACAGCAGGGAGATCTTTGGCGATACCCCGAGTCAAGTCACGAGCAGGGCAGGCTGGGGAGCACGATGCAGAGATCTGGAAACCGGAGGGAAATGGTCCGAAGAGGAACTTTGCCTTCACCTAAACTGCCTAGAGCTCTTAGCAGGGTTGTTCGCAGTTCGAGCATTCACCAGAGACCAAGCCAAATGTTGCGTCCTCATCAAGATGGAAAATATTTCAGCCGTCTGCTACATAAACAAGCTAGGAGGGACCTCCTCCAGGATGCTGGCGGAGTTAGCAAAATACTTTGAGAAACCAATGTCTGCGACAACAGATATCTGTATCAGCAGAATATTTACCAGGGACGCAGAACTTAGCGGATTGGAACTTGCGATATCTAGTAGACTCCAGCGACTGGAAGCTACACCCAGACATCTTCACGCGCATTCAAGAATTATGGGGGCCATGGATAACGATCTATTTGCATCCAGGCTCAATACCCAGGTCCCCAAATTCTTCAGTTGGAGGATATATCCGGAAGTAACCGGTACAGATGTGTTTCTGCAGCTCTGGGCGGGAGCAGTCCACTACGTGTTTCCCCCATTCATCAGGTTGACAAGGGTATTGGCGAAGGTGCGCAGAGAGCAGGCAGAGATAGTGCTCATAGTTCCGGTATGGAAGTCCCAGCCGTGGTTTCCAGTAGCGATGGAAATTTCCACAGATTTCCCGAGAGTGCTTCCCCTCAGGGGGGACATACTTCAGGGCCCGAGCGATCAGTTTCACTTTCTGGTAGTGGGGGGGGGGGGGAGTGAACTCCTTACGCCTGATGGCTTGCAGGATTTCGGGCAACAATGGCAGCTGCCAGGCATTTCACGACTCGCTGCCGACTGTATTTGAGACTCCTGGGCGCCTTCCACCATCAGGAGCTATGGTGCTGCGTGAAGGCAGTGGGCCAGCTACTGAGCAGGGTTCGGTGTTAACCCCGTTTCGGCCCCTTTAGTACACATTCTGAATTTTGTTAGCAGAGAGGTTCGAGACGGATGTGCATACAGGACAATTGGTGTCTATAGGTCAGCTATCTCAGCGGGCCACAATAGTATGAACAGTAGACCAATGGGGGAAAACACCCGGCGGTGCTACACCTGCTTAGAGAAGTAAAAATGCCGAAGCCCCCAGAACCTAAGTATTCGGTGCTCTGGGATGTGCGAATAGTCTTTCGACTGTTTCTATCCTGGCCAGACAACGCGGCCCTTTCGAGGACCCAATTATCAGGTAAGCTGGCCATGCTTCTATGCCTAGTTGCTTGCAGAAGAGAGTTAGACGTGAAAGCGCTGGAGATAGACAGGAACGTTTTCTAGCCGGAGGGAGTAGCCTTTAACATAGTACAAAGGACCAAGTCAGACTCGTCGATTATTTCCTATCCTTCCCAGATAATAGCAAGCTCTGCATTGCGCAATGTATTAAAGCCTATGAGAAAGCCAAGGCAGCGGTAAGTCCTAGAGGGGTCACTCAGATCCTGATTGCGCGCAGGAAACCCTTAGTGACAGACACAATTGCAAGGTGGGTTAGGGAAGTGATGCACTGGGCAGGTATTGATTTGTCTCAATTTGGCGCGCATTCAGCAAGGGGCGCGATGGCATCTAAAGCATTTTCTGCAGGGGTGCCTTTGCAAGATCATGAAATCTGCCGATTGGTCTAATGAATCGACTTTTAAAACTTTTTATTTCAAGTCGATTTCGCAAATAGGGAATGCTGTGATTGACAGCTTTGAACAAGCATAATGCTTGCCTCCTGATTTGTCATAGAAAGAAGATTGCCCATGCTTATAGCGCTAGGTAGTCTTAATTCTATTAAAGACAAAGGAGGCAAGCATTATATCCCTCCCGTGCAATTAAGGGGACAGGATGGTTAACCTGTATTGTAGAACTGTTATAGTTTGAGCCACCCTTATGATGGCTTCTCCGTTTGTTTCAGGAGATGATCAGAAGGCGACCTGAGCAGGCCAGAATGAAAGTTTAGGATGAGAGTCTGAGAGGAGAGTTTTCCGTCGACGACGACACAAGGCTGCAATGCAGTGGATGTTCAAGTTCATCAGTTGGTTCATGTTGACTGTTGGCATTTTAGTTAGGATGGTGTTCGCCGACAAAGAAATAGGAGATTGACTGGCAAGGAGTACTTTAGGTGATGCCAAGGCCTGATTAGGTAAAGGAGCAGCACAGGACTACCAGAAACTCGAGGATTTGTGGGGATTGGTAATTTTTCTAGAGACATTTCTTCAACATTAAAACTTTACTACCCTTTTTGTGTTTAGTATCCAGGGGGCCTTGGAGAAACTCAAAATGTGTTGAAAAAGTTATGGAAAGTTACAAAATGTTATAAATTTGAAAGTCTGTGGAAGCAGTAATAAAGAAGAATAAGCATAATGCTTGCCTCCTTTGTCTTTAATAGAATCAAGACTACCTAGCGCTATAAACATGGGCACTCTTCATTGCCCACTGAATCGACAATTGATTCACAAAATAGCTCAAAAAAAGAACTGCTCCTCATCAGTGTGAATTATACCCCTAACCTCAATGTAGATAAAAAAAATTAAATGTAAAAAAAATAAAAAATAAACCATCCCAACTGTCCTAAATTAGTCAGTTACCCCAGCAGCAATACCAAGTCTCGTAAACCAGACTAGGAACTGGAATTGAACCATCCAAATGATATGCTAAATTCGCATGCATGCTGTAGTCTTAAGGGAGACAAACACCGGACAGTGTAAGGCCATATTGCTTAATGCGCATCTAACCCTCAGCTGTAAACAATAAACATGAGAGACAGCAAGAGCTTGAAAGAGAGGGCGAAGCCACTGTGGCAGCTGACACTATGAAAAAATGCTGGCTTTGCTAGGTGGGCCTTGGCACCAGCAAACGGTGCAGGACAAACACTGGCAACGATATGCAGGGCAAGAACTTGTGGATGAAAAATCATAGGATGCACGCATCTCGAAGAAGGCGGTGGGAAGTCCATTAGGTTACTTCTGAGATGGGACGTTTGCAGAAGGACTAAATACGGAACATGGGAAAGCAGCAAGTTTAAGTGACACGAATGATGGATAAGAATTAGTTATTTCCCTGAAATGAGAGCATGCATTCTATCATTCTGCAAGGTCAAACAAGCTAGTTGAATAATGAGCACATCGTCCGCGCAGAAAAGTGGCTAATTGACAATACGCCCAACAAGGTACAGAATGCGGGTTAATGACATGTACGCTTAGGATTGTTGCTGCTTTTAGTCGCAAAGGGGCGTGCTGCAGGTTACGTTACTGCATTGCAATGTAAATAACTGTCTGTTGCTACACTTTCCAAATTCGTTGAGTGGACTTCCCCAACAGCAGTTTCTCACTTGATGGAACACTGCATGAAATTAAAGTTGCATACATGTTGGCAGACATCATGGACAATGTACGATAAGGTAATCAGCTGGTTCAGAAGCGTTCACACCATATGATGCACACGAAGCCGAACGATATAAATAACACAATTCTGAATGATGTAGAACTTCTAAAATGTGCACAATCTAAACAAATACTATGTAGAGCTATTACAGCGCACAGCTTCACATGATCTATTGGCAAAGGGTAATGTTGGGCATTCGTTGACTTCTTTACAATACTAAGTATGACCAGTCAGTAAAGTACAATATTTCTAATTATCCTTTAGAGAATGGGTACACAACCTTTGGTTCTACAGGTGTCCAGGCGTTTTTGACTCTCATCCACCTTAACTGCCATAGTTAATTGCGAGTGATCAAAGAAACTGTAATCTGAAAACATCACTTGAAGAACGTCGTGCTTTCTCCACCACAGAGCGACAAACGGGTTTTTAAATAGTTTACATACCCTATAATGCACACAAAGCCGAACGATATAAATAACACGATTCTGTGGATTTTTGCACATTGTTGGCTGATTTTTAAAGTTTAAACACAAATAAATAATGATTTTCCCTGCGTTATACTGCAGCTCTCCGCGAATTTGGGGTACTGAAATGTGTCACCAATCCAAGCGAATTCCTTGTATCCATGTGTAGAGAGAGGTTTGGTTGTGCAATTTTTGTGTGTGTGCAAGGCTCACTAAATATGCAGGGTCATCTGTGGCCCCGCCAATAATTAATATTCTGTGGGCTGGAAGGGCTTAATTTCAAGAAGGAAACAGTGAAGAGAGCCCTTTTCCTTACACTACACACACAACTCCCCCATAGACGGCCACCACAAGCCTAGCCATTAGCACAACAACAAAGAGCAAGCTATAAATAAGCTCTCCTGTTTTGCCCTATTACATCCACTTCATCAGCAGGAAACCACGCCCAAAGTCAACCTATTCGACCTCAGGGTTCTCCCCATCAGATAACACATCCCCAAGTGTCTCCACTAAAACCATATAAGTAGATTAGCATTGAGTGAGGAGCTGGGTACTTGCGAACTACATTCATCAACACCACAGGTTTCGAACTGGCCTCTACTAAGCCACTAACAAACCCCTCCCCTTTTTTTTACAGAGCCACATGTACAAGCGCGACCAACAAAAGGGGTCTGAGGGATGCGATATGAACACATTGCCACTCTTGGGGAGTTAAAAGCCGTGCTTTGTGCATGTGGAGAACTGGCATTCATGCCAGTGGGTAAGCGACTAATGCCTGGCTAGTTACATGCAACTTTAATTTTGACTCCTGATCACACAATGCTTAACAATGTGTATGTTTTTTTTTTACCAACAATGAAAGAAGCAATTGTCTTTTCTTGAAGTTAGAACGCATAGAAAAGTATACAGACCTCGCAAATAATCTTGTATCAGTCTGCAAAAGCGCATTCAGCCCGCCTCGTTTGCAAACTCAGATACAACCCTGGGTTTATAATAGAAAAGCAATCTACACGTCCCAGAATGATGAAAACAATCAGAACAGGATGCACCACTTACCCCTGACAAGGAGCGTGGTTATACCTCTTGGGTTATCAAACTGCTGTACGCACAAGTGAGCTCTGTACTATGACCCGTCGATGAATCGGACAATTGAAGCCAGCTGGTGGCATATACATCCAGTCCAGATCTATTTCCTTTGCATTATGGTACCTTCAGTTCTCAACTTATAGTGACAAAGTCTGGGTATGTGAATGAAATGAAAGCATCACCATACAAGCATGATAGGTAGCAGCAGAGCCAGTCTACAATCGTCATGTAAACTGCCATTTTTATTTTAAAATGGCGTTTTTGTGGAAAGGGGGCACTGGGGTGCACGCGGATGTTAGTAAGAAGACATCTCCCTTGCGGGAGGCTAGGTCAAAAAGAAAAAAAACAAGTATTGTGCACTGCATTAGACTTTTTGTTTTATGAACTTATTGTGGCAAATTACCAAAAGAGATTTGATGTCAGAGAAGTGCACAGGTTAGGTGACATCACTTCTTGTGAGGTCGTCAGAGTTAAAGGGGACATGCTGTCATGACATCTGCCATTTTGGTGTTTCCACGTTGCTGCCTTAGCCCGCACCAATACATATGTGATATACTAGCACCAGTGGGGATCACCCATTCCAGTACTACTAATATTATGGTATTCATTGAGCGCAGACCTAGCTTAGGGAAACAAAGGAGCGTTTTACAAATCATAGGGGGGAAGAATACAGTGAGGGAAGCAGAGATGCAAGGGAGCAGGGGCGACATTTGGCAGCACGGGATCTACAAGCAACCAGGGGGGGACACACTGAGGAGCAGATCAGTCTCTCAGGTAGGTGGGGAGAGAAATGTGTGTACTTAGATGTTAGGAAGGAGCCTTGAAGAGGAGGGTCTTGAGCTCCTTCCTGAACTGCAGAAGTGAGGGGCAAGTCTGGTGTTGACAGAGAGGATTTTCCAGTGTGGCCTGTCTTCTGGTTCTTTCTTTCCCATGCATGTATCCTTACCTCTAGCAGAGTGCAGGCCTCTGGAGATGAGGAGTTTCTCAGTGAGGTAGCTTGGGGACTTCAAAGTGACAGCCTTGTAGATGATGCAACAGAATCTGAAAATGATACAGGCTTGTAGCTGTTCAATGAGGGTTGGGATGATGTGGTCGAATTTGCTGAGTTGGGCTGCAGCAAGCAGGACACATCTCAGGGGTGCCATATCAGTCGCCTGTAGGTCTTCCAAAAGGGTGCTGCCACCATCTAGGTGGGAGAAGACCAAGGCTTGGACAGAAAATCTGAGGTTATTGTATGGAATAAAGGGCTTGATTTTCCCCAGGAGAGAAAGTTGGTAACAAGCAGTTTGTATCTTCCTTGCTATGTGCGGTTTGAAGGAGAGGTGTCTGGCAATGTCTAACCTAAAGGACTTGGTGCAGGTGACTAGTTGGGGTGTGAAGTCTGCACGGTTCATAGCAGAAAGCCAGGTCTGGATGAAAGAGTGTTCTGTGTCGTTGGTCAGCAGTAGAAATTCAGTTTTGACAGGGTTGAGCTTCAGGTAAGCATTGGACATCAGGACTGTATCAATATGAGGCAGGCATTGAGCCTGTGGATGTCTTCAGTGGAGGATATGTTGAGGAAGAGCTGTTTGTCATCGTCATACTGGTGGATGTGAATGTTGCGTGGCGACAGGGTGAACACAAACCTTTTTTTATATAGTAAACAAGTGTGTGCCGAAAACCCAGACTACTATGCATTACCTATTCTGTAGGATGTAATCACAGTGATCAAGAGACTGTCGAATTGGAAATCATAGAGCCACATGCCCCAAGTGGAAATCAAAGAAGCATAGATGGGTGTCAGGCGGAGGTGCAGAATGATATCACAGCAAAGCTGCTTTTTTCTTCATTTTCCTTTCTCATCAACTCTGGTGATGAGGCAGGCTCTTCCAGCAGTATGTGCATGCATCATGCCAAACCCCAGGAGTAGCTGAGAGGAAACGATATCCAGCCAAATCTGCACGTGTGTACGAGATACCAATTAAATTATTGTAGGAACACGATACCCAGGTACTGTTGAAATTCCACTGTCTGGAGAAGACCTTATAATACTACTTCAGTAGAATCAACTGATCCTATTGCAATAAGTATACACTAGGTGCTCCATTGTACATGCTTCTGGCTGTCATTTTCACAATTTACCTTGACTGGTAAGAAGAAACGCAAACAAAGCAATTTTGCACTCTCCATTTCTCCGTCTGTATTAATCATTTGAGACCAGGGAGTGTTGTGGAAATTCCAATTTGAAAAGACTAAAGGTACGCAGGCCAATCATGATGTAACAAACCGTGCATCCAACCACGAGAGCGAGTGAAGTAATGGCAAGAGGCTATTCAATGAGAGGAGACGCATCAGCCAAAAAAACATTGTCTTTTGCAACAGCACCGGCTACACTGCCGAGTTTGTGAACAATGCCCTGCAATGGGCCGAACTTTATTAAGTCTAAGACAAGTAATTCGCCCTACCCTCTCACTGAATGTTCATGCAACTCATTTTTTTGTTCTCAGGTTTGCTCCAGAAGAACGAGTTGATCTTCTGGCATTATGTGACCAAATTAAGAATGCTCCAATAAGTGTAACTGTTTGGACAAATAGTGTAATTTTTTTTAAAGCTGTACTTCAAGGCAATTTGTAAATATTCCTCTATTTAGATGTACAAATGGGTTTGGAATATTGTGTATTATCCAAACAAATTGACTTTCAATTGGGGACTGGCACATTTCGGGTACGATTATGTGTGGTTGAAGAACTCGTTTCTTTTCTCATAGCTGAAGCTTGGAAATGAACCAATGGATCCGAATCAATAGTTTAGAGTGGGCTGATAAGCACGGTCTCTTTCCCGGTGCGGGTGGGTGTCAATTGCAGTGCTTAGTTGTTGGTGGTAGTACTGGAAGGACGTTGGCTGCAGAAATTACAATGCGTGAGAAGGAGTGGTAGCTTGCAGTGGGTGACAGGTGATGATGGCTGGCCGAGAGGTCAGGAGTAGATGTCTGGTAATAATGTACAAGCGAGTTAGATGAGTGTGGTTAGTAGTTCGGTGTTGGCTGTTGGCGCCGGAATGGGATGTCTGCCAGCTAAACGGGTGCTGTCTAAAGATGGATGTCACTAGGAGTTGGTTAAAAGGGTAATGGTAGTTAGGAGTTGTCGGGGATGCTGGATGTTTAAGAGGGGTGTGGAGGGAATAAAATTGCCTGGTAGTGAAAGGGTTGTTTGACAGTTGGTGGGAGTAGTTGGCAGTACTCAGAGGTATTTGGCATTAGGTGGGTGTGGTGGCGATTGCGTGGTTGACAGTGTTTTACGGTGGGCAGCTGTTTCCCGGCACTCACCAGGATGCGTTTGAAGAGGTTACTCTCCTTGGGCGGCAGCGGCACTGAGGGCATGATGGTGAAGGACCTATTAGTACCGGGACTGGTGTTGGGCGCGCGACTGCCGCTCCCGGCGATAATGCATTTGCCTCAGACTGCAGTACTGCTCCGAGCTCCGGGGGCGCCCTTTCCCGGTGGCAGGGGCGCGCGCGCGCTGTGCGTGCAATAATGCTGGGACGCAACACACGCTCTTCCGTAATATTTTCCTCCCTTTCGCTTCAGTTTTCAACTCCCGCTACAAGATGACAGCAAAAAAGTGCGCGTGCGTTTAGCAATGACAAAGGCATCATATGTTTTAGTGTAATCATTGTGATAGAAAGAGGACTGAGGCACAGGCACAGGCAATCAACAATCTACACGTGCCTTGTCATATTTTTTTTGAAAAAGAGCAAGAAAACTGGAACACTTAAACTGCTCTATGTTTCATATATGTACACTCCACTGGCAAAATAACTTCACGGAAAGTGGTGATTGAACAATTGTCCTGATATAATCTTATTTCAAGATGGCGGAGTGGCGTGCACGTCTGGGACGGTCTTTGCACAATGTCGCCATTTAAGGGTCAGGCGAAGAAATAAAGGGTGTTAGCTGTCACGAACTCTTGTGTTGGGTATATGGTGGGCACTGTAGTTTTATGTGCAGTGCACCGTAAGCAGCTTAAAGGTGCTATTAGGAAAACGGTCTCCTGGCAATGATGCGAAACAGAAACCCGAAAAGCAGGTAAGTTAATTGCAGATCCAAGTATCTACAGTGTGATGCGAGGTTTGCAGTTTGCACGTTGGTTTGATTCATGTGATTTCTATTTTGCATAGAAAGATTTGATGCTGTGTTACTCCAGTTTTAAAATCAAACGAGATCCAAATATGTATGCATGTTTATTAGACTTCTGCAGATCTATGCTGCACGCCTCTCACATTTTTGAGCAGATATTATGCTGCATGCCTCTCACATTTTTGAGCAGACGTGCCTACATTTAAAAATCAAAAACTGTTGAGATTTCTGCGTCCGCCAGTGTGCTCACGTCTCACAGCACCCATAAGTGATCTGTTCCGGCTGCACCATCGGTTAAAAAAATACATTATTGTTGTGTTGTGTCCCTCCCACCTGTATTGCCCTTTTCATGGCCCAAGCTAATAAAAGGAGCACCTGCAGGCACGTGCAGTAGAACGGCTGGAGACTCCAAAGTGGACCGAATGAGTCCGTCTCTCATTTAGACCTGCAGGCCAGGTTGCCATGGGGCCCTCTCGCCAGCAAGGGGGCAAGGGTGCGCATGTGCTGGGTGGGGTCTGCCCTGCCCCACACCTACCAGGGATTCCCCGGCAACCCCCTGAGGCGCTGGGCCTCCAGGGTGCTGGTGTCCCATAGCACCCACAGGGGGCCGGCTTGATGCTAATTGCCGACCCCCACAACAATGTCGATGAGGTAATGGACCCTGCACTGCACCAATTCCCTCCTCTCCCGTCCGCTGCAAGAAAAAGAAAAAAAAACATAATTGTTGGGGGAAGTCATGAGTTGGGGCCCGGCTGCTGCTGCGGCGTCCATCGCTGTGAGAAAGGAGGAAAGGAGCTGTCCCTGCTGGGGAGGGGAAGGAAGCGGCATCCATTGTCACGAGAAAAGAGGAGAGGATGCCCCAGCATCGGCTAACAGCGTCCCCCCGGCTGCAGCCCGCCCGCCCGCCCGACAACTAAGGGCACCATTGCCTGTGCACGCCTTGTTAAGTTGCATGCCGCTATGCGGGAGAGTCGCTGCCTGGAGAGAATCCCGAGATTCTGGTGGCGGTGGAGAACGGTGAAGGCTCCGGGTCAGAGCTGGAGGAGGGTATAGTCGCAGGCCAGCCGGCAGTGACTATCAACGTGCTCTGTCTCAGAGCAGAGTGAAAAGGTGAAGTGCTCCAGGAACGCGTCTTCACAAGCAGGTTAGTTTGCTCCGCGGTCGGAGCCTACACGGGGTACCGACACCCAGCCTATGTGTGGGAGAAAGTGACACCACGGGCCGCGAGGCGGTGAACACCTTGTAGTGTCCCGGTGGGGCGTGATTGCAGAGAAGTTGCCCCGTGCTCACAGCGAGATCTCGGGCCCTGCATGGCAAAGACAGCCTCATGCTGTGGGCTGGAGCAAGGAATGTAGAACCAACCTTGGCCGTCTGCCATAACATACTCCGATGTCAGAGCAGTGAAAACACACAACAGCATTTCCCAGGCGGTGGACGGTGTGCAGCTAGCAGCAGTGTCAGAGCTGTGAAGTAAAGGAGTATGCCGGGCCAGTACCGGCATACTCCGGCGGTGAAGTACCGGTGTGTGCTCCAGATCAAGGGAATAAAAATACTGACTATGTGGCTGTCTGTGCATCCCTGATAGCATTGAAATGAAGGGAAGCAAGAATATCAATGGCCAAAACATCCCAAGCCCACTGGCGGTGACTCCTACACATACTCTGTGGTCAGAGCTCTCCAAGTTGCACATTGGTGTGCGTGGCGGGTGCAGGAAGGACTAAACTAGCACAGCTTACAAGCAAGACATCGTTCTTGGTGGGGAGCAGAAGGTGGGCGTGTGGAAGTTTCACTAGTCGACTCTAACATCTAAGGAGAGAGTGGGACTGTCCTGAAAGAAACAAGAGGAAAAAGAATGTAGCGCTGCGTGTTGGCCCATTTAACGAATGCAAATGTGCATCAGAGAAACGCCCCATGCTGGTTCAGTGGCTCAGCACATCCCGGCACTCTTGCTGTGACGGCAGCCCCCACAGATAGTCTGGTGCTGTTTGTGGGTGGGGGGGAGAAGCAAAGTGCTCCACGTTATAGCGCAGGAAAGCAGTGTCTCCCTTCCCTGATGGACCCAGGGCGTGACAGGGCAGGGAAGCGAGATGCACCGCTCCATGCCAGCTCAAGGACTGGAACGCAGAAATGCTCCCCATTGAGAGGAGCCAGTGAAAGTGGAGAGGCTCCAGTTCTTTATTTCTTTATTTCAATACAGACATGCTATCTGTTGTCTGTGCAGTGAATGCTGTGCACTACACCCTGTGGCCAAAGGGTGGGAGAAATCCGCAATCCAGGGAAAGTGCTGCCGGCCACCCTGTTTCCGCAATTGTGGACATTGCCCCGTCAACCTCCAACGGCAGGACAGCGCAGTTCCTGCCATCCTGCCTCCACAATTGTGCACATGACTTGGTCCTGGCAAACCAAGCCGCAACTCCTGGCTGCCACCCGACAACTGGATAAGTTCCGGCAACATGCCATGAAACAATGCTGTGGCGCGGAAATGGAGGTGCCCTGCGGTATGTGGACTAGAAAGGAAGGTGGCAATACTGCACTCCCTGGCCCCTATGACATCATTGATGAGCACAGGACTGCCACGAGCAAATGAGCTGGCAACTACCCGAGGCAGGTAGAGATGAGGGTTGCAACTCAAAGTTGAGTGCTTGTGCGCCCTCTAGCAGTGGAAGTGTTCTGTCAACAGATCCTGGCTGGGGGAAAGAACTATTTGTATTTTGTATTTGTTTTATTTATATAGCGTGCCAAACCCTTGGGTATATGGGCGCATTTATTGAAGCTACATCAGTTGCATATTTATATATACGTTTACATACAGATATACATACAGTTGAAATCGTAATTACATAAGGTTGGTACAATACAGGAGATAAGAAAGATGAAAGAAGTGCATCACAATAGGTACAGAGCTGAGATTGTCGACAGTAGAACAATTTATTGCGTTTCTTGTGAAATGAGCCAACTTTTAGTGTTTTTCCTGAAGTTGCTATAAGATAGTTCTGTTCTGAGGGCTGCAGGTAGTGTGTTCCAAGTTTTGGCTGCAAGGACAGGGAAGCTGCTACCCCCTGCTCTCTGTAGTTTGAACCTAGGAATCTTGAGGCAGTGAAGTTGAGATGATCTTGTTGGTCGGTCGGAGAGGTGTATGGAGAATTTGTCACTCAGGTATTTGGGCGCTAGGTTATAAAGACATTTATGGGTAAGTGATAAAGATTTCAATGTAATTCTCTAATTGACTGATAGCCAATGCACATTGTGTCTGATCTCACAAATATGGTGAAATCTAGGGATGTTCATTGCAGCTCTGAGCCCGTTGGCTTGAAGAATTTTGAGCTTGTTTGTATTACGTTGTGCGGTTCCTAAAAATAAGGACTCACTTAATTATAAACTGGCCATTGTACAGGCAATGAAAACAATTTCAATGACCGCATTGCCACAGCCAACTCCAGTACCAAGGAGTTATTCAATATTCTGAAAGAACTCCAATCTCCTGCTCACACACCTGATTCCTGTACGAAGGATTCAGCATGGTTTACTAATATACAGAATGAACTCAAAATAAAATTACTTTACTACTAAACAAAATAACTACTAAGAAAAACCTCATCGACAACGCCTTTCCACAAGGTTTGCCCCCAATGTCCATTCCCAATAAAGCACAATTTAACTTCAAACCTCTATCTGCCAAAGAAGTAGAGATGATCATACTCAAACAAACCGTCCAACTGTAAGGAGATGTCTGCCCAGCTACGATTATTAAGGAAGCTGCCAATGTACTTATTACCACGTTCATTAATGCTTCATTTAATTCCAGCACAGTACCTTCGTATTTGAAAGCTGCGTGGGTCCTCCCACTCCTAAAACAAACCTCTCAACACCAACAACCCCTCTAATTACAAACCCATTACCACAGTCCCATTCCTGCTAAAAATTCTGGACCGTGCTAAAAATTCTGGACCGTGCAGCTTACCTCCAGATACAGCTTTACCTAGAAACCAACAACTTACTGGGACTAAGACAGTCGGGCTTCAGACCTAGGCACAGGACTGAAACGGCGCTTATCGACCTTAAGATACAAATTCAGATACTAAAAGATAAAGGGAAATCTGCCTTGCTTTTACTCCTTGAATTGTCTGCAGCATTTGATTTAGTGAATCATGAAATACTCTGCAAACATTTGTTATCTGCCGCACACTTCTCGGATCAAGCTAATGTCATGATCTCTGCTTCCAAAAGGTCAGGGTTTTCCCAACTCCCTTGGAAGCAGATCCATAACCCAGGTTCCGAGTGCCAACCAGTCCCAATTGGGACCTTTTGGACCCAGTCCTGGCGCCAGTGGCACCAGGCTCATAAATATGCCCAGTCCCAGCGCTGGAAGCGCCGGGCTCATAATGCTTGGGTGGACTTACCTGCAGCAGACCATGCTGCTTACGTGCCTGCCAGTTGAGCCTCTGATCCTCTTCTGTTTGGAACTACTTTTCCTGTTGGGTGGGGCAGGAGCCACTCCCTAGATTCAGAACACTGGAACTCTTCTGGAAAGCAGGAACTCTTTTCTTACCTAGGCGTGGCTGTGGAAGGAGACACCTAAGCACTACAGGAGGCTATTTAAACCACACCCGATGGATGAATCTTGCTTTGCGTTATTCTGCATCCTCTGCAGCAGAACGCTCATCGTGTCTTCTGCATCTGATCCTGGGCCTAAGGAAAAAGGCTTACCATCCTGAATCCAGTCTTCAGCAACACCTATAAAGACAAGAAAGAACAGGTTAGCATTACGGTCTTCAGTGACGGCTCTTCACTTACCTGGTCCATCGGCTGTCACCAACGCCTCGCGCTGCATTCCGGCATCTGAAAGACAAAGGCTTACCTACTCTTCGTGCGCTCCGGAGGTCTTCACACTGCATTCCGGCATCTGAAAGACAAAAGCTTACCAACTCTTTGCACGCTCCGGAGGCCTTCGGCATTGCATCCTGCATCTGAAAGACAAAACAAGGTGCGTTTAAAGACATTGGGGAACTTTAATACTCACGTGCTATTACTCCTTTCCACATCTAACCCAGTGGGTGTTCCGGCACCCTGCAGCCGCTCCGAACTTGTACCTGCAAAATAAAAAGACAGTTAGAGCGCATCGTGAAGCAGGCAACAAGCGCTTACTTACGTGCTTCCAGGCGCTTCTATTCATCACACGGGCTCCACCTTCAACTCACTTCAGCCCGTCATCCGCCATCGCCGGAACCCTGCAAAACAAGAAACATCATTACTAAAGACTTTAAAGACATTAGAATTACTCGAAACTTACAGTTCGTGCAGTAAACGACGGACAGCAGTCCTCTGAAGTCAAGAGGCCTGCTCCCCTTATCCAGTGAAGAAACTGGTTACAGCACCCTGCCCCGAGGCAGATGGAGAGCACGGCGTTCACTTACCTAAGGTTAGAGCGTTAACCTTTGGGGTTCTACAGGAGAAGAGAAAGGGAAGAAGAGAGAGACATTCAATAACCCAGTTCCTTAATCCCATATTTTCTATCTGCAGACATCTTACCCTTCGAGTCAGACATACAGTGCACAGAGGTCCAGTCCAAAGAGCCAGCCGTGTGTTACACATCACCTTTGAAGTTACGGTATACGCCCAGTCAAGACCGGCGCCTCTACGGGAATCAGGTGAGCGTTACAGCTAACTCCTGGATCAAATCCTTCCTTAATAATAGATCAGTGAGGGTCTTTGCACCTACTGCATCAGCATCGCCTACACCAGTCACCTGTGGAGTGCCACAACGTTCCTGTGTGTCCCCAACTCTCTACAATGTATTCACCAAGCCTCTATTCGATATACTTGATCATCTGGGTATCACATATACAAATTATGCGGATGATACACAGATACTTGTCCCAATCACTGGTGACTACGTTGTAGACAGTAAAACATTGAACGACATCTACAGTACTATTCAAATATGGATGGCAATGCATGGTTTATGTCTAAACAATGACAAAACTGAAGTACTCCTCCTTGGCTCACCAACTAAACCCAAAAAGTTAGGAACTACATTAAAAACCTTCAACATTGACGGTAACATCATTAAAGTTGTTAATGATGTGAAAACATTAGGTATCCAGATTGACTCTACCCTTTTGCTCACGAAACAAACTAATGCCCTAGCTTCATCTACAGCATACACATGTAAGCTCATCACAGCCTGCCGCCCATATCCGACTACTTCAAACTGTATCACAATAGCAAGAGCCTTAGTCTTATCCAAGCTTGACTATTGCAATGCGCTCTATGTAGGAACCTCCCAACTTAATATCAATAAAATGCAAGTTATGCAAAAGAATGCAGTCAAATCGGCTTGTAACATTGCTAGGAAACACCACATCACTGCAACTAGACAGAACATAAACTGGCTTAATATTAAGCAAAGAATAGACCTGAAATCAATCTCACTCACCCACAAATGCCTTTATAAGCAGGCACCTAGTTACCTCAGTGACACTTTCTCATGACATACATCATCGCGACCTAGCAGAACAGCACAAACACATTGTGTTGTCATCCACGGTTCAACCAACAACGGTTAAGTATTGCTAATTATGTAAACATGATCTGTTATTACCTGTACATTTATGACTGCATAACATGTAGGTTTCAGCACCCAGATGCCCTAGGGTTGTGGCCGCACTAGACAAATAAATAAATACAAATACAATAGTCTAGCTTTGATAGGATGAGGGCTCTGGCTATCGTGATGCAGTTGGCTGTAGACAAGAAAGGTCTGCAAGCAGTGATTAATTTGCAAGTGTATGCAGAGGCTGAGGCTATTGCTTTGACTTTTCTGGTCACTGTTAGTACAGAGTCGAGATATATGCCTAATGTTTTAACTTCCTTGGAAATATTAATCTTGTTACCATCAATGTTAAACGAGATGAACTGTTGATCTAGTCTGAGTATAGTTTGTGATCCTGCTTCACATGTAGGAAACCGGTGCTTCATCGCTTCATCTGCAGACTCATCTCCTGACATCCAGTGATCTTCATCCCGACGCTGCAGCACCGCACTCCGCATCCACGTACTCGGACCATGTGAAGAAGAAGAACAACGAGGTTAGAACATCTGTCCTAGGGCCACGCCGCATTTGAACCCTGCGCGCCCCCTAGTTAACAATTTACCAGCTACTGTACCACTGCAGTTTCGTTCCTCATTCCCTCCGGCTGTCGCCTTGAGCTCCGCAGCTTCTGCTGGGCCGGCAACATCACCTGCAAGGGAAGAAAGCAAAAGAACAAACATCTAAAGTGGAACAGACAGCAATACAAGACAACGAACTTTACAATACAACAAAAACAGACGAGGAAAGACAAAGGCAAACAGGAACACTTACCTGAAGTATAGTGGCTTAGTCACAGCAGAACTGGACTACCACGTGCAAGGGACCAGTGAAGGAACTCGGTCCAGATCATACAAGCGTCCATGCCAGAAGCAGCAGGACAGAGTGCTCGCCAAAACTAATCAACAGGTGAGCTTTCCAGGGACAGCGCATACCACGGGTACCACGGTTGGGAGAAGGGGTCTGGAAGGGGATCAGGCGCACAAGCTGGCATACTCGCGACCCTATTCTCCACGCAGGAGCAGTCCCGAGCAGCATCACCTATTCCCACCAGTCACCACATAAGCGCAGAGGGGAAAGCCGGACCCGAGCAACCTCACCCCAAGGAGGGCTGCAACTGTGCCCCCAATGCCTCCGCAGAGACCAGGTGAGCGTAACACAGACACACGGAAAATGCTCTCCTGAACACCCGTGAAGACTTGCTCTCCAATCTTGATTCTAGCCTTCCTTCTCTCCTCATTCTCCTTGATCTTTCCTCTGCTTTCGACACGGTCAACCACGCTCAATCGTCTCCGTGACAACATGGGTATCTCTGGTCGGCCCTTGCCTGGTTGGCCTCCTTTCTCACGGACCGACCCTCCCAGGTCCAACTTGGATCTTTCCTCTCTTCCATCTCTCTCTCTACTTGTGGTGTTTAACAGGGGTCTGAGCTCTCTCCCTGGCTCTTTAACCACTACCTGGCACCTCTGGCCCACCGCATCTCTACCTTCTTCTCTAACTTTCAGTGTTTTGCGGACAACACCCAGCTCTCCTTCAGGCTCCCCTCAGCCTCTTCTGCTCCTTCTCTCATACCTGACTGTTTGCAATTCAGGAATGATGTGCCTCCAACGATCTCTGCCTTAATGCCAGTAAGACTGAGATCCTCCTCATTGAGAAACCTGCTCCCGCCTTCCCTCTCTCACCCTCGCCACCCAGCTTGGGCCCTCTACCTGCTCCTTCCTTTGAGGCTAAGAACCTTGGTGTCATCTTCGACTCAACCCTCTCCTTCTCTCCTCACATCTCTGACGTCTCTAAGAAGTCACACTATCAGCTGCACCTCCTCAGAGGTTTTCCTCCTTTTCTCACATTCCCCCAGAAGCTCACTGTCTCCAGAGCTCTGGTCCCCTCTAGGCTGGACTACTGCAGCAGCCTCTTTCTAAATCTGTCTGCCTCTCCTCTTTGCCCTTTACAACTAATCCAGAGCAGGACTGCAAGACTTGTCCTTGGCCTCAAGCCCAGGGATCATTTCTCTCCAGCCCTGAAATCCCTCCACTGGCTCCCTGTGGCTGCGAGGATGAAGTTCAAAGCCCTCTGCATCATCCACAAGGTGTTCTGGGTCCGGGGACCACACTACATCCAACTTTCTTTTCCTAAGCATCTTCCTTCTCAAGCCCTCTGTTCATCCACCTACAACTCTCTGAGGGTCAGGCGCTTCTCCAATCAGAGAGTGAGGAGTAGGGGTAGATCTGTCCTCGGCTGGGGCCTCTCTCTGGAACAGCCTCCCTGCCTCTCTGACTTGAGCAGGACCACCTAAGGTTCTGGAAGCAACTCAAGACCTTCCATTTCGCTTCCGCTTTCTCTCTTCCTCTCCCTTGCTGATGTCCCTGTCTGCTGCACTTACTGGTTACCTGGCGCTTACTCTGGACCTCCCAACCATTTAAGGGACTGTATATGCAACCCTACAGTCCTCTCTGCACTTATTAGGCACCTCCCGGCAGCACTTACGAGTTACTTTGCACTCTCCCCTCCCCTGTACCCACCCTGCACTTCTACCCCTCCGTCCCCCGCACTTGCACGATCTGAATGACACAACGCCTAGTAAGATTGTTGTTTTGTCCTTCTGTCCTCCCTTCCTAGTCTTGCCAAGACTAGAAACACTTGTGTACAGGCGCGTTATAAATTACATATCGTATCATAGGCTAGGTGGGTCTTTAACTCCTGATCTTCTATTTATTTTAGTCAAGGTATTTACATTCGTTAAGATTAACCTTAGGCTTCTATCACTTTAATTCACCTCCCTCTTTGGAAACATTATTCCTCCTTCCTTAGCAGAGTTCACTTTTAGTAAATGTATTATATTTCTTTCTTTCATCCCCTCCAGGGAACAGTCTTGTTCTTTCCCACAAGCTATCATAGTTCACATTTAACAATGATAATTCACTTGTATTCATCTCTTCTTCATTGAGCGTTATTGGTTTCAGGGTTATTTAATTACTGTTCCAATATAGTAACTCTTCTTTCTTATTTGTACTGAGTCTTGTACTTTTCGTTGTTATTCCCTTGCCGCCCTGCTCCCCTGTAATCTTCATTCTTCTTAGGAAACAGTCCTAGACCTCTTACGGGTCTGGCATTGATTCGTCTTCTTCACTACACTTGCGAGTCTGCTTCTTCTGGTTTCCTCACCAGGAAGCTGCGTTGCTTCTATCGGCTTCCCTCGGATGGTCTCAGCACTGTTGCATGGGCCAGCTGCACACCTGGATTCTCTGAAGATCACGCCATCACAAATACTTCTCTCCGGCTCTTGGGCACGCTGACCATTCAGCGTTCATTCTCTTGCTTCCCAACAAGTTTGGAATTCGAAGGTTCCGGGTCCCGAGATGGCTCTCTCTTCCCAGGCTTACATAAGCAGGGAAATTCCCCTGCGTGGAGACACATTGCCATCTCTCTCTTCGTACTCGTTCTCTACATGACAAGT
The DNA here is from genome assembly GCF_040938575.1 of Ambystoma mexicanum. Classification (NCBI taxonomy): domain Eukaryota; kingdom Metazoa; phylum Chordata; class Amphibia; order Caudata; family Ambystomatidae; genus Ambystoma; species Ambystoma mexicanum. The sequence goes on along the minus strand of NC_090941.1, from coordinate 474,433,370 downwards.
GTTCTCCTTTCAATCCACTCATCTCAGTGGATTGGTTACTTTTCTGTTTTCTTTCTTTTTCGTTAGCCTCCCTTAGTCGGGCTCAGACTATCAACTCACTATGGACATCCCTCAGTCTGGTTCATGCTTGTCATCACAATGTTTACGGGTATCTCACTATTTACCCCAATTCGCAGGCATCCCTCAGTCGGGTTCACGTTTGCCTATTATCACAGTTCACTTAGTTTCCACAGTGTGTCAGAAAGACAAAACAATCCTTTTCAACCTACCACTTCTTGCTCATTGGTGCAGACGAGAGGAACTAAAATAGTCTGTAACCTTAAGAAGGTTACCCCAGAGGCCTTGGTGAGCATTGCTATTCCTCACCACGCCAGTGTGCCGGTTTCTTGTGATGTTGATAATCTGGTTACACATTTCCAACAGGTGATTAGTGAGGCAGTGAACTCCCTAGCTCCTTTTGGGTGAAAAAGTCACAAAAAAGGTGCTGAGAAGAACACATGGTTCAATCTTGAGATCATTGAGGATAGGAAAGGGAAGCGAGTTAGCGAGCGGTTATGGCGGCAACATTCTGGCGCCAACAACTTGCTCAAATACAAAGATGCCATGAACGCTTATAAGCAAGTTCTCCTGGCATCTAAACAAGCTAGTTACAGCTCCAGAATCTTAGAGGCTGAGTTCAGCTTTTTTCTATCCTTTGTGAGCTGGAAGGAAAAAATACAAGGACCAACATTAATAGAAAGCGACGCCTGGTGCCAAGCAATTCAGGATAAATAGACCATGAAAATATCGGGCCACCAACACTCTATAAGAGTACTCCTTTTGAGCCTAGGTAGCCCTTCAAGCTATTTAATTACCCCTATGAACTCCCTTGACTCAATGCCCCTTGGAGGATCTGTCCTTATTCTCCTTTTCTCAAGTCTCTGAGATTCTCCTTTTCTCTAGTCTCTGAGAGTGAAGTCTGTACTACTCTAAGCCGCATGAAACCACTTTTGTGTCAGTGCAACACATGCCCAGCTAGTATTCTCAAGGAATCCATTAATCGCATCCCCTGGATTGCCAGGATTATCAATGCATCCTTTCATAAATCACGTGTTCTATCTGCCTCGAAGGAGGCCTGTATTACTCCACTCCTAAAAAAAGATAACCCGGACCCTGCAGCTACCAGTAACTGAGGACAATCGCCAACGTCCTGTTCTTTCTTAAGATCTTGGACACAATTGCCTATACGCAGCTGCAGGAGTTCCTGGAGTCCAATAACTTGTTGGGTGCACAGCAGTCTGGATTTGCGGGAGTCATTGACAGCTGTCGCCTAATGCTTTTGATCCTTCTTGAAACACTTTGCTCATAAAAAGATTGATTGGTATTGGTAAATGCTCGACTAGTGCTGCATCCTGGATTAAATCCTTCTTAGGACTGCGTGTGACTAGGGTGGCAGTGGAGGATTTGCAAGCCTCCCCTATCCTCCTGAACTGTGGTGTTCCACAGGGCTCGTGCCTTTCCCTGACGTTGTTTAATCTGCATACCAGGCCGTTGTTCTACCTGACCGCTGTACCAACTACGTGGACGACACACAGATTCTTCCAGAAATCTCTGGTGACTATGTCCATGACTCTTGGGCAATTAATTAGATCTACGCTGCAATTCTGTTTGGATGGTGATACATTCATTGGCCCACAGTGACAGTAAGACTGAATTGTTGATTCTTGGCTCGGGGCCTAGAATAAATAAACTTGACGCAGTTTACTGTAACTTCACTTGTTTTTCGACTCTCAGCTAACCTTTAACAGACATACCTCTTAGCTTCGCTCCTCTTATGCCTACTTGAACTCCTTGATTAGGCACATTCGCCCATATTATTCAGAGGCGAATCGAGCTGTGATCGCATCAGCATTGGTCCATTGCAAGCTTGACTATTAAAATAGTCTCAGGCCTAGGATGTTTGCTTGTAGTGTCAATAAGCTGCAAATCACTCAGAATGGGGCTGTCCAGAATGTGCACGGGGTGAGCAAGCAGCATCATATCACCTCAGCCATGCAGGATTTGCAATGACTTCCTGTGAAGAATAGAATTCTCCATAAAACATTGACTCTTACTCCTGAATGTCTCAATGGCGCCGCCCCTAAATACTTAGCTGACCGGCTTATGAAGGCTCCTTATAGGAGAGTCTTATGATCTAATGATGCTGAACTCTTAGCTTTACCACAGTACAACCTGCGGAAATTTGGAGGAGCCAGCTTTGATGCTTGGGCCCCTCATGCCTGGAATAAGCGTACGCTTGCTGTAAGGATGATTCCCTCTTTGGCAACATTTTTTTGCACCTTCCATGCTTGTTATTTGTACATGTTCTATGTGTGCCCTGAGTCCTCTGGGCTTGTGGCTGATAGAAGAAACAAAGTGAAGTACAATTCCTGCACTCCAACTTTCTCATGTTGCCAAAATGAGTCCCTTCGAATTGAGTAAAAGTGGCAGATGTTACTAAAGAACATGGCTATATGTCTTTTAACCAAAATTCCCCGTCTGTGGCAGCAGAAATATTGCTCTCAACATTAGAGACTTAAAAAAATAGAGATATTTGTGTAATAAAGACAAGGAGAAACAAGTTTACAATTTAAAAAACATTGGACCAAATGGATGTACAAGTAAAAAAATAATTAAGATCAACACGCGCATGCAAATTAAGATCTGAAAATCAGCACTGTCCCTTCCCTATAGGGTCAGCCGACAACCATGTAGGACTCAGCATTCCCTGTATATTTTATCTGATGTCTTTTATCATGCCTCAAAACACCAGAAACCTACCCCACGCGAAAAAGAATATCTTAATGAATGCCTCATCCCCACTCAGTACGACAGGTAGAATGCATGTCTTTAGAATCCCAAAGGTTTGTATTTAGTAGCACCTCAGCAGTCAGCAGAGTGCTAACTGATTTAATGTATTCCTTTCATTTTGCGTAGACAATAAAGAAAAGAATTGCAAAAAAGAATGGATATGCACTTTAATTTGTCTACATAACTTTATTAATAAAAAAGGCAACTATTCGGGTCCATATTCGTCTCTGGTCGAATACTTGTGCAACTACTTGGTATTTGTCTGAATACTTAAATCTACTATTAGGTACACCCCTAAAAATGAGCAGTGTCGCCTTGCAATTTGCTATGCAACACCATAGGTTTGCTAATTACTTTTATACTTGTTTAACATTTATACAAGATTTTAGTGCCCACTTCAAAGTAAACTCAGCTCACACTGTGATTACCTTTTGCCTTCAGGCATTTCCCACCAGGCTTTATTTGGTCACAAACGACTTCAGAGGTGAGTGGAGAGTGAAGCACTAATTATCGCCTCTGCTCTTTTCTCACTTTCTTTTCAACACAATTGCAAACCAGCAGTAATCTTGATGATCCCTTTATTTATGTAAACATATATTTGGTTCATATATTTGGGTTTGCAAATACTTAGTCCATCCTGCAATTAAATTCCTAAAAGTGTAAGTTATTACAATGTGGATAATTAACCGTTTGGCTGCTGAAAAACACTCCACGGTTACCATGTCTTTCAGTTAAGTCCTGTTTAGCGTTTCTAATACTCAAGAGGGTGCACAATTGTATTATTATGTGTTTTTTTATAGCACTTCATGGAAGATTCCTTCAGCTTCTAAGAGCTGTAGCAACAAGTGTTAATATTATTTAATTTAATGTTACTCACCATATCGATCTGTAAGTGATGGAAGGTTGTTCAGGATTTAATCTGCAGCAGGATTTAAACTTGTTCAGTGCAGGCTGGTCCCATGTGAGAGCGGAGCACTTAACTTGTGAACTATCAACCCAGACTGCATTCACTATGCTGGTTTTGGCTGATTGTAGTTGTAGTCCAAAACAACTATAGAGCAAAAGGTTGCAGATCCCTGATCTATTGTAAGTGGCATCCTTTTTACAAGCACATGCCCACTGCCTAATCTTTTTTTGATGAAAGACCGGTTCTTTGACCGACTGGTTATGTAGATCACTTTGGCTTGTGCTCCACCCACTGATCTCCAACTCCTTGCCATTCTTTGTCAACTTGTTGCTTTATAATATCTACCAAGAAGAGCGGTAGATGGCTGGAAACCTACCACCTAGTCTACCCAGTTCCCTGCCTGTTACAATGCCATGCACTGTGTTAAGTCTCTAGTTTTGTCATTTCACCAACATAATGAATATATTAAAAGGCATACTTAGCTAACTAGATGTTAAAGGAATGGTTCGTTCAACATTTTTTATTGCCCCTACGGGTCGGCCATTTGTTTTTAAGCCTAAGTCGCTCGATTTTAGAAAAAATTCCTATGGACCTTACCCGAGTTTTCGTCCATTAAACGCACGCGAAAACAGGCACCAGGAAGCTGCCATTTTGTGATAATCCTATCACTTGCCCCATCGCCCTGGCTGACCTGCTTTTGCGGCACTAAATCATATCCCCCGCCCCTGAGCCTGACATTATCAAAAATTCATATTCCCCGCCTCTCTCCGTGACGTTTCTGTGCTGCGTAGGCAAACGCGCCCAGTCGTCTTCTATGCGACTTCACACAGAACTCGGAAACCAACACAGATCAGCTCACAACACAGCGAGCCACAATTCGGAATATGAAACTGTACTTTAAAATCAAACAGCAACACAGTAAATTTGGTAAAGTACATTTATTTGACATTAAATGTTTATAGAATATTCAGCAATTGCCATATGAACTCCGAAAGTCATTTATTTTCTTTTATCTCTATCCGCAAATCCGTAAAAGTTTATCGTGAGTCACGCGCTGTTCCTTTATGGTACACAGCGTGTTGGTTTTCGTTCAAAGAAGCACTTTTGTCGCACGTTGAACCGCAAGGCTGTTCCATCAAGTAGGCACTAGGCCAGCGTAAAGGTTGATATGTTGCTTCTAGCCGCTAGTACCGCGTAAGGGCATATGGGCCCTTGGCGATCGTCCCATAAGATCATCAGGATTGTGCAGTTGTTTAAATTAAGCTGCTGCTGGCGGTTAAAAAAACCCATCTGCCGGTGTCTGAAACTGGTGACAGTGGCAAAAGGGAAGGATATACCTGTTTTGAAAACATAAAATTTATAATTAGTCTCGCCAGCCGATCTTTATTAATATTATTCATTTTATTTATTACGGCCGAGCTGAAACTATTTGCTTTCAAGGATAGAGTATGTTCGGTTCTAAAATCAATGCGAAAACTAACGAAATAAATCGAGGTTAATACACAATGAGAAACGACTTTTTGTCTACATGCGTGTGGAATGTGGACCTGCATGCCCATGTGCCCGCTACAAGGACGATCCCACAAACGTTTTCAAAGCTCTTCATTCATTCATTTATTCATGCATCCATTCATTAATTCTTCATTCCGGTATAAAAGCGTCTAAAGAGTTACTTACATTATATTTGCAATTTCCATTGTGTCTCTGTGTAATGCAGTTCGTAAATCCCATTGTGCTCTTGCCAACGATTTTTCGTATACTGAACTAACATGAAACTCGGTCTAGTTTCAGAATTTTCTGCCTTATTGTCTCTTACGTTATTGCACCCCAAACCCCCTTTCAAATGAAGTTCTTTCGGCATGGTCCCTGTCTCTCAAGGTCAAAAAACAATAGAACCTTATACTGCCAGTGCGAGTCGTGGGCCTCTTCAGGGTGCGTGCTGAAAATCAAAGTCGCTGACCTTCACTAGAAATGAGCATACATTCTTTCTTTGCAGCATCCCGTAGTAAAGCCATCGGTGAGAACTTGAAGTTTCGAATCCATCTATGTAGTGCGCCTCAATGTGCAAATGCAAACTGGCTTCTCTCCCATCTGCAATGGCTCGCTTGGCGCGTTCTAAGGCCCCAATTTTGTCCTCGTTATCTGCGAGCTTCGAAGCCCCAAAGAACCATAACTATTGAGACTATTAATTTTTTGGGGAAGGTCAGGGAAAGTATAAAGTACCCAAGGAGTTGAGTTGAAAGTGAGATTTATTGTTTGTTTGTTTTATTATTTGAAATACGCAAGCCTCCCCTCGGTTAACAGTGCCCAGCATTTAGAAGAGATTGCGAAAATTAGTTACATCAACAAAAATATATACATACACATATAGACAAGGTCAGCAATATGAGGTGAATAGAGAGAGAATTCAAAGATGACACCCGGGTTGGTCGGCACCCAGGATGGTGAAGGTAGGGGTTAGGGTTAGCGTACTTTGTATGCACACTGTACAATAACATTTATTTACAAAAAGACAATCGTATTACAATTATTTAAACCGAGATTTGTACTTCACAACCAGCTCTCCTTTGGGTGGACATGGCACAGTGGCAATGTTGGGTGGCAATGGATCAGTGCTCTGCACAGAAACGTTCAAAATTCCATATCTGTGCTTCTCTAATACAGAAACAATAAGGCTTTTGCCTGAATCATTTGCCTTCGAATGTACTTGCTAGAGACAATTGTTCAATTTTCGAAGCATCACTAATGGCCGTAAACAGATAATCATGTTGGTATTTGTAGTACTGCGTTTTTTAAATGAAATGGAGTCCCACAAACTGAAAGAAAGACTTTAACTTTCTAAAACTGGAGCCAATAAAAAGTGTTGCAGCTGCACACAGTAGATTGCCTGCTGGCAGTTTCCCCAGCATCGGTTGTGCAGACCATGAGAACGTATGATGTAATCTACAGGCGGCATGAATTGTGACGTTACTGCCTTGTTTTTGACGAGTCACATGAATCAATGGCTTCCCACATACTTTCCCTCTGACGGAATGCCCACATTTCCACATACTTAAAATATCCATCAAACAACTGTCGAATACTATGTATTTGTCCTCTTTCATTAGACTGTCATCCTGCAAGTTGTTTCGGCCTGTGACATTGAGGACATATCACCACATTTGAAAGAAATATCGCTGCTATCAAGTTCTGATGCGTCGGTGAATGCTGCTGCTGATTCATTCTGTCATTTCAACATCTGCTACTTCAACATTGATGGGAGAACACAACAATGTCGACAGCTTTTTTGGTGGCAATGTTTTGGCGGGTGTAGATTGTGTGAATTGATCTGCGACTACTTCAGAGCCATCTTCAATACATCCAATATCATTTTGTTGCGGTGGTGCGGTCGTACTGTAGCAATGTCCAATACAACTTTGCCGGATTGTCCGGACACATTCATCTCATTTTCTGTACATTGGACATGAGCATCCCGAGTCTCAACACGCCGCGTCTGAATTAATAGTTCCTCCATAGCCTCCATAGTGTAAATGCTCTGGCAAGCAACATCTCTCATTCGCTTCACTGGCTGTGTATGTATAGTTCGTAGACCCACGGGTAACTAGAGGACAGATTGGAAAAGGGATGTTCAGTTTAAACACAAGATAAAGTATAGTACAATTGACTTGGAAAAAAAACATAAAATAGTCCCCAGCACAAAAAAAATTCTAAAGTTATGAACTGTTTGTAACTAACCTTATTTTTGTTTCTTTTCTTTGCAACTTTTTTGACTCGACCTTCAACATCTGCACGCTGTTGCTCCGATTCGTATCCGCATGTCTCCCCTTCCTCTTGCGCTGCAACGACTATATTTTCTGTATCCGCATAGACAGCACGGAATGAGGCTCCATCGACTCCTGAAACATAGTATTTTCATTACTGTGTATCAAAATATTGTTAGCATAAAACACACGTGAGGACGAACACACATGTACATCTCAATAGCCAAACACGATTTAAACATTGTGTGGAACAATCAAACGACAAGTATTCGAGCTCTGATGACCTAGTTCGATGGAGCTGTCAATATCCATACCTCTGGCTCTGCATGGACTGCCACGAATGATTGTATTGAAGAGGAGGCATCAGCAACTCCCTGAAACACAGTACTTGCGTTAGTATGGTTTTCAATATTGTAAACATAACACACACTTGGGGTCGACGGCACAGCTACATCTAAAGAGATAACCACAAATGTTGCACTGTCTAAAAGAATCAAGGAATATTTAAATATGATCAGATTTAAACGACTTATTTCTCTGATTTCTTTACATCTGCATCATCTAAATGGGATCTTGTGATTGTAGTGGAAGCTCCATCGTCTCCCTGAAACACAGTACTTGCGTTAATAGGGAAGAAAGTATAGCAAATGGAATCACGTTATATGATCACGCTCGATGGAGCTGTCAGTATCCATACCTCGTGCTGCTGAAGAATATCTAGGGCTGTTGTCAATGTGGTGCACACTTCCGAAAGCTGTTGCGCCGATTCGTATCCGCATGGTCCCGCTTCCGCCGGAATTACTTGAATGTCAGGCTCCGCATCAAGTGCGTGGGTTGACGATTCAACAACTGCCTGAAACATAGTATTTGCATTAGTAAGGATTACAATATTGAAAACACAACACACGCTTGGGGTCGACCGAACAGGTACATATCAACGGCTAACCACGAATGAAACATGGTGTAGAGCAATCAAACGACAAGTGTTCCAGACCTGATGATCACGGTCAATGGAGCTGTCAGTATCCATACCTCGTGCTGCTGAAGAACACCTAGGGCTGTTGTCAATGTGGTGGACGCTTCAGCATCTCCCTGAAAGACAGTACTTGCATTAGTATGGATAATACTAATTATAACTGAAAACAAACACCAGGGGACGACAACTAAGGTGCATATCAATTGGAAAGCACTAACCAAACAATTGGTAAAATAATCACACAATACATAAAAACTATTACTTGACATGCATAAAACAAGTCTGTAGCGGAATAGCCAAGTATGATTACCTGATACGCGCTAGAAGTGGTTGATAACTGCGAACACGTGACGGAAGTAGAATGTTCTTGCTTCAGATTCAAGGGATAGTCAAGAAGTTGTAAAGGTAAATTATTGTTTGATAATGAAATGCCAATATTTAAAATTGCCATGTAAGGAGACAGAATTCTTGAGTAATGCACAATATAGCACAGTTGCCTGTGCCCATATATAGATTTCGTTTGTGGGTTATGAAATCTAAAAATAATATATTGATAAATGTCATTATTCAAAAAGCTATACACTCATATCAATGTCGAAAGTATTACAAATTGGAAACGACACCTAAAATATCAATGAATCCATTCGGCTACCTACACACTACCGCAAGGCCTAAAGCTAAAAACGGACACTTGACTCACCAGTGGCGGATTGTGAACGAATAGAGTGGGAATAGCGTTTGCGAGCAATTTTCGTGTGGATCGCCGTTTATTATTCTTTGTTACCCAAGATGTGGTGTACATGTGCGAGGGGAAAGTGCCGGCTGCAGATGCGGTATCGATCACCCCTCTTGTCCTCAAAGACTTGTTGGACTCTACTTTCCAGCTCATCCAGTGGATATCCGCAATGTCTGACCCATTCTCTTATTCGATCAACAGTTTTCGGGAATACATGCATTGTAGTGCCTTCAGATTTAGCATGGGTCTTCGAAGGTCAACCGCTAATCGAACAGGCAGCCATTGTTGAAAATTCTGAAAATTAAATATCAAGATTATAAAACCTTTGATGAATAAAAATGTCATAAAAAAGTAAATGAACCATACCATGCTCGATGCAAGGTTTGTTTTGGTCGCCGGAACTATACCAGTTCATCATGTGCGGCTTAGTATTTGCATAAATTACAGAAATGTTTTAAATTATGTGAACTCTGAACATGTGACTCGTCCCTTGGATGTTCTGTCTTGCACGAAAAGGAAACATGCTTACATTATAGACTGGACCCCTGAAGGATGCCATTCGATGACAATTGACACAGTTGAAAATAAATAGATCTATTGATAGCATAACAATTGAAACTCAAGTCAATAGCAATGAGACCAATGACCACAGCTCTATTGAGTACTGTAATAGCAAATAAATTGAAATGTAAAAATGACCGAAATATGACTAGGATACATGGCCTTACCTTCACCAACAAACAGTTGGATTCAGCAGGCCGAGCAGTATGTTGCAGGAGAACAGGTAGCTGGCCACAGGTAGCACACTGACGAGTTTGCTCGAAGCTGTCACAGATAACGCGGCGACGAGCAGATTAGCATAGATCTCAGTGCTTCTCAGGTAGAAGGTTCAGGAGTTGACTTGCAAAGCACAAAGATGTTCTCATGAGACATATCAAGTGGTTTATAAAGTATTAGAAACAGGGGTGTGTTTGTGAATGAATGACGTGTGTATGTCGTGGTATTATGTTTATTGCAGGGGGGCGGCCTGCCTCGGGGGAGGCCTGCCTGGAGACACGCGGGTCTGAGGAGGCCATGTGAGCGATGGCCCCTGGGCGTGGGATACCTTTTGAATTGTACATGCTGTTTGGCACCTTGGCCGTTTGCGCCCGTGACAGCCCACCCTTGCCAGCGCTCATCCCCGGGTGCGAACCGCCTTTGAAAGAGGGGGTGGGATGGATGGGCCTGGGGCGTGCAGATAAGGCAGAGGAAGACTGCTGAATGGAGACACACTTATGTGGATTGCAGGGGGGCGGCCTGCCTCGGGGGAGGCCTGCCTGGAGACACGCGGGTCTGAGGAGGCCATGTGAGCGATGGCCCCTGGGCGTGGGATTCCTTTTGAAGTGTACATGCTGTTTGACACCTTGGCCGTTTGCGCCCGTGACAGCCCCCCATGCCAGCGCTCATCCCCGGGTGCGAACCGCCTTTGATAGAGGGGGTGGGATGGATGGGCCTGGGGCGTGCAGATAAGGCACAGGAAGACTGCTGAATGGAGACACACTTATGTGGATTGCAGGGGGGCGGCCTGCCTCGGGGGAGGCCTGCCTGGAGACACTGGGTCTGAGGAGGCCATGTGAGCGATGGCCCCTGGGCGTGGGATACCTTTTGAAGTGTACATGCTGTTTGGCACCTTGGCGTTTGCGCCCGTGACAGCCCACCCTTGCCAGCGCTCATCCCCGGGTGCGAACCGCCTTTGATAGAGGGGGTGGGATGGATGGACCTGGGGCGTGCAGGCAAGTGTGTGGGAGCGAGGGGCCATCAGGCCCCTCTCATCCTTTACTTCTCAGTAGAAACTCGTACCAAGTGCCTCCAGTACTGGGTTCGCCCCTTGCCCTTATGTGATGTTAACTTTGGATGACATTCGCGTAGATGGGAACACTGAGCAGGACACGGGGCATCCATTTTTGTACCCCTTTTCCACTCCATCTTGGTGACCAGGCCTCACTGCGATAGTACAGCGCGCAGAGCACATGGCCCACACCCTCGTTCCCACTCTGACTGAAAAACTCCAGCGGTATTTGCAACAGCTAATAAATGTAACACATCACTCTTCCTCTGAGATCACGGTCCTGCATGTGAACCGGCCTGAACCAAGCACATAGCTCGTTCATCTCCACAAACGTGTCCTTGCCCACGCACCCTCGCCAGTGGAAACATACTGTAACGCTCACCTGATTCCCGTAGAGGCGCCGGTCTTGACTGGGCGTATACCGTATCTTCAAAGGTGATGTGTAACACACGGCTGGCTCTTTGGGCTGGACCTCTGTGCACTGTATGTCTGACTCGAAGGGTAAGATGTCTGCAGATAGAAAATATGGGATTAAGGAACTGGGTTATTGAATGTCTCTCTCTTCTTCCCTTTCTCTTCTCCTGTAGAACCCCAAAGGTTAACGCTCTCACCTTAGGTAAGTGAACGCCGTGCTCTCCATCTGCCTCGGGGCAGGGTGCTGTAACCAGTTTCTTCACTGGATAAGGGGAGCAGGCCTCTTGACTTCAGAGGACTGCTGTCCGTCGTTTACTGCACGAACGGTAAGTTTCGAGTAATTCTAATGTCTTTAAAGTCTTTAGTAATGATGTTTCTTGTTTTGCAGGGTTCCGGCGATGGCGGATGACGGGCTGAAGTGAGTTGAAGATGGAGCCCGTGTGATGAATAGAAGCGCCTGGAAGCACGTAAGTAAGCGCTTGTTGCCTGCTTCACGATGCGCTCTAACTGTCTTTTTATTTTGCAGGTACAGGTTCGGAGCGGCTGCAGGGTGCCGGAATACCCACTGGGTTAGATGTGGAAAGGAGTAATGGCACGTGAGTATTAAAGTTCCCCAATGTCTTTAAACGCACCTTGTTTTGTCTTTTAGATGCGGGATGCAGCGCCGAAGGCATCCGGAGCCTGCAAAGAGTTGGTAAGCTTTTGTCTTTTAGATGCCGGAATGCAGTGTGAAGACCTCCGGAGCGCACGAAGAGTAGGTAAGCCTTTGTCTTTCAGATGCCGGAATGCAGCGCGAGGCATTGGTGACAGCCGATGGACCAGGTAAGTGAAGAGCTGTCACTGAAGACCGTAATGCTAACCTGTTCTTTCTTGTCTTTATAGGTGTTGCTGAAGACTGGATTCAGGATGGTAAGCCTTTTTCCTTAGGCCCAGGATCAGATGCAGAAGACACGATGAGCGTTCTGCTGCAGAGGATGCAGAATAACGCAAAGCAAGATTCATCCATCGGGTGTGGTTTAAATAGCCTCCTGTAGTGCTTAGGTGTCTCCTCCCACAGCCACGCCTAGGTAAGAAAAGAGTTCCTGCTTTCCAGAAGAGTTCCAGTGTTCTGAATCTAGGGAGTGGCTCCTGCCCCACCCAACAGGAAAAGTAGTTCCAAACAGAAGAGGATCAGAGGCTCAACTGGCAGGCAAGTAAGCAGCATGGTCTGCTGCAGGTAAGTCCACCCAAGCATTATGAGCCCGGCGCTTCCAGCGCTGGGACTGGGCATATTTATGAGCCTGGTGCCACTGGCGCCAGGACTGGGTCCAAAAGGTCCCAATTGGGACTGGTTGGCACTCGGAACCTGGGTTATGGATCTGCTTCCAAGGGAGTTGGGAAAACCCTGACCTTTTGGAAGCAGAGATCATGACACTTACTGCCATTCTGATCCTGTGTCCCTGCAAGGTATTCTCTTCATGTGCCAGACCACTGACCACGCCATGATGCCCACCTAGCAGATCCCCAACTAACATTAGACCCCTACTGCAGTATATCGTTGCCTATCAATAACAAATGCCACATACCGGAGATTCTTGTGAGCACAGACCCACACTTCAAACCGTGTATTATTGTGGTCAAGACCCTTGACCTAAGGCGTGTATAATCCAATGTTAATTGATAGTATAGATATATGTGTGACTTTTATAGAGACATAACCGACTGAAAGACTTTGAACAAGTGTTATTTAGTGCATGCATTATTGATAATATATTATGTTAGCTTAGATAGTGACCACCCCGCTTCACAGCAACCTGAACTTCACCCATTCCGAGCACAGATGTCTGACGTCCATCCTTGAATGGAGACACACTTGATTCATTTAAAAAATCGAAACAACCGTTGTTAAAATATATGTGGTGTTTTATTTTGTATCTTATTTTGATGACACAAAAATACAAGACTTTAAACATTGTACAGTTCAGGTTGCAGCACAGCGAGAGAAAATCCCCTGTACTGACCGCTGTCACACGGGAACGTTTCTCTTATGGCACGAACAGCACAGGCGGGTATCACTCTTCGAACGCGGTGTCCAAGCCTCCCGTGAAGCCACCATGTAAAGGAACGATAGGCCACCAGCCTGTACCACCTGTGAAAAGGAATGAAACAAACTGTTTTTAAATGACCAAGATAAGTTTAATAAACGTTTGTTGTCAATGACAATTCTTGTAACTAATGGCATTCTGCTCGGACAAATGCTATCTAGACACTGCACACTATTGAACGACTTTCGTGCGTTACAATGATATGTATATGTGATTTTGGATATAGTAGAAGACCATGAAATAGGAGTGGTATGACAAGCAGAGTATAGTTACTCAGATTACGAGGACGAACAGTTGCGCGAAGTTCGTGCATAAGCACCATTATTATCCTCAACACGGACCATGTGAGGCAGGCTGCCCTGAAGTCTGGCAGCTCGGTGATGCATTGCGGTCATGGCTCGCCTTCCGAAATGAAGGCCACGCATCCCGAGTTTTCACAGCAGCTGCAGTTCTCGTCCTCGGTTGGCATTAGCTCGCACCGATTGCATGTGCACCAGGTGGAAACACTGTCCATGCGACTAGGTCCAGGCTCTTCAGCTGTTGAATCGTCCTCCCAACTGCCGTCCGAAGGCCCTTCGTTTTCATGTGTTTCCCTTTCCAGTAGTTCTTCCTCGGTATACTCGGGCTTGTACATGTAGGGCATTATTGTAGCCATTGTGTGTTCAGAGCACAGAAACGAGTCACAGAATACTCAAAGTAACACAGAGAGAGGAATGGAATCGAAAATCTGCTGCTGTGTGTTGTGAAACGGTCTGTTTATACTTATTGAGGAAAGAGGCGTCCTGCCATTTCCATGGCGACACGTCATTACCTGAAGCGCAGCGAATGTTGACACGAGATGTGCTTTGGCGTTGTAAAATGGGTGGTACGCGTCTGCTGATGACAGGCTCAGGGGCGGGGGATATGATTTAGTGCCGCAAAAGCAGGTCAGCCAGGGCGATGGGGGAAACGATAGGATTATCACAAAATGGCAGCTCCCTGATGCCTGTTTTGGCATGCGTTTAATGGACAAAAACTCGGGTAAGTTCCATAGGAAATTTTTCTAAAATCGAGCGATTTAGGCTTAAAAACACATGGCCGACCCGTAGGGGCAATAACATTTTTTGACCAAACCATTCCTTTAACGCCAAGGAGCGATGCACTGTTCCATCCTGTCTGCCCATTTAGAGGCCTACTGCAACGCTGAATTTTCAGACCTCTCTTAGATTGAGTATTACATTACACATTCAAATTGGTTAATATCAGTGGCAGACAAGGGTCATCTGGTCTTGCCTATTATCCTTCCTGCTGCAACACCTATCTCTACTTAGTAACCAGGTCTGGCTTTGCTCTAACAATGTGAGCCTGCTGTTGCGTGGCATTTCTAAACTTATCTACCTCACAAGTACATACATGTGAGGCAGCCAAGAAATATATGGTGACACCGGGCTTCCCAACATCTGCGCCTAAGGGCACAAGGCCTTGCACTAAAATAAGTAAGTTTGCAAATAAAAACCATTTTGATTCTATGGCAAGACCGGATGCAAGCATTATGCTTCACTTTCATTAATAAATCTCATAGCAGCGAAACAAAAATTTACTTCAAGAGCAAACAAACCAAACGGTGAAACATGAATACATCTGAGGTGCTGTAGGTTCTCTCAAAGTCCTTTCCGGACCACCATATGGCTCTTACTATAAGCCCCACACCCTACTCACTCCTTCCTCTTCCTTTACTGCTCTCCACAGAGGATAAGTGTTTTCTAGGAGTTCTCTCACAGTTTTGTGGATAAATAGGATGATATTGTTTGCTCGTTACAGAATTTAATGTTAAGAGATTCGGAGAGAGCTGCTTAGAGCTGGCACGACAAACATACCGGCCTTCCCTGAGTGTAGGTGCGTTGCCGCCTAATCGGACGGTGACAGCCGATAACTGGGAGTGCCTGGGATGCTCCGAATCCACAGGTTCAGTTTTATTGTACAGCGGAGTAAGAGAGTGCAGGGCGTGGTGTGCCCACGCTCATGGACTTCTCGGCAGAAAGCTGATGACCCATGGACAGGCATTAGGACCTGATCCGAGCCAATCTGGTGATGTCAGTTGCATGTGCGGAGACCACTAGCTTTGTCAAATCTTTCAATGAGTGTGGCGATCGCACACTTCATAAAGTTTCACTTTAGTGATAGTAGCAACAGACCCTGATCGCAGCTCACAATTTGCTGTTCAAGCAAGAAAATAGAAGAAGCCTTGAACAGACTTCAGACAGGACGGGTGGCAGCCTAGGATGCGCTTGAGAAGATGAAAGCTCATAACTGCATTGCCTCAACAAATTTCCCGCCAGTAACAGCTCCCCTCCACCCCAGACACTCTGGGCCTTATTACGAATGTGGCAGTACAGTGACAACGGCGCCGGTAGTGCTACTGGCACCTTTGTTACTGTGCCGCCACATTATGAGTTCTGCTTGCGGGTGCCACTCTGCACGCCTGGTCAGACCAGGCGTGCAGAGCGGCACCCGCAAGCAGAACTCGTGATTGCACCGGCAGTGTTATCAACGGTGCCAGTGCAACCATGCTCCCCACCCCCATTCTGCCCTATGGGGTAGAGTGGGGATCGGGAGACCGGCCATACCGGCACCTGCGAATGGGCAATTACCGGCCCATTCAACTTGTAATGGCCCATTCGCGGGTGCCGGTAGCTAGTTTGGCGGTAGCCGTGCCCTTAATAAGGGCACGGCTACCGCCAAACTCGTAATGAGGCCCACTCTCTCTTAGAGAAAGATAGAGGGAGAGAGTTAGTTCTCAGGGTACTACAAATATATATATATATATTTTTTTTTAAACGCCCATAAAATGGGCTCAGAATGGTCCGAACAGGAACAGGAGATATTGTAAGAGGAGGAACTGGAAGATGAGTATGACTACCACGACCTCCTGTCTGTCCTCAAACCCCAGAGCGCAATGGCGCAGTCCCTGAGGGAGACCATGAAGGAGGGATTTCATCCCATGCAAAGGTGGTTAGAATATCTAGAATCCATAGTAATAAACCTCAAAGGTGGAAGGGACTCAGGAAAGGAGGTTATGAGGATCTGGGGGCAGGACGTCAAAGGATGAATCCCTTGCTCGGGAAGGTGTGAATAGGAGAAATGAGATCCGGGAGAGGTCGGCCCCTCAAACCACTAGCATCTCCTGGAACACTACATTTCACAAGAATACTCACTTTCCAGAGGCAGAGAGCGCCCTGGAGCGGCTGCGCACAACACAGGTGCAGCGGAAAGTGCCTATGCGCTTGACCTCGGCCCAGGACAGAAAAATATGGGTGCCAAGGGCCCTTCAGTTCCGTCAATAGACCTAGCAGAGCTAGACTCCCCATCAGAGGGAGAGATAGGATGAGAAGGGGTCCGAAACGGCGTATGAAAGAGAAAAAAGCACAAGCAGAACATTTCAGACCCGGACAACATGTTCGACCGCGACCTAATTACACACCCGAGATCCTCAGCATGGACTCCCTCGCCCAGAGTGGCGACATACATAGTTGTCTGCTTACACAACCCATTGGAGAAGGAAATCAGACAGGCTGAGAGCCGAATGCCCCAGACCAGACCTGACAGGCAAACTCGCATTTGTGGCCAAGAACCAAAAATACACCAAAAAAGGGATCAACAGATTGTGGCATGTATGCCAGGTCAAGCTACTGGACCTTGCATGGCCTTTAGCCAAGACCATGGACCTGGCAGAGAGCTAAAGATACAGGGGCACCTGTGGACCCCACAGCTCTGTCAAACTGGGCCCACATATCAGTCTGCCTACTGGGCAGTGCGAAGTGCGCCATCATAGGGGAACGTAGAAAGGACCTGCTGCTCAAATTCCATCAGAAATTATGTGACCTAACCTCCTCCGAAGCAGGGCAGGCAGCCCAGGGTCTTCTCTTTGTGGACTTGTTTGCAAAGTAATTGAGCAGGTACGTTAGGACAGCGTTGGACAAAGAACTGTCCTCCATCAGAAAGATATTTCCCAGCAATGTTTTCAGAGAAACTGGGGCAGAAAGAGGTTGCTCGACCGGTATCTACTACGCCAGAAGATCTCATGGAAGAGGCTCAGCTCAGTACTGGGACACCGTTCATTCAGACTCCTTCCCAACCCGAGGCAGAGGGACAAGGGGCGGTCAACAGGTCATCAACCAACCATCACCTTAGATAAAATCTCCAAAGAGATACCCTCTCGTGTGGAGGCAGGGCAGCGCTGTTTGTGGACAACTGGCCAAAATTGTGATGAGATGCATGGGTGTTGCAGACAGTGCAGGTATTCCACCTAGAGTTCTGGGAAGAGCCTGAATAGAGACTGAGACCAAACTCCGATAGTTCTACAGGGGAGCGAGTGCCAATTACTGACCAAGGAGGTTCTGGACCTTCAGAGGAGGGGTGCAATTCCGTCGGCCCACATAGAACCGGGCAGTTTATCAGAAACCTTTTTCTACTTCACATGTAGAAACCTTTTTCTACTTCACATGTGGGCAAAGTGAGCCGGTCCTGAGAGCTCAATGAATGACTCTTGTACCAGCATTTCAAGATGGAAGAGATCCACTTGCTCAGACATCTTGAGAGAAGGGGATTGGCTAGTCCGGTTATATCTAAAGGACACCTTTCTGATGATTCCTGTAGAACAGAGTCACAGAAAGCGTCTTCAATTCATCTGGAACAAAGTAGTATGGGAATTTACTGGTCTTCCTTTCAGGCTGGCATCGGCGTCTTAGTGCTTCACCAAGTTGATGAAGCCAATCGTGACAACCCACAAGGGAGTCAGGCATGAGACTGATTGTCTTTCTCGACGATATGATATTCATATGACAGGACAAAGTCAGATTGCAGGAAAAGACGGAGGTAGCCATCCGGCTGATAGAGAGCATAGGATTACTGGTGAATTGGGATAATCCCAGTTGGATCCAGCTCACAGTCTAGAGTTCCTGGGCTTCACGGTAGACACCCAAAACAGCACGCTCGAGCTGCCCACTTTAAAAGTGAGAGGAATTAAGGAGATAAGAAATGCCCTGAGCAGAATGCACATTTAGCTCTGGTATCGTAGGACACTTGGCAGCATCGATTTCCCAGGCTGCTGCACTACAGGGACCTTCAGAGAATGTATATCCGGAATCTACACAGGGCACATATATTTCACCAGGTGGTGGAATTAGATAAAGAGTCGAGGACAGAACTGAAATGGCGGTTGGAGCGTATTCAGAAGTAGAACGACAGAGCCATCTTCTGAAGGACGGCATACTGGAGTTGGGCACCAGCAGAGTAGGCTGGGGAGCTAGATACGGGTGCTAGAAAGGGGCGGTTGGTGGACCGAGCAAAAGCTGGTGTTGCACATCAACTGCCCAGTGCTCCTGGCAGGCTCATTCGCGATCCACTCTCTACTAAAGGGGAGAGTGAAATTCTGCATGCTCCTGAAGATGGACAACATCTCAGCGGTCAGATACATACATCACCTATTAGGATCCAGGATGTTAGCAGAAATAGCAAAGAAACTCTGGTAATACTGCCTAGAGAGGAAGATTTCTGTCATAGCAGAGTACCTGCCATGAATGGACAACATAGACGCTACCTGAGACCAGACAGGGGCATCCTCTCGGAGATAGAGATGGGGGCCGCTTCAGCTGGACCTGTTCGCGTCAAGGATAAACAATCAACTCCCACAGTACTTCAGCTGAAGGCTTGGAGTGGAAGCAATGGATGCCTTCCTACAAACCTGTGAGAAGTCTGGATGCTACGCATTCCCCCCCCCCATTCGTGATGATCACGAGAGTCCTGGCCAAAGTAAGGAAGGAGAGGATTTCAGTAGTGTTATTGATGCTGTGGTGGAGCTCGCAAGCCTGGTTTCCGGGACTGATGGAACTCCTGACACGTGCCTTTCGAACTTACCATCGTTTCCATGGTTGCTTAGAGCAGTGAATGTAGAGAATCACCCATTAGTGGCAGAGGGACCGCTGGAATTGATAGCCTGCAAAGTTTCAGGTCAAGATGGAAACTGCCAGGGAATTTCACAGCAAGCTTCAGGCCTAATCGCAGAATCCTGGGCACCTGTGACTGCGAGAAGTAGAGCGGCATGGACTGCGTGGAGTGGATGGTGCATGGAGTAAGGCATTTGTCCAATTTCAGCGCCTCTAGTAGAGGTACTGAACTTCCTAGCAAGAATTTTCCAACAAGGCAAAGTGTTCCAGACTGTAGGTGTTTACTAATCGGCTATCTCAGCAGTGCACAAGCTATGCAAAGGAAGCCCAGTCAGGGAGCAACCAGCCGTATCCAGGCTATTGAAAGGAGGTAGACTAACCAGACCCCCGAACGAAGATATTCTTCTCTCTGGGATGTTAATTTAGTCTTGAGGAAGATGGAGGAATGGCCGAAAAACGAGGATTTAGAGCACAAATGCATCTCAGCCAAGCTAGCAATGCTACTTTGATGAGTGTCCTGTAAGAGACGTGAGAGCGCTGGACATAGCGAGGAAACGTTTTTCCCCAGAAGGTATCACCTTTACAGTGACGAGGCATATGAAGTGTAACTGCAGGACTATTTCATGTCCGTATCTCACTGTCCTAAACTGTGTGTAGCGAACTGCCTGAGAGCGTATGTGAGAGCGACTACAGCGCATAGGTTAGCAAATGCAACACAGTTGCTAATAACGCAGTGAGCGTCTTTTGGATCAGCTTCCACAGCCACTACTGCCAGATGGGTCAAGTGGGTTTGACAGAAGCAGGCCTTGACGTATATAAATTTGGAGCACATTCTGCTAGGGGTGCTATGGCATCAAAGGCATTTTCGATGGGAGTGAGCTTGGAGGACATTATCAAGACTGTAGATTGGTCTAGTGATGTGACTTTTTAAATCATTTATTTTGGTTCGGTTGCATACATGGGAGATTAATAAAAGCATCACAACTACAGTATTATTTGGTGATCGGAGGGAGTTGCAGCTGAAAAGTGTCTTCCCTTTCCCCTTGTTCATCGTTCCCCTGTCCCAGTTGTCCTCCTCCATCCTACCGTTAGGCCAAGGGAAGTCCATTGTTAAGTATTGTCTCGTAGGACCAGCCGTGATAGATGGGGTTTGTGTGTTTGTGCTGGGAAGTCCCAGTCATAGTCTAGAATTAGGGCCCAAATGTCTGTGAACCCTTGTGGGAGGCCTTCCTTACCAGCAGTAACCTTTTCCGCTTCCAGAATGTCCCATATTTTGATCCACCAAAGGGTCAGCGATAGGCCCTTTGGGGTCTTCCAAGTGCGGCCGATCGTAATTCTTCCTACAAGGAGCAGCTAGGTGGTAAGTTTGGCTGTCGCCCCCTTCCTTGGATATACCCTTGGACTGGTGAACCGAGGAGGACAACCTCAGGAGTCTTCAGAATCTTGATCTGGGTGATGGCCTCGATGGTAGAAAGACTTAGGCGATGGGGCAGTCCCACCACATGTGCAAGTTGGTGCCTCACCGCCCACATGTATGCCAGCATTGTGGATCTAGCGAGTTGTGGGTGTGGTGGAGTCGCACTGGGGGTTAGTACCAGCAGAGAAGCATTTTAAGGGTGCACTCTCTGCTTGTGCCGCATATCGAGGAGGAGTAATTTATTGACCAGATGTCCACCCAGGTATGATCCTCGATCGAGTGTCCCAGGTACGTTTCCCATTGTGTCATGTATGTGGGCTTGAGGATTAGCATGTCCTCTTACAGAATTTCCTCCCATTGGTTCCGCTTGCAAGATGAGTTTGATGGGGCTGACTTCATGTGCGGCCCCCAGTCGGACCAGTGGGTGAGTACACCGGTGGCGGAGCAGGGCAAAGGAGAACCTGTCGGTTTCGGGTGGCTGGAAGGCCACTTTACAGCTTTCAAATGTGCGTGGTTGGCCATTTTCCAATAGTTGTGCTTGGGTTTTCGGCCCCTCTCTCACCCAGTTCCTAAAGTTTGTAGGGTGGGTTCCTGGAGTGAAGGATGGGTTCTGAAAGATCGGGGTGTTTGGGCCCAGGCCACTTGGGATGCCTTTGGATTTCAATGCCCAGTCCCATATTCGCAGTGTACATTTTTTGGCCGAATCGGGGGAGAGATGTAGGGAGAAGAGAGGGGTAATGGCTGTCTTGACTGTTTAATCTCTATCCGCTGTGATGCTGGAAATGCGTCGGAGGGACAGGGCCTTTACTGGTTTTTATTGTGTGTTCTGTCGTGTTTTCCGCACAGGAGTTCACGTGGGACTCCTGGCAGTGTAGCTCTCTTTTGGTTTTAGTGAACAGAACTATGGGATACCCTTATGGCACCCATGGGTGGGGGTACAACCCTGTGCCCCTAGTCTGTTTTTGAGCACCTGTGTGTGGCCCACAGAGCAGGGTACGGGCTGGTGGCAGCTCTGTGCTGAATTGACTGGTGCCATGAGCGTCCTCCATTTTGGGATGCACAGGCCCTGTCATAGATTCCTGATGGAGACAAGATGGCCCCCGTGGCCTCTTGCCTTCATTGCCTGTTACCTTGATCTTCCCAAAGTCCCGGGCACCCCTGACTCTGTCCCTTCCCCCTGACTGGCTGTTGGGTGGAAGTTCCATATAGACTAGCTGGAGCGGGGGCGTGGCCTGCACGCATGCCGTAGAGACAAGCTCCCGTGGAGCTCCGTCCGGGATCCTGCTAAAAGAACTATTAATGCCAAACTAGCCCTACTGCACGCGATTTAACTGCATGATCCTGTAGGGGAACCAACCCCCACCACTCGACCCGACTTCTGAGCCGAATCGCAAAGGAGAACACAGAAAACACGAAGCCCGAAGTAGAGCCCCTGGAGACGACAAGATGGCGCCGCCCGATGCGAGCTGCGACTGACGCAACAGCCGACTCGAGGCCCCGCGGAGCCCCCAGCAACGACTGGCTGGTCGGACCAATCGATCCTTGGCCCCTCTCGGCGCCAGCTGCTGAGAAAGCGGAACGCTACGAGCCCGACGCAGCAGGCGAGGAAGGAGTCGCAGATCCTGAAAGGCGGGAGCGGACACAGACTGCTTGGGCCCTGGAGTGTGGGGAAATCCTCGGCCCCGCAAACAAACGCACCCACACGTACTCTCGCATACCGGCGGGGGAGCCCGGGCACGCAACCCACAGCCTCGCCCAGGCTCCAAACCCAAAGCAGGCAGCAGAGGCTGAGAGTGAGCACTCAACCACCCGGATACACCCCAGCGACAGCGGCAGTGAGACGGCCTTTTTGACCCCGGCCCAAGGCGGGACACCGAGCCGCACTGCAGACCGCCGCAACTAACAAGCGCCCTGACTGCTCTGCCGACCATACGCTGGAGAAGAGGAACGCGGGCGCGGCCTGCTGAGGACTAGCCCGACGAAGCAAGAGGTACGGAGCTGCGTCCGCCTGAACGCGGGCGAGACTGGGAGAGATCACAACCGAGGGACACACAGCGGGAGGTAACGGGGCCCAGCACGACGCAGCGCACGGGGCGAAGACCCCACGAGACACCGGACCTTGTCCCACAAGACCTCCCAACACACGGGAACGGAAGGCCAACCCAACCCGGGCCCCGGGAGGCTGGACAACGCGAGGGGCCCTCTCCTATAACCACAGCCTGCCAGGCAGCACGGTAACTGCACCTAACGGACCGCTGAGGGACACAAGATCGACCGACATACCCCGAGGGAAACCGTATCAAGGAGGCCGAGGGCTCCCCCAACTACACACTGGGCCCGGCTAGCGGGCTGGCACACTCACCGGGGCGAAGTCAACAGCAAGACCGAAACGGGGTAACCACCACAGCCTGACGAACACACCAAGGAGGCGAGGCGATTCATATAACTACTGGGGCTACTAGACACTGGCTGACCGCGGAACCCCGCTCAGGGCCCCCACTAAGTAACGCCGGGACCGCAGCATTACCAGGAGGCGGTACGCCCCTAAGAGCAAACTGAAGCTGGTCACAATGGACTCGTTCACGACGGCTGGACCCCAAAGACAACCTCAACAGGACCAAGAAACTTCAGGGGAACCCTCCCAGAAGGAAGAAGATCTTAAACACGCGCAGGTCCTGCAGGCAATATCGGCCCTCCGCGCATCGGTGGAGGGGAAGATAGAGGAGGTGAAATCGGACATACAGCTCATGCGTCAGGATGCCCGCAATCTCACGGAAAGGGTCACGGCGGCGGAAAACGTACTACAAGACACTGTGGAGGACACCCAAGAACTGAAAACTAAAGTCCAGGAGCTTGAGCAGAAGGTGGTAAGGCTGGAGGCACGGTCCGAGGAGGCCGAGGGACGAGCCCGCCGAAATAATATCCGCATACTAGGGGTTCCCGAGGACATGGAAGGCTCGGACCCGACCGACTTCGTCGAGACGCTACTGCTGCAGGAGATAGGCCCAGGGAAGCTCTCCCAAGGGTTCTCAGTGGAAAGAGCCCACAGATCCCTTCAAAAACGTCCACCGCCAGGCTCACACCCAAGACCAATCATAGCTAAAATCCTGAATTTCCGAGACCGTGAAACCATACTACGGTACTCAAGAGAAGGAGGAGAAATCAAACGGAACGGATCAACGATAGTCATATACCCGGACTACACGCCCACTGTGCAACGAGCAAGAAACTCCTTCATCCCAATAAAAGCGCAACTACGGAAACACAACTTAAAGTATATGCTGCTCTATCCATCACGCCTCAAGGTCCTCTATAAAGGAAGAGCAACATTCCTGGAGACACCAGCTGCAGCGAACATGTGGCTGGAACACAACAACATGGCTGAAGGCAAAGATAATCCACCGACATCGGATATGGGATGACATCGCACCCACCGTCACAATGAGAAAGGGGAGACCCCCTCATACAAGGCAAACAAGGCAGACCACGACATCCCAGCAGAACACCACTAAGCAGATTGCAGAATCGGACGGAAACTCGAAGGACCACACGAGCACGGGAAAACGACCCTCCCCCACGGAAACTGTGTAGGCAATTCACCTACACGCACCCTGATCCGGAAGGCCAGGAGTGGCCTGGAAGGCTCGGGACCCCCCGAGCGTTGCAAGTTGGAGGCAACTGCTGGGGGCAGTTCAAAGTTACACGGTTTGCTGTTACCATTCAAAAGAATGGAAGTTACTACTGTTGGTAAGTCTCCAAGAATGAACAGAAGGGGGAGAGAAATTGAAATGAGGGAGGAGGAAACCTGCTACTTATCCCACACAGGGGAGGGGCCACTAACGCTTGCATCTTGCAAACGAAAACCACCAAGAGGGGAGCAGAACGGACACTATACCCACCTTGAACCACCATGACCACACAGCAGTTAAAATACTGACATGGAATGTGCGAGGTCTGGGGACATACATCCGCAGAAACAGAATTAAGACCTACCTGAATAGAAAAGGGGTGATGATAGCGCTACTACAAGAGACCCACTGCACGGCAGACTCACTGGCCAAACTCCAAACTCACTGGGGGGGGCAGGGTTTTGGCACTGCATACTCCAAATACGCCAGGGGAGTGTATACCTGGATACACCCACAGCTCCCTTTCCGCCTGAAAAAATCAGAGATAGATCCGGAGGGTAGATTTGTGATGCTGTGGGGACACATAGAGCAGACAGAAATATGCATAATGAACTCCTATTTTCCCAACAGCAATATACCGGCCCACCTGGACTCGCTATACCCCAAAATTGTGCAGGATAGAGATAGTCTACTTCTCTGGGGAGGGGACCTAAACTGTGTATGCGATCCGGTAATAGACAGATCCATCCCCCACCCGAAGGGCCCATCTGCGGCGACAATGGCACTGACTGCAATGATAGATAGGCTGGACTTGGCAGATGTGTGGCGTGAAACGCACCCAACGCAGAGAGGCTACTCATACTACTCATCACCGCACAAACTATACACGAGATTAGACCACATACTCATAGGCAGAGAACACCTGCCCCAGGTGGAGGGAGCGCAGTATTTAGGAAGAACCATATCTGACCATTCCCCACTCATGGTGACATGGAACCACAATGGCCCCAGACCCCCGATCCCCATGTGGAAAATGCCAACGGAAGCACTTAAAGATCCAGGCTTTAGGGAGGAGCTACAAGAATCCATAGATAGCTACATAGACAACAATGTGGGAAGCGTAGAACACAGCAGAACGGTATGGGATGCCCTGAAAACAGTGATAAGGGGGGAAATCATTGCAAAGGCCGGGGGAATCAGGAGACAGCTCAGGAAAGAACTAGATCAGCTGGAAAAAAAGATAGAGAGGCTAGAGGCAGCCCCCATAGGCGGCCAGAACAGGGAAACGGAACTCTGGAAACTCAGGGGGGAAAACGACTCGGCGTGGAACAGGCTGGAAAAGCTCGACCACGCGGCCAAAACAAACAGGGCACACACAGAGGCGGACAGACCGGGCAGACTGCTGGCCTGGTTATGCAGAAGGGAACACCCTAGTCACACCACTGCCACGCTGCAGGACGAGGAAGGGAACTTACACCACACACAGCAGGACATAAATGACACTTTCAAACGCTACTACACAAAACTCTACTCACACGAGGAACAGGTCCCTCCAGAACAGCTCTCAGACACCCTTGATGAGATGGGACTCCATAGGATACCACACGACCAAGCCCTGATGCTAGATGCTGAAATCACGCTTGACAATATAACAGAAGCTATCCGGTCTCTGGCAACGTGCAAGACACCTGGCACTGATGGCCTGCCCCTGGAGTTCTATAAAGCATACGAACCCTCCCTCGCACCTCTGTTATATGAGGTATTTCAAGAAGCATATGAGAGGGGAGTGCTGCCCGAAAACATGAGTGAAACGCTGGTGGTCCCGGTCCTTAAACCGGACAAACCGGCGGAACTGTGCGACTCCTACCGCCCGCTAGCAATGCTAAATTATGATGCAAAAATTTTAACTACAATACTAGCCAAGCGACTCTCCAGAATAATAGGGGACATAATACACAGCGATCAATGCGGCTTTATACCGGGCCGAAATACATCAATAAACCTGCGTAGACTACAACACATTATGGCCCAAACCAATGACGACAAGAACCCATATGCACTAATGTCCTTAGATGCCATAAAGGCGTTCGACTCCATCTATTGGGAGTGGCTGGTGGCAGTACTTAGGGAATTTGGTTTCGGACCCGGGTTCATTAGATGGGTTCAGATACTGTACACTGGACCAAGAGCTAGAGTGAAATCCGGGAAACACATATCAGAAGCCTGGGACATACAGAGAGGGACTAGGCAGGGATGTCCACTATCCCCAATGTTGTATATACTAGGGCTGGAACCCATAGCGATCTATTTTAGAAAGCAGTTTTTTGACGCTGGCATACGACTCGGAGGGGTGGACCACATCATCTCACTCTATGCAGACGATGTCCTTATATATGTTAGAGATCCACACCTCAATGTACCAGTCATGCTGGAGGTCCTGGACAACTACTCCAGAGTATCTGGGATCCAATTCAATAAGTCAAAGTCCTGTATGTTCCCCCTAGCGGCCCTAAAACGTGTCGAGAAGGAGGCACTCCCGACGGTAGGGATAAAATGGCAAACCACCGAATTCAGATACCTAGGAATCTAGATAATGCACACCCCCACATTGATGCACGAACACAACACAAAGACGACGATCCGGACCCTACGCAAGTCCATGACCTTCTGGTCGCGACTCCCCCTGTCGATGATGGGAAGGGCCTCCATAATTAAGATGATTGTTTTACCGCGATTCCTATATGGGTTCCAAAATGTACACTACTATATCAAAAAACCCTTCTTCAGACTACTGGAGACGCTGATAAAGGAGTTCATATGGGGAGAAAACAGACACAAAATAGCACTGACAACACTAACCCTGCCATACGCCAGGGGTGGCATTCAGCTCCCTAACCTAGAAAAATACTATCTAGCAGCACAACTCAGCTTCATAACTAAATGGCTCTCAGACGAACCCACTGAAGAAAACCCCCTACTACAGACTACGAGCCTCCCTCATCACTTGAAAGAACTGGTATGGACACCATCGAAACTGATGGGAGAAGCACCGCACATAGTCACCCTGGGGAGGGAGGTCTGGCGCAGAGCGAGGACACTCGCCCATGCACAGAGGGCCTACTCACCAGAGATCCCACTGATAGCAGACCTATACATAGCAGCTACAGACCTGAAACAAATCAGATTATGGGAAAGGGAAGGGATCTACACCTGGGGAGACCTATACGAGGAAGGCACATTCAAGGAATTTGACACGCTGCGGGACAGTGAGGGCATACACTCGGGACAGTTTCTCTGGTACCAGAAGATCCGCGCCATAGCGCGAAGCAAGTGGGAATCATGGCCTGAAGAACCGGACTCTGATCCACTATTAACACTGCTATACAACATGGGGGAGAGCTGCAGGCCAATATCCCAAATATATAGACAACTGAGCGACACACCTAACCCCCAAAGCATGGACATGAAAAGGAGATGGGAAAAGGATATAGGTAGGGAGATGTCAGAGGGGGAGTGGAACCGGGCGCTCACATTCCCCAAGGAAGTGTCGAGAAACCACCAGTTCAGGCAAATACAGATGAATGTGCTGCACCGAACCTACCTAACCCCGAAAAGGATAGCCAAATTTAGCAAGCAAACGCAGTCAAATTGCACTTGGTGCAACAGGGAGGAAGCAGACCTAATCCACATGATGTGGGAGTGCCCCAAAACGAAAACACTCTGGGGAAGGGTGAAACAACAATGCGAGAGGGCAGGCATGACCAAATACAAATGGACGCCGGAGGAGTGCCTGCTGGGAACCTACCCCAGATTGGCCAAGATGAAGCACCTAGTCAGACTCATGGACATAACGTGCATATTAGCCAAACGAACCATATCCATGTCTTGGAAAAAAACAGCTGGACCACAATATAGAGCATGGCATGGAGAAATGAAACGATGGCTCCCAGCTGAGACTAGGGCCTGGGAAGATAGCGTGGCTAGATCAACTGAAGAGTCCAGCAGAGCCCTGGAAGCATGGAAGGAGCTCACTAGACATATGTCTCTCCCCTCAGATGACAAGCCCCCCTGAACCAACGGCTTAGTGCGGGCTCGCCTACAAGACATAAAGGAAGACCAGACGAGAACTAATAAGGGACGCTATGGGCCTTTGGGAAGCATCCCTCCTATACCCAGCAAATAACACGAATGCCCCCTCTCAAACACCCCTAACCCCCAGGGGCGAGACGAGCTGATTCATGCGAACACCATAAGGAGACAGTTGTTACTGTTAGTTAAAGTTAATATTAAAATGTATTTTGGTTTGTACAAGAATAAGGCACAACATGGATATATGTAACAGATGCTATTGAAAATGCCAATAAACAAATTTTAAAATAAAAAAAAAAATAGACTAGCTGGAGCCTTCCCAATTACTGTATGTTGTGGGTGGGACCTGGGTGAATGGAGTGTGTGACGAATATGCACTTCTTGTTGTGGATGTCTGGTTTTTGGTGTTTGACACAATGACTGAGACAGCCCTGCCTGAAACGTGTATGAACGCAGTGTGTTGTGTTGAATGGCGTGGTACTTGTCCGAATCCACATTCTGTGTTGTTAGTGTCTGGATGGAGAAGACGGGCCTGAATGCACCGTGCGCCTGATTGGCGGACAGACTGCTGAATGCCCTTCATGTGACCCAGCGGAATGAATGGGAGATCAACAGTATATCTAGGGACCTCTCACTGCTAGGAATCGTGTTCAGAAGTGTTCAGAGCTGAAGTCCAAACCATGAAGAGTAACTGGAGTGAAACTGAAGCTTGACCTTGAAGCCCTGCTGGAAGAGAAGAATTGATGTTTCTCTCCTTCATCAATATGAAATCTGCTGCTGTGTCTCCAAGGACTGACCCAGAGAGGACCTGGTAAAACGCCCTCTCCCTGAGCTACGAGGGACCATCGTGCACCAGCTGATCTTTGCCAAAGCTCCCTGGTAGACAGACCTATGACAGGCTGCCGACCGGAGACGGGGATTGCTGCGGAATCTCAAAGAGAAGCGCCCGGACTGTTGTCTGCCACCGTCGACGACTGCCGTCTCCGACCCGAACCGCTGTGCTCCCGTTGCCTAAGAACTCTTGATCCAAGGACGCTCTCGTCTGCATCATTGCCCGTCTAAATCCGCTGCAGAAGGCCAGGCCGTCGACGCGCCGAGATGCATCCACCAGTGGGTTTCCCGCCACCCAAAGACCACAGAGACGCCGACGACTCAACGCCCTTACTGGGCCGCAGTTCTTCAAACTCTTTGCGGTCCAGAACTATCGACACCAAGGTGCCACGCACGCCTTGCAGGACGTTTTACGCTTCCCCATCGACGAGCACCGCTAGGAACGAAGCAGCCACTTCACCGCCGTAGCTCACCCTGTTCTCTGTCGGACGTTCGACCCGTGACTCCTGCCTTAAAGGGAGGGCACTCAAGAAGGGCCATCGATTCGCTGACAAGGAACGCTACAACGCCAGGTACTTTGGGGTTGCAGAACTATTGGAAAGTCTCTTGTGAACAATATATGGACTGGTCTTGTGATATATCTTTATTCTACAGGTTGCCCAGGTGG
Organism: Ambystoma mexicanum; assembly: GCF_040938575.1. Classification (NCBI taxonomy): domain Eukaryota; kingdom Metazoa; phylum Chordata; class Amphibia; order Caudata; family Ambystomatidae; genus Ambystoma; species Ambystoma mexicanum. Next base: position 474,403,278 of record NC_090941.1, on the reverse strand, counting down.
GGGTTCTCCGCACAGAACTGTGTCTATTGGTAGGGGCCAGTATTCTGCCAAATGTTCTAACCAACTGCTTTCCTCTTATATCTATTGTTGGTTTCCCTTACAAACTGATTTGTGTGACATTTAACCATACAGTTGATGCACTTTAAAGAGATCTAATAATAATTGTGGTACCACGTAGAACTGTATATTTGCCATTATAGATAACCACGTACAAAGTGAGTTATCGTGATATTGTACATAACTTTGAATATTAATTATATAAAGACTGTGTTTTAACTAATAGAGTGTACGACATTCCTTTGTGGGTGCTTGGGGACTACACTGTACTTAAGAACCAGCTCGCATCACCTCCTGAGAAGCTAGGCCTTGATTTCTCGATCACGTACCAATAATAGAGAATCTTGGCTGGGGTCCTCTCTGCCTCTCCTCTACCATTGAGAGCGGAAGTACAGACCCCCCCCGTCCGGCGTCTTCACACCCGCCTCAGAGGCTTCGTGGAGGGGAGGCTTTGCGTAGGTTCGGGACCCCTAGATCTCCCAGACGAGCGCTGCCCATCATCACTTTTTTAGGGATCCTGGCTCTTTTCCCCCTCCATATAAATCGGAGCATCTTCTGCTGTAGGTGGAGAAGGGGATGGGTAAGGTGGAGCAAAAGTAAAGAAATTGTGTGAACCAGTTCCTTTTACAAACTGTAATTTGCCCCAGGAGTGATCTTTCTTGAGAGGCCCAGTGCTCGAGATTTTTTTCCAGTTCTTTAAAGAGGGAGAGGAAAGTTTGCTGAGTATACTTCTCCCGGTCAGGATGGTACCTGTACTCCTAGATAGTTTATGGATTTGCCATTCCATTGGATGCGGCAAAGTGGTTTTTGAACTTCCAACTCCTCCGATGTCAATCCCACCCCCAACGCTGAGGATCTCCTGTAATTGGTTGTGAACCCAGCTACCTTTCCAAACCTGTGAAGTTCTCGGAGGAAATGGTTTGATGAATGCTGGATGTTTGTTAAGGACAGCAGGAAATCGTCGTCATAAAGCAACATTTTGTGATTTGTGGTGCCTATTTCAACCCCTTAATATGTGGGTCTTTCCGTATCCTTTGGGCCAGTGGTTCCATTATGAAAGCGAACAGCAGGGGGCGAAAGAGGGCACCTTTGCCTGGTCCCACAGGTCAGTTAGATGGGCGCCGTTCGTCTTTGGTTGACCCGCAGAGAGGTTTAAGGTGAGCGATAATTGGCCAGGACCATTTGACGGAAGCGTGGGCCGAATTGGAAAGCCTCAAGGGTGAGTTGCATGAAGGACCAGTCCACTTTCTCAAAAGCCTTGGACGCGTCCAGGGCTAAAAGTGCTGTTTTATGGTGCTCTGATGGTGCTATTTCCAGAAGGTTTAGTGCTCGCGGTATATTATCCCCTGTTGATCTGCCGACAATAAAGCCAGTTTGGTCCGGGTTGATTATTTTGGGAAGGACTGCTGACAGACGGTTCGCTAGGATTTTAAGAGTATATGTTGGCGTCTATATTTAGTAGGGAGCTGGGTCTATATGAAGTGCAATCTCTGGGATCATTTCCTGGCTTTAGTAAGAGGATAGTCATGGATTCTTGCATTTTTGGGGTGACCGAGCCTGCCAAGCCGAGGGAGTTTAAAGAGGGCCGTAAGGGGGGCCAAGAGTTGGGGGCGTAAGAGCATGTAGAATCTAGTTGTAAACCCATCAGGGCCCGGGGCCCTAGATTTTAGAGATTTGATGACCGAGTCCACTTCTTCGCTTATGATCGGGGCATCCAGGGCTTCTGTGTCTGTCTTGATGAGGTGTGGGAGAGTGGCCCCTTCGATATACTGCTCTTGTTCTGTTGCGAGGAGCCGCTGTCATAGTGTCAGTGAGGTGGGCTGCGGCCAGCTTTAATTTGGCTTCCTCTGTATATTGGATCCTTCCCTGACGGTCCCGTAGGCCTATTATGGTGTTCCATCTCTTTATCCTGGCTAGTTTTTCCACCAAGAACTTGTTTGCTTTATTGCTCTTGGCGTAATAGGCTTTCTTAGTTCTAGCTAGAGCATGGGCCGTTTCCTTTGCATAGTGGGCCTCAAGCCTGTTTTGGGCTACCTGTAGGGAGTGGTGGGCTCTCAGAGACCATCCCTTCTTGTGTTTCCCTTTGACCGTTATGGCTTTTTCTAGTCTTGTGCGTGCCTCCAATCTACGCTTCCTGTAGGCTGCCACATGGATTATAAGTTCCCCCCTGATCACTGCCTTCATGGCATCCCAGGTGTTTACCTGTGAAGTGTGCTCTGCGGGATTCTCTTGAAAATAAGTTTGGATTGCTTTGGTGATGGCATCTCTCACAGCCATGTCATTGAAGATCGGTCGGAGAGGCTCCAGCAAGGTCTGGGAGTGGGTTCCAGGTTATAGGCCCGGGAGGTCAGCATGACTGGGGCGTGGTCAGACAAGAGTCTCGGTTTTATGCTAACCGCATCGACAAAGGAGAGCAGTTGGGTGGATGTCAAGATTAGGTCTATTCTTGAGAAGGTCCGATGCACGTGTGAGAAAGAGAAGTCCTTTTCATCCAGATGTAGTACCTTCCAGGCGTTCGCCGCCCCCAACGACCTAAAAGGGTGAAGGAGCCCTGTCGCCGTCTTGAAGACTCTTTGGGCCGGTGGATGAGATTCGTCCATCAGGGGGTCGGGGACTCCATTAAAGTCTTCCCCCAATTATCACTTGGCCCTCGATGAAGGGTAGGAGCTTGGCCTCCAGCTCAATATAGAAAGACTCTTGTCTTTAATTGGGTACATAGATTGAAATCAAAGTATATAATTGCCCAAAGATCGTACCTTTTGATTCCTGCATAGCGTCCTTCTGGGCAGTACAGCGGCTCCAGCGCCTTAAACGGGATATCTTTCACCAAGAGGATTGCTGTACCACCTCTCTTTGAACCACTGGAAGCCAGGTATTGGAGAGGGAAATTCCTGCTTTGGAGGCAGGGAGAGTCCATTGGGAGCAGGTGCTGAAACGTGGTTTTGCGCTTTGTAGTTGCGTTTAGGCCCTTCAGTGAGCGAGATAAAGTTTAGTTTCTGATAGGGCTGTGGTTCCATGGCAGAGCTTTGTTCTGCCAAGGTGGGGGTGGGGGCCGGATCAGTTTTAACTGCCATCCAGATCTATTGCTGTTATAGTCCCCTTGTGCAAAACAGGTTTTTAACATTTGCTTCCAGCTATGAAGCAGTAACAAAACAGTGGCAGTTAACGACCAACTTACTACCAGTAACCATAACGTTGAATATAGATTGGGGAGTTTACCCCGTGGGACATTGGGCGCCATAGCGCTTTCGGCCAGGCATAGGCCGTGTGAAGCCCGGGTTGAAAGCTTCCTGGTTTCTGGTGGTACGCTGATGGTGAGCATGGGGTGGGTAGCCACTCGGGTAGGAAGTGCCCAGCAAAGACACTTGCATCCTACTTGGAGCAGGAGCGCCAAACCACTGCAGGAGCAGTGGTTCACAGCACCATCCGGATACAAAGCAGCCCACTTGAAGGTATGCTGCTGTCTCTCATTTCATGCATTGCAGCAATAATTATTGGCTATTCTTAGCGCACTAAGCGCGGTAGCCCCGAAATTCACTTTAATATCGTGTGCTTTTATTTTTATACAATTTTGATGCTCACAAGCTGCGTTGCCTCCAGCTAATTTGGCAACAGCACCAAACCGCCATTGCAATACACGAGGTATGTATAATTTTAAGATGGCCGCCCCTGTTACCTACCTGGCTCCCCATGATCAGCCTCCCCACCAGAGAGATGCCTGGTGCTGATTGGCCCATGCACTAACTTTCCGAGCCTATCGGAAGCTGGCAGGCGTGAGCTGGCCCTTCCTGGAAAGGCCCTGAGGGTAAGGCCAGCAACTGTCCTGAGACTGTTCCGAGCTGACCAGAGCCCAGGGCCAGACCCCCTGCCTGTGCGTCTGCACAAAAGTGCTGCATTCCGGATACTCATTTTGAGGTAACTCCTGTTACACACTATAAGCCAAACCTACCCACACTAAACTCAACAATCTCTGAATCGGACACTCCACGCAGAACTTGTACTACTCTAACACTGAGCCTCCCACCCCCCAACTTGGCTCTTCATGGGTAACAAAGTGATGTGTAAGCCAATGTGACTTTTGCAGTTTCTGTGATTTTCGAATTTAGGTGAAACAATGCCCCATTTACTCTGCCCCATTGCATTTGAGTCAACTGTTCACTTTGAACCTATGTGTTGCCCCATTGCCTCATAGTTACCTGATACTATTTCAAACCTAGGTGCTGCCCATTGCATTTGAGTCAACTGTTTCATGTGTTGCCCTATTGCATTTTAGTCACCTGTTAATATTTCATACCTAAGTGCTGCCCACTACATTTGAGGCATTTACTTCTATTTGCATCTGTTTTACCCTGATAGGTCAACCCACATAGCACTATGCTAGCTTGAATTGCCTACCCTACCACAGCGACGTCACAAGATTCAAACCCTACGAGTCACACTAGCCCTTCTCACACTAACCGCAATCGTAGTCTGCAAACTCAGGATCGCTCCAACCCCTACCATTGACTACACTACTCTTCAACTCTTGGCCCTCTTCCCCACCATGACACAGACGCAATCCCAACCACTGACGAGTCATAATGACCAGGTTGAAGAACACCAACCGTCCCGCACATTTGAGTCCACACCGTGTAACACCACTTCCAGAAATGCTAGACTCCAAGCCATAGTTGCAAAACTTTATGAACCACACGCTAGAACGCTGACCACATCCAACCGTAGCAAGACTACTTCTAACAGGAATACAGAAAAACCTCACAGCCCACACCTGAAGACACAGGATGTACTTACGCACACCTCTGTCATGACCCAAGAAAACTTATGTACATCTCCATCCACCACCCCCCACTTAAAAGGTGCTTTAATCAATGCCAGATCTATGATTGCTCATGCCATTGAGATTGCTGATCTCACCCAGACAGAAAACCTTGACTTCTTGGCCATTACGGAAACCTGGCTTCATGCCGCTGCAGGACCTGCCATTATGTTAGCGATCCCTAATGGTTATACCATCCTAAAATCAGACAGAAGCGAAGCCCGGGGAGGCGGCATAGCCCTTATTGTCAGATCCAACTTATCTACCAGGCTAGCTCCATCTAACGACACTAAAACCTGCGAAAGCCTTACAGCTAAATTAGTTATCAACAACACTCAAACCCTCACCATCCACCTGATTTATAGACCTCCAGGCCCTATTACAACCTTCGAGGAGGACATTACCACTATTCTATCTCATAACCTAAAATAATCATCACAGGTTATCCTTCTAGGGGACGTTAACCTGGGTGTCAATGACCAAAACAACCCACATGCAAGTGGCTAACCTACTTTCCGAATTAGGCTTCTCACAAAGTGTGCTTCACCCTACCCACAAGAAAGGTAGAATACTCGATTGGGTGGCAGACCACAATTGCAACGCCTCCATCCTATCGATCCCCCCCCCCCAAATCTGAACAGACCACCACCTTATAACATTTGCCCTAGAAACTCACAGACCTATTCCTACCTTAGCCCAGCTAGCACCGTCCATCGCGACAAGGAATAAGAAAAACATCACCACGGACAATCTACTCCCACTCATCCTTCCTACACTTAATTCACTACCAGACAACCTGGACCCTGAAACTCTATTGAATGAGTATAACAAAACTATGTCCTCTGCACTGGACTCAATTGCACCACTCAAAATGAGACAGAGCAAACCCAAAGCCCACCTCAATTCCTGGTACACCCCCCCCACCTGAAAACACTTTGCACCAAAAAAAGACAATGTGAGGTCACATGGAAACTACAACCCTCTGAAGAAAATAAATGAACTCTGAGGGTTATATCTACCCTATTCAAAAAGGAAATGCTGTCGGCTAAACGGGAAACCTATAACACCAGAATAGCCCAAGCCAACTCGAGCATGAAGGAACTCTTCATCATCTCAAAGGAAATAGAATCTCCCATCCCAATGCCAGACAACTGTGTCAAAGACAAACTATGGTGCTCAAATATCCAGCAAGCCTTAGCTAACAAAGTGTGAAATCTCCAATATAAAATGGGCAAGAAAAATCCTCACTTAGTCTGAATACTATGCCCAAAATAACTGCCACCCTTCCTAAAAATAACTCTGACACTCCTCGCTTCAAGTTCTCCAAAGTATCCATAATTGAGACTGAAAACATCATAATGACACTCAAACCATCAAACTGCCAGGGGGACCAATGTTCAGCCCAACTGATAAAGGACGCAGCCAGTGACCTGGCTCCCTTCATCTGTAAAAACGCCTAATTCGCAACAGGGTCTATACCAAGTAACGTAAAAGAATCCTGGGTACTCCCACTGCTTAAAAAACAGACTCTAGACCCAGCCATACCCATGAACTACCGCCCAATCACTACCGTGCCATTCCTCTTAAAAATCCTAGATAAAGTGGCTTATTCACAAATACAGAAACACCTAGAAACCAACCACCTGCTAGGAGTACGGCAGTCTGGCTTCCGTCCTCAGCACGGGACCGAAACAGCCCTCTTAGACCTAAAGGCGCAAATCAACGAGCTAAGGGATCAAGGGAAACCTGCCTTACTCCTCCTTCTGGACTTATCAGCTGCATTCGACCTTGTTGACCACAAGGTCCTTTGTAGACATCTGGACATGGCTGTGCACTTCTCTGAAGAAGCCACAGTTTGGATTCAATCTTTCCTCAATAATAGGACCATGAGAATCTTCTCCACCACAGCAGCAGCAGACTCCATTTCCATCACATGCGGCGTGCTCCAGGGATCTTGTGTTTCTCCTACACTCTACAACATCTTCACGAAGCCCCTTTTCGATGATCTGGACCTTCGTGGTATCACCTACACTAATTATGCAGATGATACTCGGATTCTCTTACCACTTAAGGGTGGTTTCGACAAGGATTTGGCTTTAGTGAACAGGGTGTATATCATCATCCAGGCATGGATGGCCAATCACGGACTATGCCTGAATGATGATAAAACTGAAATCATGATCCTTGGCACACCCTCTACCCTAAAAAAACTGGGCCCTAACTACTCCTCTTTTAACATTGATAATAACCAAATCACAACCGCTCACGCGGTGAAAACCTTGGGTTTCTACTTGGACTCTACCTTCTCCTTCAACAAGCAGGTCAACGCGATAGCTTCTGCCACTGCCTACACCTGTAAATTGATAAGAGCAGGCAAACCCTTCCTATCCAACAACAGTTGCATCACACTCGCCAGAGCTCTAGTGCTATCGAAGTTGGACTATTGTAACTTGCTCTACATTGGGGCCAACAAGGAAGTTATCAAAAGAATTCAAATCTTACAGAACAACGCGCTTAGAGCAGCATTAGGTAGTCCTAGAAGAGCCCACATCACTGAATTTAGAAGATCCAATAACTGGCTCTCAACTCATGAGAAAATCCAGCTAAAAGTAGCCTCACTTGTTTATAAATGTCTAAACAATGCCGCACCACGGTACATTTCTACGAGATTCATGAGAATAAAACCAACAAGACTCACCAGATCCGCTAACTCCAATAACATTTCAACACCTAGATTTAAACTGTCCAGAGTTGGCGGATGTAGCTTCCAGGTAAAGCAGCTTCCAGGTAAAGCAGCTCAACTTTGAAATCCCTACCCCCCACCTTGCGGACATATCAACCATACCCCACTTTCCGAAATAACCTCACAAGGTGGATCAAAGATGCAGATAAATAACAGACTACCAATTGCTTGGACCTATTCCGCATGTCCTTCCACTGTTGTATTTTTGCACACACCTTCAGTAGGTACCGCCTGTCTAAGTAGGATTGTAAAAACTTGTACCATTATTTTTGCCCTCGTGTATATTCTGTGTATATTTTTGTATATCTTTGTATATTTTTGTTTCCACATTTGTCCTGTGTTTCTGTAACTAAGCTGTAAATTGCCTTATGAAATGCGCCCGGTTACCCCTGGGCCTGGTGCGCAATACAAGTAATAAAACAAACAAACAAACATATGTGTGCACAGGCCTTGAGGTTTGTTTGGAAGGGTTACCTTGGCCGAGGTGTTTGCTTTGGTCTGGATGTCTCTTTTCTCAGTGGCGATGAGGGTCTTGAGGAGGGGCCAGCTTCTGCTTCTGGGGAGGGCAATTTTAGGATATCTTTTGCTTCGCCTAGAGTGCTGATGATGCTGGTTGTGTCATTTCAAAACAAACTGTAGCATGGCTGGGGAAGAGCCAGCGGTAGCGGATCTTTTGGTCCTGCAGAAATGCTGTTAGGGGTCTGAGCGCTCTCCGTCTTTGTATTTTTGCCACCGGTAGGTCTTAGAAGATTTGTAGTGATCCCTGAAATGTTAGGTCTACCTGTGTCTGGCTGGCTGTTCGGATTTCTTGTTTTATTGTAAAGAAGTGGATTCAAGTAATTAAGCTTGGGGGTCTAGCCGCTGACTGGCTCCTTCGGGTGCGTATTCTGTGGATGCGGTCAAGAAGCAACATCGACTTGTCCATGTGTGGAAGGAGCGTTTGGAGTAGCCCATCAATGTAGGCCGGGAGGGCCTGGTCTGTGATTGAGGTGGGTACTCCCTTGATCCGGGCAGGGTAGTCCTGTTTCCCTGCCAACTAGTCCCTTTTTCCCCTCTAACACCTGGATCTTTCTTTGGAGCTCCACCACTTCCGCCGTTTGGTCCGTTGCGTGATCCTCCACCTCTCTAAGCATCTGTTCCACTTCCAAGACCTGTTGGTCTAGCTGTTCCACCTTTGTTGAGATCCCTGCCATACAGCTCGTTATTCCGCTTTGATATCCGAAATAAAGGATTGTAACTCCTCCTTGGTGGCCAGTTGCACTGTGGGGAGTTCCTTCAGAGGATTCGGGGCTTTGAGGGCGTCCATTTTCTTGTTTTTGTCCTGTGGCTGGAGAGTGGCAAGATCAGCATTTTTCTGGGGTTTCTGCTGCTTTGCCATGATTGGGGAGTTATGGGGTAGCAGATGCCGGTGATCTGGCTCCAACGGAAGCGGTGGTGGGCCGGGCCCCAGGAGGTGACCCCACCTTGGAGGTGTTGCTGCCCCCATCCTTCTCTGGGGTGGGTCTATGGGTTACTCCGTGGGCCTTTCCCCCCGCTGTTTCACTTAGCTCCTCTTGGAGCTCTTGTGGCGGCCCCTCCAGACTGTCCCGCCTCCTGGGTATGGTGTTCACCTCGCGGTGTGTACTTGGCTCTAGGGCAGGCAGGGAGTGCATAGCACCTGTAGTATCCCTCACTGGTGCTTATCCCTCTTTCCCGTCTACCGTGTCTCTGCGTGTCTGCCTACGGGCAGTCTCAATGTAGCTCTCCTGACGGTCGGTGTGATCCTTTGTTCCCACGTGGCGGCTCCCGCTTCTGTAAGGGCTGTATGTGAGCTGGGAGGTTTCTGGTGTCTTGTTCACATAATGCAGGCAATGTTGGGGGCACGTGTCAGGATCTCTGGGCTGCGCTGTGAATTGGATTGAGCCACGGCGTCTCTCGCAGCTCCTCCTCCGAATAGCTCCCTTTCCTCCTTTAGGAGTCGGGTGGTCGCCGGTCCGCTTCCTTTACCTTGTAGGTGGTTATCTGGTGGGGAGTGGGCCTCACCTTGTCCTCCGCTTGTCTTCAGCTCGTCCCGGGCCATGATGAAATTGGCTGATGTTGTGAGGTCCCCTTCTCCGTCTCACCGCACGCCTCCTCTGTGGCTGCTTCAGCCATCTGGCTTACTGCCCCAGGCTTCCTGCTCCTCGCTGGTGGGACTCTTCGTTGAGGGGAGGGTGGTGGGTCTCGGGAGCTTTGTTGACTGATGAGGTGGCGGCCATCTTGAGCGGCCTCGGACGCGGGTCCGAAGGGACCTTGTTCGTTGACATTCTCTGCTCCTGGATCATGAAATACTTAACCGCCTTTCCTTGTATTTCTCCCCGGTTTCTTGTTTTGCCACCTGGCTTTTAAACGAGTCGTCGCCTGCTACAACTAGAGTTTGGCATATTCGAATGCTGGGGTTCTCATGCAGGCTACAGGAGAAGCGTACTATAGTTGGTGCTTCAAGCCACGCCCTGTGATGTGACATTTAATACTTTTTATTTAAGCCAATCATGGGAGTGGCCACTACAGTGGTCGATAAGCTTGGAACTAGCATAATGCTCGCCTCCGGTTTTACCATAGAATAAAGATTACCCAGACTAGAATAGTGCAGCAAGTCTTGATTCTATTAAAGACATGGAAGCAAGCATTATCCTTACCATGTTGTTAATTTATGCAAATGTTACAGTGTCGGTTACTTTGTAAATTACACCCGCCTGTTATCCGATTAATTTTCCACTCGATTGATTTCAGGTGTGGAGCAGAGACAGAATACCCAAGAGCTCGGAGATGAGAAGGGAGTTATCTATTCGCAGAGTTCAACAGTGCTAGTCAGTTCAGGATGTTATCAAGTTCGAGAAGGCAGAAAGTCTGTAGTCGAGAACGAGAAAAGGCGATCGCGTCTATCATCAAAGAAAGAGGAAGGACTGAGTAGGGGGTGGGGCTTACAGAGGCATGAATAGGAGGAGCCGTATGGTGGCCTAGAAAGGACTTTTACATACTAACTATAGAACCGTTTTTTGAAAACGAATTTATGGCTTGAAAAGTGTTTGGGTTGGACAGTGTCTCACAACCTGCGGGCAGTGCACCATGCTTGGAAATGCCTAAGCGCAGATGCAACTATTTACTGCCTGATGTCACCTGTGGAGGCGAGTAACCCCATTGCCACAAGTGGGTGCAGAGAATCTTAGAGGATTGTACTGCAGTTGGCTGCGATCTTGAGTCAACCCTGGCCACCACCATTGAGCCGCAGCAGATCCCTAAGCAAGGGGAAATAAAAGAAAGGGGGAGAGTGGAAACACTGGGCACGCACTGACGCACCACTGTGAAGAGCTGCCTTTGGGGCTGTTAGTAATTATTTTAGCTCATTGTTTTAACTTGTTGTTTTAATTTATTCTGTCAACTTGTAAAGTTGGGCTTGTTTTTAGCTCATTGTATTGAGAAGGGAGGCCTCTGCATTTTAAGCAGAGACATGTCAATTCGGGGTAACAGAAATTACATACCACAGCCATGTTATAAGTGCCCAGGACATTCGTCTGAAGCCAAGCCTGGTCAGCACGATGAAAGATGCACCCTCCACACACAAAACAAGATGCTCTGCATATGTCCCTCAGGCTAGCGGTGCATTACTTATGGGAGCTGCTTAAAAAGAACTCGAAATCCAAAGGGTCAGCGGTACACGAGAATCTCTTTGGGCAGATCAAAGAACATATCGCACAAGCACCCATATTGGGCATGTCCAACCCTCTCGACCACTCAATACTTACAACAGATGCTAGTAGCATAGAGTTAGGAGCAGTCCTCACCCAGGTACATCCGGGATAAGAAATATGTGTGGCCTTTGCCTCCAGCACCTTACAGGGTGCGGAGAAGAACTGTCTTGGGGGAGACACTTGCATGCCGGTGGTCCATATCACACTTAACATTTTTCCTTTGGGACATTCCCTTTACTATCAAAACTGATCATTAGCTCCAGTCATCCTAGGTGAAGCGGGGACAGTCCATCTAGGTGGAATATGCACAGCATGTCCACAGCTGGACCTGGCTCACAGTGTTGGCACGTGTATGATACCAATTGTATGTCGCTTTAATAATTATGGGAAATACTAGCTGCCATACCGTAAAGTCAGCTATGGTTTATATTTCAAGTTTTTAACTGCCATCAGGTTAGTAACTCACATAATTGTGGTTTAGGTGCAGAAGTGCAGATTTAATTGCAGCCTCTGCACTTCAGTGACTTGACTGTAACAGCAACTGCCAAACAGGGCACCTCTGTCCTTTGAACCTGTTATGCTACTGGAGAGCAGGAGCTGCAGATCATGAGACTGATCCAGCAGTACACATGTGCATGTTATGCTTTTGGCAAGGAGCTTGTGAAAAGGGAGATCTGGTCAGCAGATCATGCTTTCTGAGATAGAATTTCCTGCATCATTTTATTGAAATATAAAAATGCCAGAGCTGCTATACCCTTGCCAAATGGGAATTCCTCACATGTAGCCGTAGGAGAGACAATTGCCTACATTGCAGTATGAGAATGAACAAGAGCCTGAATTACAATAGCTCTGTCGACTGCTGGTAGAGACATGGCCAGTATAGTCAGACCAAGTTCACCATGACATGTTCAAGCCCAATTAACTGTTGTTCAGGGGGGAGAAAATGGCACCCTCTACACCCAAATAGTACACCCCTTATCATAGAAATATCTCACATAGGTCACCTGGGCAGGATCATGACAAATTTCAGAGTGCGTGAATGGTACAGGTGGGCAAAAATCGATGCAAAAGTTGAAGAATTAAGCACTGTCACCCATGCACGAAGAGTGACAAATCCCAAATGAGCATGGAACCCCATTGCGGTCCGTCCACATATCAAACTCCCAGTGGGTGTAAGTAGCCTTGTATATTATCTGCCTGTTAGTGATTGTTCATATTTGTCCTAAAGGATTATCATTCTAAATGGCCGTGCTGGCGTGGTCTGAAGATGCAACTGCATGCTCTTTGGTCTGATTCTTAGAACATGTATTTTAGGAAGAGGGGTCCTTTTTTTAACATATAATGGAGTCAAATTTCGCTGTAGCACGGTTGCAGAATATTTGGGCAAAGCTGGGGTATGCGACAAGACCACAGCATTGTAATGTCTATGACAAAACAGCATGGTGGAAAGGTTTAACAGTACAATAAAAAGACCCTTCAACTCGCCTAGATTTCAAACATAGATGCTCAATCAGTGCTTAAAGACATGCTAAGGTCACACTGCAGCACAACACATTCAAGCCCTGGTGTTGCACCATACGCAGCCCTGAAAGTGTGGAGTGGAGACCTGTGTCAAGCCAGGTGAAAACGTTGGTTTGGGGAGTGAAGACTTGTGTGTCAGACACTCTGAATGTGAGGTATTGGTTAAGAGAAAACCTTCTCTCAATTATGAAAGTGTGCAGGTTCTAGGTACCGTGGTGATTCTAGATGACAGCACTTAATGAAGTCAACACTAACTTGTTAGAACCGATAATTAACACAACTATGGCACCTAAAGGAGGCATATGTGACTCTGACAACCTACTTACTTCAACCCGATGCTAGGAAGAAGTGAGCTTACAAGAGAAACTCACAATCTGCAGGTTCACTCTCTGGATATTCACCATGATTTACATAAGCTGTGCAAAAGGGACCAAAGCCAGCACTGCTACAGAAATATTGGCCCAGATCTCCTCGAGACTTACTCATTGTTTGCGCTTGCGACCGGCCAATTTCAAAGACTTTGTTATGGGTTGGCTTGCAAAAGGTGGAAGGAGTGTTTAGAGCAGTGCTCCCGCGCTGACCGTGACATCAGTTGCATGATCAGAGCTGCAGATCCGCGCCCAAGTGTGATGTTTACTGGATGAGAGGCAAGTGGGACAGACAGCTGTAGACTGTGCTTCGATGGCATCCTGCATGCAGTTTGTTCTCTTCTTTCCCTGTGTATTTCCCTCAATAAACCCACTCTCTTGCCTTACTCTGCTGCCTTGGTTATTTATAACTAAACACACCACATGCCTGATCTTGATGGTTGATTGTGGAGTTGACAAGGGGGCTCTGTGCAGCCACCACCTGTGAGTGCAGGCAAGATATCCTGTCAAACCCCAGCATGCCACAATACAGTGACAGCGGCTTGTTACATAATATCTTGGGATACTGTCCTTTTTAGAACCTGCAGAATTGTAGAAAATCAGGTCAGTGAAGCGAGCCCATGCAAATCTCATATTGGACACCTCGTAATGTACACTAACCCAGTGAATTGGATTGTTGCAAGGTGACCCGTAGGACATCATTTGAGCACTGCAGTTTCTCCCCAAGGCAGAGGGAGTACTAGTGCAAGGACGTAGGCCGTTTTACACAGAGATTCACTAAGTCCTGCATGCAGATTTAGCCTGAGAAATGCAGGATAGAGTTCAGCTGATGCCCTCCCATGGGACCAACCTCTCCTGCGTAAAATCTGAGAAACCAAAATAGAAGCTGACCATAACGAAGGTTAATGATGCCAAGGTCTGGTAATCAGCAAGAGAACCGCCCAAGTATAGGGGACTACAAATCCCTGACATCCGAAAAGTACTCACCCAACCCACATAAAGCAAAAACCAACCCCAAGGTAAGGGGGTCTACAGAGTCACTGGCAGCGGATAGTTCACCTATCACTATATCGCTTACATAGTGAGACATACTCGAGTCCCCTTAGGCCAGAGCGAGACTGGAATGCAGAGCCGAGCCCTTATAAACGGACAGGCCTTTGGCAGAAGGGTGTGGATGTTTGGGTGTCATGCACATTCAGAGACAGCATTAAAAGAGCGGTGAAGGAACTAGAGTAGAAGGAGGAAGGAAGCTGGACAGAAGAAGCTAGAGGTCAGAGACGAGGTTGGAGATGGGGAACAGTAAGTAGGTGATTGAGGAGAAGAAGAATAACAGTAGGTCGCAAATTAAGGAGGTAATAAAGACTAGGGAGACTGACAGACGAGGTAAAGCATTACAAGGAGAGAGGATGAGGATGACCAGAGAGGCAGAGAGGAGCATTAGATGGCAAGAAGAGGCGGGTGACCAGAGAGGAGAGGTGAAAAGAGAAATGTTAGGGAATGTGAAGGGAGCTGACGTGAGTAGAAGGTAAGAGAGGTTACAGTTGAAGAAAGGGGGATGAGCCGACAGTCGTATTTGAAGAAGACGCTATAGGGTGGTGAAGAGGAGAGGTCTGCGAAGGAGACTGAGGGAGGGTATGTAATGGCCCTATAACCGTTGAGGTGCCAGGCAATGTTGAGAGAGGTGTGAATCCTGAGCTTGTGAAAAGGTGTGCTTGGGAAGGGAGGAATAACAGGCACATGATAGAGCATCAAAGACGTGCAGAGGAGTAGTTCTTCAGCATGGGGTCTGGCATGGATTCACATGCTCATGAATATTCCCCGTTGTCAGGCTGGGAATCATCGGAATTATCGGTAAAAGAAAAAATCAGTTTTGTTTCTGAACTGTCTTTCTACTAATAACCAATCACTGGTCTCTGGGTCATACTGCCCCCAGCCAATGACTGCCCTCTACCTAAGCCCCTCCTCTGGCAGCCATCTTCAGATTTTTACCTCACGTTCAAGTGTTGGGAGTCCTCGTGCTTAGCTCACGAGCTTTACTGTGTATTGCGTTTTTTCATAAGAGTTTACTCTTATTTTTTCTGTCAATTCGAGCCTCAGCTCCACCGATTCATCTTCCGATCAACGGGGACCCGTTTCGGAATTCTCTATGCCCCTCAAGGGCACATTTTCATCGAATTTAACTTCTTGGAGGATTCCAGAAGATCTTGGAGGCCTACCCCCGCGTGGTCATGGCCAAAGACCAGGGAGACTCGCAACCTCTGTTTAGGATCTGCCCAGGATGTGGACTACAGAACGTCTTCAAAGAGGATGGACACTCACGGTGCCTCTACAGCCTGCACGCAGATAAATCGCACGTCAAGGAGGCCTGTGCGTTCTGCAAGGACATGTCCTCCCGTACTATGAAGGACCGCCACTAGTGACTCGCTGACTGGCTGAAGTCGAAGAGTCCGGCAGCAGGTGAGCCCCGGCAACGTACTTCTCCGAAGAGAAAATCTGAGCGGTCTTCTAAGACCTTTTAGGGCGCTCCGGCGACTGGGGCCCAACATAAGGCAGAGCACTGCGAGTCCGCAGGCACCGGGAACACCGTTGGTATGGGCTCCTCGGCTGCCAGGCTGGGCGCGACATCACCAATGCAGTTAACCACGAGCCAATGCTCCGGCTCGATGAAAAGAAAAATCGGACAACCCGGTAAGCTTCTGGAGAAGGCCCGGTCGGATCCGACAGGGAAAGCCAAGGGGGAGCGAGGCTGTGGCCCCTCCCCCCCACGGTGAAGGCCTCAGGCTTGCCTAAAGTCGCGAAGGCCCAGATTCACCAGGCTAAGGCTTCGATTGAGGGAGTGGTGCCGTCCCTGGCGAAGACCACAGAGGCGCCCCCGATGGAAACGACCCTCAAGCCTAGAGTTTCCCTGCCCAGCCGGAGGGAATCGTCTTTCACGCCCATCAATAAGTCCCCCGTGAAGTCCCTGGGTGAGCAAAAGGGGGGGCACGGTAGTCCTTCTGGACTCGGATATCTCCTCTGAGGATGAGCTTTCAGGACTCGAGACGGTTCTTGACAAGCCATTCGCTGAGGTCAGGGTCTACGGGAAGGACCCCGACGAGGTGGACGTGGAAAGTGACGGGGGAGACGACGAGGAACGGGAGATCGAAGAAGAGCCGGAGGACTCTACACCGCTGCCGACGCTACCATCGCAACCGCTGCCTCCACCGGCGGACAGATCGGAGGACATCTTGTTAGCCTTGCACACGCTTTGCACAGAAATAAGGACAAGGTTGCCCTTGCCTCCGGCAGACAACCCAGCGGCGCCTGGACCGTCGGAGAGCCCACCATCCAAGCGAAAGGCGGATGGATCCATCTTCTCCTGCCTTTCCATCCTTCACCTCCATCCCCTCCACCGAGGGACGAGACAGGGACAGCGACGACAGGGACGGATGATGGCGGCGACGACAGAACAGATCTCCCGTCGTCCCCTCCCCGGGCTTCCCCTCACGACGAAATTGGCTCGTTTCACGCCATGATTGCCAGGGCCTCAGAGCTCTTCCAGCTATGCCCTGAAGAGCAGAATAAGGAGGGATTCCTTTATCAAAGACAAGAGGCCAAGAGGAAGACCGTACTCTCAGTCCCGCTGTTGGACGACTTCTGGGATGAGGGACTGTTCCTTCTGAAGAACCCGTCCACGGACCCTGCAAAGAGAGACCAGTACGAGAAGTAGTACCGGGTCCCAGATTCCGCTCCTATGTGCCTCAGGGCCCAGCCGTCCCCGGACTCAGTAGTCTCCTCAGCGGCCAAGAAGGAATCGGCAGGGGTGACGGCATCGACTTTTACTTCCCGGCCGGACGGCGAGGGGAAAAAGCTGGACGCCATGGGATGTCGGGTCATCTCGTCGGCAGTGATGACCGCTACGATAAGGAGCTGTGGTTTAAAATCCCCCCCTCCTGGACTTCCTTCCGGATGACAAGAGAGCGGAGACCCTCGAAATCCTGCCGGAGGGTGAGGTGGCTTCTGACCACGCCATCACGGTAGCCACGGACATCACCGACACTGGTTTTCACCAGATGGGCAACAGCATTTGCCTTCGCCAGCATGGTTGGCTCAGGGCCACTGATTTCCATCTGGACGTACAGACCAGAGTACTGGATATGCCCTTCGACGGGAACAGCCTGTTCGGCAAGGTAGTGGGCGAGTCACTGCAGGCCATCAAAGCGGACACCGAGACGGTCCGTGCCTTGGGGACGCTCCATCGGCGAATGCTGTCCTTTCGGACCTCCGGAGGCAAGTCTCAAGCTGCCTCCAAAGGATTCGGCAGCAGCTCTTCGTCGTACCGTCAGGCAGCCTGTTCTTCGTCGCAGAAAGCCTACAGGGGCCGCAGCAAGGCCGGTGGACATCGTCGTTGCCAGGGGGCCCAAGGTGGCAAGGCCTCAGTGAAGCAGGACTGAACCGGCCAGGATGTTGGGCCCCCACCCGAGCACCCCGGTGGGAGGCCGGCTTGCGAACTTCGTCGGCGTGTGGAATCCATCTCCGATCGTTTGGTGCTGGATGCCCTGGCCCACAGACACACTCTGGAGTTCCAAAGGAAGTGTCCCCATATTCCACCGGTGGCCAGGAAAGAAAACCACATTCCGCAGCTATTTTTGGAGGTACGAGAGATGCTAGAAAAAGGCGCGATAGAGCTTGTCCCAAAGATGCTCTGTGTATACTCACGGTACTTCCTCGTCCGAAAGAAGACCGGCGGCTGGTGGCCCATCCTAGATATCGAGCCTCGAGGACAAGATCACCCTCAACGGGACTTTCCGACAAGCGATCCGGTGGTGGGGCACCCACGCGCATCTCGCGGCTGGCATGGACTTCCAGACCCCAGGGCATCAGGAAACGGTGACGACTGATGCCTCCCTGGAGGGATGGGGCGCGCACACCGGAGATCTCCGTGCAAGAGGCCTTTGGCTCCCGGAGGAGAGGGAGCTGCACATCAACATCCTGGAGCTCCGTGCCGTGTTCTGGGCTCTCAGGTCCTTCCTTCCGTCCCTCCAGGGCAAGGTGGTACGGGTCTTCACCGACAACACCACCATGATGTTCTACATCCGGAAGAAGTTGGGGCACCAGATCCCCAGCTCTCTCCAAGGAAGCGCAGGATCTGTGGCACAGGGCCGTCGCCCAAGGGATGTCCCTGGTACCCTTTCACCTGGCAGGAGTGAAGAACACTGTCACCGACTCACTCAGCAGGGAGCTCCACTCTTGTCATGAGTGGGAGCTTCGGCAGGATCAGGTAGATCTCCTATTCCGATGGTGGGGCAATCCCCAGATCGATCTGTTTGCGACAGCGGCGAACAACAAAGTGCCCGAAGCTCGCCAGCAGGTTTCCCCAGCCAGGGAGCTTGGGGGACGCATTCTCCTTTCCCTGGGACGGCCTGTTCCTCTATGCATTCCCACCGTTGGTTCTGCGACTCATCAGTCAACTCGGACGGTCCCGGTGCAGGATGATCCTCGTCGCACCGGCGTGGCCGAGACGGATATGGTTCCCAGACCATCTGGACATGTCGGCGTCCCCTCCAGTCAAGCTGTCGACAGACGTGGATTTTCTCGCCAGAGAATGAGGCGCGATCCTGCATCACGACCCAGGATCGCTGAATCTGCAGGCCTGGCTCCTGCAGCACTAGAGTTCGGAGGCTACGATATCCCGGCAGACTGCAAGGAGGTACTTGCCAAGGCCAGGGCTTCCTCGACTCTCAAGTGCTATGGACATAAATAGAAGAGGTTCTCTGTCTGGTGCCGTGCACAGAAGACCAACCCTCTACAGATTACGGCCCCACAAGTGCTGCCGTATTTTCTGCGCTGGCCAAGGCGAGGCTGGCGCATGCCTCCATCAAAATTCATCTGACGGCTATCTCCTGCTACAGCCGAACCCCGGGGCGGTCCTCGCTGTGGTCCCACCACCTGGTGAAGGAGTTCATGAAAGGACTTTTCCGCTCGTTCCTGCCGCTCGTTCCTGTCGGTGAAGGCTCCGGCCCCGGTGTGAGAGCTCGAAGTGGTGCTAACCAGGCTCATGGGTCCGCCATTCGAGCCTTTGCATGCGGCGCGGCTGAAATTTCTATCGTGGAAGACGGCGTTTCTTATGGCCATTACCTCTGCACGATGAGTGGGAGAGATCCAGGCCCTCTCCTGTAAGCTCCCATATCTGACATTCCACAAGACGAGGGTAGTGCTGTGGACACACCCCTCCTTCAGGCCCAAGGTGCCGTCAGACTTCCATCTCAACGAGCCCTTGGTGTTGCCTGTTTTCTTCTCGTCGTCTTCGTCGCCGGCTGAGAGGACTTTGCACTCTCTAGATGTGGCTAGAGCGGTGAAGTTCTACGTGGAGTCTTCAGAAGACATCACAGCTGTTTGTGAACTTTGGCCCTGTTAATCAAGGGAAGGCCCTCTCCAAGGCTTCCATTTCCAGATGGCTCTCCGGCTGCCTCATGCACTGTCACCGGCTGGCAAACCGGTCGTTGCCTGGCCGTCCGAGAAGCCATTCGAAAAGAGCGATCACTGCTACTACGGCGTTCCTGTCTGGTGTGCCCCTGCTGAACATCTGCAGGGCTGCTACTTGGAGGTCGGCGTACACCTTCACGAAATTCTACTGAGTCGACCGGGATTCCAGGGAGGAGTCCAGAGTCGGCCAAGCAGTGCTGCGCAACCTTTTCACTTGAAGGTGAGCCTGGTGAGGAGTTAAGAGATACTTAATGTTGAGTTGTTGAAATGCTTAATGTTGAGCCTTGCCACCTCCCGTGGTTGTGCATATGTGTACTGCTATGTATTCTTGTATTCATGAGCATGTGAATCCATGCCAGACCCCATGCTGGAGAAGGAACAAGTTACTTACCTGAAACTGTTTGTTTGTTTGTTTATTTGTTTTTATATAGCGCTCCTGACCCAGGGGTATATGGGCGCTTAAGTATCAGGTTACAAGCAAAGGTAAGGAACATTTGTACATTTGTGCAGCATATGTAAAGTTACAAGAAAGCAGATACTGACAAGCAGACATAGTAAGGATGCAATCATACATTAGGCATACAAACATAATTGGTTATTTATTGTTCTCCTGTTGTTCTCCAGCATGGGTCTGGCATGGATTCACATGCGAACCCTCCCGCCTACCCCTCTGAGGCTCTTCTCTTGGTCCTACTGCTACTTTACATGCCACCAAATCTGAAGATGGCTGCCAGAGGAGGGGCTTAGGTAGAGGGCAGTCATTGGCTGGGGGCAGTATGACCCAGACACGAGTGATTGGTTATTAGGAGAAAGACAGTTCAGAAACAAAACTGAAACTGATTTTTTCTTTTACCGAGGATTCCCAGCCTGACGACAGGGAATATTCATGAGAATGTGAATCCATGCCAGACCCATGTTGGAGAACAACAGTTACAGGTAAGTAACTTGTTCCTTTGGTGAAGAGAGAGTGGCTAGTAAAGGTACCATTGTGTATAAGCAGATGGTGATACGTTGGAGAGTGTAAGAGTGTTAGTGGTAAAAATAGCTCTAACTCTGAGAGGAGGTGGCGAGCACCCTCAAACCAGTACAGCAAAACCAGAATGGTGTTCACCCCATCTTGGCTGTAACCTCTGGCTTTTGTAATTCTCACCCAGAACCAAATCAGAGACTGAAGGGGGTCCGCCTCCATCCCCCACCACCCACCATCAGCTAGAGACAAGGAAGCATACCTAAAAGGGGGTGAATCAAGAATGCTAGAAGCACAAGAATGCAGAAAGATCCGGATACGGGGGTGGGGAGTGTTGCAAGGTTTCCTATGCAGAGACTCTAACTTACTTTTCTAGTGATAACTTTTATAGTGCTCTGGTGGCAGGGGGAAGAATTGAGCCTCAGACAGGACACGAAAATGCTGGTCGAAATTTGCATAACGGGAATAAACATTAATAGCCATTAATATGGCAAAACCCTCTGGGCGGTAACCTGGGTAAGAGACTGTGTTATACGAGATGCCCTCTGGACCACTCTTTAAGTTTGTCTTTCACATTCAGTGTATTCTTTTACCTGCTATCTGTAATTATCCAAAATTAACTTTGAATGCTTAAGAACTGTGGTGTTTTTGTCGCTTGATCCATGTTCACCTTAGAACGGTATAGACTTCCCAGGTTCACCCTGCAGAGGATTATATTTTTAAGGGTTCGGTGATTAAAATCATCCATTTTCTCTCTCTGTCCATTTGCACCCTTTGCCCACAATTTACAGTAAATATACACTAGCAACATTGTATTTTTTCCCACGGAGCATGTGCCAAATATCTTGTACAATAATCATCCCTAAAATGACTTCTGAGAGATATCTTTACTTCATATTCTGAACACTCCACATACCACTTAAGGATGTGGTTCTCTCACCACATCCCATACTGTCAACCTTTTATATTTCTCAGTGATGATGTATAAATATGTGAAATGTCTCAATACATCTCAACTGTTCCAACCCAAAGACCATGTGCATCTCATTTACTGATGAGAATGGGTGGGTGATCACTGTGCATTCTTGGTACATATCGTTTAAACCACTTCTGCTTACATTTCTATAACTTAAGGTTATGTATACTACACTTTATAGCTGTTCTAAACAAACAAAAAATGGTGACTTGCAAACTAAGATGGTAGGGGATTCTATGTTCAAGTTCACAGGCATATAAATTATTGAAGACTGATTTAGTGGTTCTTAAACATGTAGTTGTTGCTTGGCTTGTGTACAGTTGGTCAGATTTATTTAATTGATTGTGACTATACTGTTCTTTCCAGGTGTGCATGAAACACTATGGGTGCAATCTGGATTATGAGAAGTTTAGCCGTTTGTTGCCACCACTATAACCATCATCACCCATGCCGCTTTCTTCTGAAAAAGGTATTTCAGATGCCAAGAGCTGCGTTCCTTAGAAAGGAAAAAGACTTCACACCATCTGTGCCACCACTTGGAAATTATTTCAAGAGATATTGCTCTCAGGATTCTGGAGCACTGTGGAAACAGGAAGCTCTGCACAGATACCTTGAGGACATCTGCAGAGAGCATGCAGACATTAGTCAGGTGCTCAATGAAACCACTGTGCATGAGGAGGACCGGAGAACACTTGGTAGAAGATATGCAGAGCTGTCTTCACTTGTTTCAGTGTTTCAGGAAATCCAAGCTGCTGAGCGAGAGGCACGGGAGCTTGAATCCATGTGTGAAGGTAAGTTATTTTGAGCCATGCATCAAATGAGTCGTATCGTTTCTTTAATGCACATCGGAAGGCTTATCATACATACTTTTTGTAGTGCCTGGTCCGTTCATTTGAATGACGTTATTTCTTCTGCCCTGATCATGTAATCATTATTTGTTAATTTGGTTTGCTTGTTTCTTTATATATTTTTTTCTGTTTTGCAACAAAGAAATTACCAAAAATTGATACTCGTACCTTATTCTCAAAACAGCTTATTTACATTCTTCAGTACTCCAAATTTAGGACACTGAACGATTATTCATTTGCAAATGTCTTTATACTACTCATGTTTCTATTTTGAAATATTGTCTGATGGGCAAAATGTCATTGTGTAGGAATAATACACTTTCCATCAGCATTAGTTATTTAGCATTTAAAATAACTACATGTGATAACTCTAAAAAGTGAATGATAATGCAATATACACAAATGCATTATGATTACATTTTCAGAAGGCTGCCCTAAAAAGTATTAGCAAACCAATTTACTAGTTGAGCCTGGGAAGACATCGTAGAAATCCATTTGTTTTGAGGGTGGAAAATGGCGATAAATGTTCAGAGACAAACTTTATGCATATTTTTGCGCCTCACTGCCATTTTTATTCTAATTGTAAAATCTGAGTGTGCCATTTAGTGGGAAATCCTCTGTGCATTTCCACGCTCCATCATCATCCAGCTGGAATCTGACTGGTTTCTGTCTGTCCGCTCTTTTGCATATCATATATATACTGTTGTATAAAGTGTGCCTGTGAGACCCAACTAATGACAGCTGCACAACTGCCTACCTGGAGGTGTCAGTCACTCTTTCTCCGTCATGCTGCACCTGGTATCAAGCCCGAATTGGGGCATTTGGATCAGTGTTGTGCTGTGTACTACAGTTGACAGCAGACTTGGGGTGCGGGGGAAGAGGGATGGTGCTCTTCCACACTCTTACACAGCCATATTCTGAGGTTTACTTGGTGCCAATCTGCTCATCCGTTCTTGCATATTTTTTTTTTAACTTCTTTTTATTAAATTTCAGCATACAAAAGAGAAGAAAAATGCTCCCCTACAACCCCCCCACAACCACCCTCCCCCCCAAGGCAACAGAAGTCCATTCATATCTCCATGGCTTCCTGAAGCGCTCTCTCCATGGTTGTGCCAACAAACCCAACAGTACATTACCCCCAATGATCCCACCTCCCCCCGGGATAGCTTCTCCTTGTCCACGATCCATTTACTTCCTTAATCATAGCTAGAGCTCAACACAGGTCCAATAGTCTCAGGCGTTGAGGACGCCACCCAATCAGGAAATCATCTTTGAGAAAAGCCAAAGTTTCTTCCCAATCTCTAGCGAAGGACTGTAATTTGTTGTCCTTCGCATACGTTGCCCATTCAAGTGCAATGATTTCCCAAAGTTTACGTAACAGGTCCTGCAAGAAAGGGACCTCCTTACTCTTCCATCTTTGTGCTATTACCATCATAGCTGCAATTGTAAGAATCGCCCTTGCTTTCCCTCTGGAGTTAGGCTCCCCCGCACCCCTGATCCACCCTAAACCCATAATGATCTCCTCAGGGGGTCTACTACCCCCGGGGCCGAAGGCCCGCTCCTGGGCTCTCTGAACCTCCAGCCAAAAAGGCCTGATTTTCGGGCATGTCCACCAGATATGCCGCGTCGTGCCCTCCATCCCACAGCCTCGCCAACATATCCCGGGGGTAGCGGTGTAAATCTCCTGCAGTCGAGCTGGAGTATAGTGCCATCCAAGTAGAACCTTATACCACATCTCCTGCAGTTGGGATGCTCTAACTAGCTTGGGGATCATCCGCCACAATCTTTCCCACTCCTCACGCTCAATCCCCATTCCCAGAATCCGTTCCCACCTTCCCATGTACGCCCAGGAGCTTCTGATAGTGGCTTCGTCTAGAATCCTATAGAGATTAGATATGAGACCCTTGGAACCGTCGCTAGATAGAAGGAATTTCTCAAACCTTGTATTCCCCCTTGTTGCAGCTTCTTTGTTCACTGGGTGAAGGGCCCAGTGGCGCAATTGAGCGTATCTAAGTCTTTCTCCCTCCTTAACCCCGTACTCCCTCTTGCACTCCTCAAAAGAGAGAATCTTCCCATCCCGAAACAGGTCACCCAGCCCCCTACAACCCCCCTCTCGCCAGTGCTCAAATGCTCCGCCCTCCATCCCCGGGGTGAAGTCACCATTTCGAAACAATGGCGTAAAGGGGGAGGGGAAAGTTGTGATTCCTTTATTCCTCACCAGTTTGTCCCAGTTCTCCGCCATCAGTTTCGTAATAGAACTCTCATATATATGCTTGGGCCTAAGCTGCTTCGGGAGCCATAAAATTTCTGCCAGGTTCCGGTGCGCCACTGCTCTATCCATTGCTTATCCTGTGAGGTCTACCCCTCTCGAAGCCAATCTCTAATCACCCGCAATTGCGTTGCCTCATAGTACTGTTGGAAGTTTGGTAATGCCAGTCCCCCCTCCCGCCTCGGGGCAGTTAAAAGGTGTCTACTAATTCGTGCTTTTTTCCCTTCCCACAGGAAGTCGCCCGTCACTGACCTTAATTCTCGAAAGTAGCTCCCCGGTATGGCCTGGGGTATCGCCTGGAAGAGATATAAAAGTCGCAGGAGAATCACCATTTTAATTGTGGCTATTCTTCCCAGCCACGAAATCCGAAGGCCCCTCCATTTGTGTAGGTCCCTTTTAATGTCCTTCAGCAGCGAAGGATAGTTTGCATGGTACCATCCACTCAAGGTTGGCGTGATTTTTACCCCTAGGTATTTAATCCCCCCAGGGCTCCAGATAAAAGGGGTAGCTTTTCTCAATAATTCCCTATCTTCTACTCCTAGCGTTAGATTCAAGAGCTACGATTTAGTAAAATTAATTTTAAGACCAGAAACTTCTCCAAAGTCTTCTAATAGCTTCCTGCTCATCCGAATAGATTCCAATGGTGATGTTAAGGCTAATAACATATCATCGCCAAAAGCTGCCACTTTTTGTTCCACTCCTCCAAAGTAAATCCCTTTTATCCCCTCAGCCTCCCTGATTGCCTGTAATAACGGCTCAAGATAAATTGCAAACAGCAGGGGGGATAGGGGACAACCCTGTTTAGTCCCCCTACTAGTCGTGGCCCCATTCACCGCAATTCTCATGATGGGCGTTTGGTCCTTCCTGCATATTAATCCAAAAGTGTGTTAACCAAACGCTCCTCAATGAGTTTTTTTTTTACCTTGTGTAAAGGTGCTGAAGAAGGAAGCTCACACAAAGGTGGCATGGTAGTGGTTATAAACTTGTATTATGGAAAAAAGAACCCTCACTCTCCCCATCTTCTAAGAGGGGTTTCCCTGTCACAAACTAATACTAAAGGAACTGTCAGAATGTCAATCAAACTCCACCGTCTTGTGTCACAACCTACTTCTATCCCTTACACTACCACTAAAGAATACTCCAACAGAGAGTTCCTTCACCAGGAGAATGACTCCCTTCTCCTGATGCTAGAACATTTTGCTTTCGTATCTTCCCACTAAACATATATCTTGCCACTCCCTCTCAGTTTTAGCAAATTTGCAAACCCTTCTCTCGTTATCAAGGGACTTATCTTTGCTACTCAACACTTGGATGCCCAGTTCACTTATGTTGGGGTCACAGACCCTTCTCTGGTGGTCAGTGAGCTTATTGCTGCCACTGCGATGAGGAAGTTCTCATCAGATACTTGGTTCACTATTGTTGGGTTCCCCAACCGGTATCTGCTAGTCAGCGGGATTATTGTTGCCACTGTGATGAGGAGGCTCTACTCAGATGGTTGTTAAGCTATTATTAGGTTCCCCTGACCTGTCTTTGGTGGTCAGTGTTCTTCTGTCGACCAGTAGTTTTTTAATTACTACTGGGATGAGCAAGATTTTTCGTCACACACTTTTCAATCTTCCACTGTCCCGTAGGTACTCAGTTACAACTGGGATGAGGGAGCTCCTCCCTGATGCACTCGATACAGTTACGTTCCGCAATAGCCCTATTGCTACCACTAGGGTAAGGAATATTATATTGTGTCCCCCCCGTCTCCACTGCCTCCTTATCCCTACTGGGTCTTCCTTGCCTCCCTTTACCTTCTCGTGGGATGCGGCGCGTCACCGGCCGTTCGTGGGATCGGCTTCCTCTGTTTTTCTTGTCTGCTTTGAAGGTCATGGTGCACCTCTGTGATCCTCTGCTTCTTACGGTTTTGACTTCGCTCTTGGACCTGACAGTCCACCTTGTTGCGATCACGCCACTGCTTCTTCAATTTGGCGTTGCAGTTAGGTCTGCTTCCGTCAGACCCACAATGGACTCTCACATCCTGCCGCCAGCGTCCTCTGTGCAGCCTTTCTTCCGGACCTTCCTCTGAGTTCGAAACTCTTGGGCACCAAGGAGCTCCTGGCTTCCCCATGATTGGACACACTTTAGTCCATCTTCTCTTTCCTTTTTATCCCCAGGACTTCGTCTCAGTATGTTTTGTTCCGACTATATCCCATGTACTAGTAAAAATACGCGTGTTTACTCAATGAAAAGGCTCAAAATGGAGGGGGGTGCTAGGGAATGTTGGGGAGTGACATTGCTCAACGGGCTGTACCCTAGGTGACCGTCCTTGTTCCCAGAGGCGGAGTCCCTCCCCATGAAGTCCTCCTGTATTTAACCACCCATAGGGGTACTATTGGGTAGTGGCCGCACCTCCCTAGCCTCATGGGAAAGGGCTCCCTGTTGAGGAGAAATGACCACACCTTGTGAATCGTCACACTTCTTCTCTATGCTTTGATATATTTTTGTTCTTTTAGTTGTTGGCCCTAGCCTGCTTTTTGATGGTCTCTGATCACCTGTATCTGGCCCACTTCAGATAGTGACCATGACCCATTTCTTCCTTGGCTCATGACTACCTTAGTTCCTGAATCTCCATTTACACTCTAGTTTCACCTCCTAAGTCTCTCCTTTGTATTAATGGATCTCCTTTGGAAGTTTTGTCTTCTTCTTTCTTCACGTTCTTGTTGAATCTCCTTGCGTCCTCGTTTCTTTGGGTAAGTGTGGGACTTCCTTCTGTGTTCTTTTCCTCTGATGAATTGCTGGATTACCTGGTACATCTTTGTGCCATCAGGCATTCCCTGGTGTACGCTGAGCTGTGTTCATGGTTTCCACGGTGTCATTATCTTCTGTCAGGTGTCATCGTTCTCCGTTGGGCTCCTTCAGTGTTCAGTGTTTTCTTTCCTACATGACCTCAACTAGGTTTTCCACCAGCCCTGTATGCTCACGGGTACTTATAGATTCCTCCTATTTATATGTGAACTCTTTACTGTGTATGTGATGCTGACCCACCTCTTGTCTTTTCTTTTTAAGAACAGGGCAGGCCTGGTTGTTTTTTATTCCAAATCTTTTGCCTCATCTCTTGATTGTATGATGCTGTTACCATCCAAGAGATTGGGAATGGCGCTGTGAGGGCTGTCCTTGTGCCCACTTGTAGAGTTGTCCGTGATAATGTGTTACAAATGAGGAGGCTGAGACAATCGCAAACCTGTGTAATTAAATGTATCATGTTTGTACATGGCGGCTTAATACTGATCACCACTATGTGCACATGCCCACAAATGTATGAACGAATTATGGCATGTAGACCTGGGAACAACAAGGATTCCCATGCCATTATCTGCTCAATTTGGAACATGATCCAAATCCAGCACAGTGAAACAGAGGTGGATATGGTCCACTCCACTGGATTTAAACGGCTCATCAAAAGCTCAACTCCACTGATAATTCAAAACTCTTGCCAGCACAGATAAAACGTGTTCAGCAGCAAGCCTCCCACCCCGGTATAAGAACTCATTCTACTTATGTAGAATACATGTTTTATGCTGTGTATTATGACTGATGCTTGTATTAAGTAAGGTGTGACCACATTTTGATAGCCAGTTTTTAGAGGAACTAACAAAATCGGGTACAAGTGTATATTTATTTTTGCAATAGGTTCTGTAGCAAACTTGTCCTCCTTTACTCTGAGGTATTCCGAAGTTGTTTTTGCTGATCTCAGAATTTGAAGTATTGTTTAGAAATGGGAACTACCCAATGACGCTAATGTGGATCATTGGCCTGGTATCTTGGGATATATGTAGCAGAGCCCAGAATGAGCATCTGCTTCAAAATCTTAAATCCAATGCATCATCATGGAAGGACAATTCAGTGCATGGTGTGCAAAAAAAAGAAATAAAATAAAGCATTTTCTTGTGAAAGTGAACTCTCTAAATAGAATGTGTGAAGGCATCATTATGCAAGACACAGACAACAGATTCAAAGTTCAAACAAAAGGTCTTTATTAACTCAAATGTCAGTATGGTGTAAGGCCTAATTTGCCATATGCTAAATTGTGATTTCCCTACCTAAATAAATTAAGGATAGTCCAACTCAGTCCAAGTTCAACTTAGTTTGTCTATGTCCAACACCTATACCTGGCCTCACAACTAAAGCTAAACAATGCGTAGGGATGTCAACAAACAAAGAAACAGCGCTCAAACTAAAGTTCTGAGCTTCTTCCAGCTTGTTCTTGGCCCCCTTAAGTTCAATGTTAATGTTAAAGGATATTTGTACCGCGCACTGTCACCACCAGAGTGGTCCCCTGGCACTCTGGCAGCTCTGAAAGAGGGAGGGGGGTGGTTAGTGGGAATAGGTTGGAAAAGTGCAAGAGAGCAGCGATTTGCTGTTGGCAGCCTCAGCCCGGTGGGTCCGTTGGCTGGGCTTGGGGTGTTTTACAATCAGTAGTCGTCGTGTGCTGTTGTGCAAGTCTATGTGCGGTTTGTTTTGTTGTTGCAGTGTAGTGAAGCTTGTGCGGATTGTTGCGTTTTAGGCTTGTGGTTGTGTTTGGTTAGAGTTTGAGCTGTGTAAGCAGAGGGGTGAAATCGTTAGTGGATTGGTTAGTTGGCCTTTCTGTCCTTGAAGATATATCTAGGTGTGATGCTTGCTATCATTCATTATTCCATACAAAGACCATTCCAACAAAATAGCCTTGGGTTCCCTTCCCCAAGTTCAGCACAGCTTAGTCCTGGGGGTTCCCTTCCCCAACTATGCTGCTCTTCAGGCTTAAAATTCACAGTCAATCAACTTGTTTATTTTGCCTTTTCCTTTTTATCACTTGAACAACCTTAGGCAGACCGGCCTCAGCCTCTTAATATACCTCGGTTTACACCAAGGAAGGGTTCCTCGGTCTAGGTAGGCGCAGTTGTCAGACCACAAGGTCCACCCATCACAGATCACGCAACCGATAACCCATGGCACTTTACAACAGTTCATTCTTTCTCATAGGACTTAAAACAAAGATGCAGAAAGTAAACCTGGGACAACCCAGGTTTACTTTCTGCATCTTTGTTATAAGTCAGCTTGTTCTTCTCGTTCACTTTAATGGCTTTCTGCCTTTACCAACATGTGTCTCTCACGCACTTAGCTATCATGGTCTTTCTCCTGGTTACCACCTTGCTTAAACACTATTCAATAGTGTTTTGCCTTTTGCTCTTTTCACTTTGTATGCAAATACTGTCTCTTTAAATTCATCTCACTAGCAAATGCACATCACTTTGTTCAATTCATGCAATATTCTAATATCTTTTCCTCAGTTCAGCATTTAAACTTTATTACATGCTTGACAACTTGTTCGCTATTCAATAGTTCATATTTGGTCTCTCGACCCATTTATCAGCATTCAAAACCTATTATATGCTTGGCAACTTGTTCAGTATGCTATAGTTCACTTTTCGGTATGCCAGACGTCTTCATCATATATTCATGCTTGACTGGCATTCGCTGTGACCCACACCATGCCCCTGGAGCACCCCGGCCTGAGTGAACCATCCTTGTCACTCACCAGTATGCGGCCATGTATTGCTCTCCCAGAGTACACGGACAATCATAAATCACCAATACAATTACGGAGCCAATACTTTGAACGCAGGAAGACACAATAACTTGCAACCACACGCTCTTAGAAAATAATGAGCACTTATACGGCTATTTATTCAAAGCTTAGAAGCAACCAGTGAAAACATAGAAATAAATCACAGAAGAAACAAAGAATTCAAAAGAAAATACATCACTGTGAGCGTAACTGGATTCCTCATCTCGCCAGAAGCGGCTGGAAGACCCTGATAACAGCCAGGCCGAATGCACAACAGCCCACAGGTAGGCCGGACGGAAGCGTCTCCCCTCCGGCTAAAGTCTCATCTGACCACTCAGGGGTTCCGCATATATGCACCCTTCAAAAAGGGGTGGCGATTTCTCGAACCTTCTGGCAATGCACTTGCGCATTGATGAGCAGCTGTTGGTTGCCAGCTGGGTCAACCGACAGTAACCTCAAGGAGCAAAGTGCCTCCCTCCTCTAAAAACAAGCACCACAGAAAACAGTCCCATAGCTCATAACAAGACATAACAAAGTTAGCTTTCCCAGCAGAAATGTCCTTGACTGCATACCAGGTTTGGAAAGCATGTTTTCTTCAGCATCGTGAATCTAGCTCTTAGCAAAATGAGTGCAGCTTGTCACTGCGGCATGAAGTAAATATCCATCATGGCTCCGAGCGCTCCCAGAATGCACTGCGCATCAGCGCCATATTTTAGCTCAAGCATAACAATTCCACCCTTGGATATTTATCTTCCATAGCCCAGTGGCAGAGGAGCCGGTCTCTGAAACCGATGAAATATTAAAACTAAATTAGCAATGCATTGAATGCAACAACAAGAAGCTATTATGATAGCTAATATAATTAAATGCAAGCAAAAGCGTAACGTAGTGTACCCCCAACATCAGGAATCCACGAAAATAACCAATCCCACCAATTCCCAGTATGATCTTGGACACTTGAGAAATGAGATCCCTCAAACCTCGAATATGACTTTCAATGGATCGTGAATGGTCACTTGATTGAAACAACGCATACCTTCAACTGCGTTACACCCTAAATTATGCTTTAGCAATAGATAATCAACAGCATCTCTGTTTTGCAAAGCTGCTTTTCTAATAATTTTACTATCAAGGAGTAACTCTTCTAACGCCTGAGAAGTATGATTAAGTCCTTTGACTACTAAACATGCTAATTTAATCAAAAATTTGCAACCCCCAGCAGCTAAACCCCAAACTCCCACTAATGAAAGGGTTAATGCTAGAACCTCAGCTTCTGATAGCAAATGCACATATGAATCACAATCGGGGGGATAGACCCACAGACTCGAAAGTTGACCTTTTGCCTCGAGTTATCGCTGGGTGTAAAGGAAACATCATTAGTCCTAATCGAGTTAAGGCACATGGACTTCCGGAAATGTTAGCTGGAATATAAGTGTATGTGATGTTGCCACATGAAAAGAGCCATCCTGTTGGAAGTTTCACATGATTCAAATGACTGGCAGCTATCACTGTATGATTACAAGACATAGTATTATTCATGCTGGTACATGTGCGTGGCACTCGTGAACATAATCGTTGCTCAAACACCGTGTGGTTTTGCTGTTTGGTTAAATCGAGCTGTTGGCATTTGCCAATTTCTTTTGCATTGCATGTCATAAGGTAGCACACATCGCCTTGGGTTATATTATAGGTTATAACACGTGTCAAATTTCTCCATTTGCAATCTGTTTCCTGGCAAAATCTGCAGTACTCATAGACGGAAAAAGATTGCCTAAATCGGAATCTTGAACCAAAGAATCATTGTGTGTGACGCCGAAAATATGCTTTAGAACCGGAACTGGCGTTGGCACTGCTACTAAGCACGTAGTCAATAAGGCTTCAGCATTGGGTACATCAGTAAGGCAAAAGTGCGTTAGGTTGAGCACCTGTTGTGCCAGGTATATCCACATATTCTCCGTTTGGGTAATCATGGGAGAATGTTTCCGCCGTCCTGTAAATGCCTCTTGCATTACTGGCATCAAGGTTGTTTTCACTTGCGCCTGATGTGTTTGCCGCATTTCAAGAATCCATGTCTTCGGTCTGGCTGCTTTTGAACAGCATTACTCATCATTATCAGTATCCCCTTGATCACTGGCACAGATGTGAAATTTTTCGTGGGTAGCAGCATGCTGTTTAACTCTCCCAAATGGAGTCCATTTAGTACCACAATTACACCAGCCAGACACAGGATCTACAAGGCAAACCCAGAAAAGAGATATCAGTGTTATACATCACTCTCTCAGGTAACATTTGTCTGCGGGCACATATTGCCATTTCTTTCTACCGGGCTCCAGTACTAAAACTACTTGGTCTTTGCCTGATGCAATGACATCTGCGGGCACTGGTGGGCCACTTGGCCGTTCCACCCATTCCTTCGCACCCGGTACCATACTGTCTGAAGAGCCAAAACCACAATCCCCACGGGTAGTTAACACTGTAGGAGGCTCCGCCTTCTTAATCATGGACAACTTAACGGGAATGATAATCAATTGGGCCACCCGATCACCCTTGTGGATCGGTAACAATTTGTCCCCACTATTCATCAGGATGACTTTGATCTCGCCTTGGTAATCGGCATCAATTACCCCTCCCAACACTTGAACTCCCTTTAATGCTAGGCCAGATCTAGGGGCAATCCATCCCATATGCTCTGGGGGAATTTGTACTCCAATCACTGTTTCAATTACAACAATCCCTCTTAGGTCTAATCTGATTTTTTCATGGGAATGCAAGTCTACCCCTGCTGACTCTGGAGTCGCCCCATAGGGAGCTAAAGAACCCGGGGTAATTTCCCAGTACAATAGGGTTTCTCTGACTGAATTGGGTTGAATCTGTAAAGTAGGAGTCATTAGCCTCATCAAAGGAGTTTCATGCTCATTCACAGGCTATTGTTTAGTACTTGCACCGCATCAAACACACGATCACGCCAGCCTGCCAAATTGCCACCTCCAGATTTGGGCAGCTGTTCTTTCAACAACCCATACATTCGTTCAATCAGCCCTGAAGCGGCAGGGTAATAAGGCACATGGTAAAGCCTCTCAATGCTCTTTTCCTGACAATACTCCTGTATTAGTTTGCCTTTGAAATGTGGCCCATTGTCACTTTGAATCTGCAAAGGCACTCCGTAATGTAATATGATCTGATCTAACAACCTGATGGTGTTCAGTTGTGTTGCACGCTTGCACGGCAAAACCATCATGTATCCTGAATATGTATCCACAATACTGCATGCATACTGACAACCTTTACTGATTGGCAGGGGACCGATATAATCAATCTGCTAAATTTTACCTGGTAGTTTTCCTCTTCGCAATGTACCCCGAACAATCTGAGGGATAGGTCTATGCTGTTGGTGTTGGCACACTGGACATTGCAAAATGATCGTTTTCACTACCTCTAAAGGAATACTGATTCCTCGAGCTTGTGCCCACCTGATACTAGCCTTTTCTCCAAGGTGCCCACATTTCTGGTGAGCCCACTTGGCCAAACCCTCCAAATCGTCTTCCTGAACCTCCGCATCCACAGATGAAATCCTGGTGTGTTCGTCTACAACAGAATTAAACCAACGTTCTAATGAGTCTGTGGCACAATGCACGTCCACATGATACACAGTAACTTCACTTTGTGATAACATTTCTGCAATATATTGCCACAGTTCTTTTCCCCACAACTCTTTTGAATAAATCTTCCACCCATTCTTTTGCCAGTTTGGCAACCACACCGCCAATCCATTCGCCACTGACCATGAATCCGTGTACACATGACATCGACCAGGGGTCTCTTGTTTCAATGCTTGGTAAACTGCGTAAAGCTCTGCAAAATGACTGCTCTTCCCTTTCCCTGACGTTGTCAAAATCTTTTTTTGTCTTGGGATTGTACGACACTGCTTTCCAGTATCGCTCAGTTCCCACATATCGGGCTGAGCCATCCGTGAACCAGGCATGCTCTGTTTGCTCCACGGTCAAATCGCTGTAAGTTACTCCACATTTCACGGGAGACTCGCGTTTTTCAGGCACTTCCGGTGGTATGTAATCTGAGGGCGGTATGTTGGCTACTTGCTCATGTAATTTCGCAACTCCACCCTTCCCTGATTTGGCTCTGTCTTGAATGTACCATTTCCATTTAATTATGCTGGCTTCTTGAGCATGTCCTAGTGTATGTGTTTTAGGAGAGCTCAGTACCCATTGCATGATTGGTATTTCTGGCCTCATCAATACATCATGGCCCACCGTTATTTGCTCGGTATCAACAAGGGCCCAATAACATTCCAGCAACTGCTTCTCAAACGGAGTGTATGAGTTACCAGCATCGGGCAATTTACGACTCCAAAACCCCAATGGCACACGTTTCCTTTCCTGCTTATGTCACACACTCCAGTTGGCATAATTGTCTTGTACAGACACATTCAATTCCACTTCGCCTTCCTTCAATGGCCATAAATCAAGCACCTGCTGCACGGTGTCTTTCGCCAAATCAAATGCTTTCTGCTGCTCTTCCCCCCCACTGAAACTCATATTTCTTGCGTGTCACTTTGTAGAGGGGGGCCAATATCTGCCCTAAATGGGGAATGTGCTGTCTCCAAAATCCAAACAGCCCTATAAACTGTTGAGCTTGCTTTTTGTTCATTGGAGTGGTGAATTCAAGTATTTTCTGTCGGGCTTTTGGCACCATTTCTCGATGCCCATGATGCCACTGAATCCCTAGGAATATCACTGTTTCAGCTGGGCCTTGAATTTTATTTGGGTTAATTTGTATTTGTATTTGTTTTATTTATACCGGGCAGCCATCGGGCCCGGAGGCATCAGGGCGCAAATTTGTGCTGAAGCCGGCCCCTGCCCACAGCGGGCGTGTGAGAAGATGCATACTCTGCGAACTAACTGCTGAAGCGAGTCGCGCATTCTATTGTAATCGACATCCATGTAGGCACGGCCCAGGAGCAGGGTCTAAGCATAAGACGTACGCACAAAAGCAAAATTCCATTTTACCAATGAATAAATAAAAACGGACAGAGACGGTCATGTACTAGCTCCATGTGAGTCAATTCACCTCAGGATGCAGGGAGAAGATGCAATAAAGACCGGCTATCAAAGTGAAATAGAAAGCCCCTTAGAAGCCCAAAGTGGCGTGTATAGGCACACCCACCTTCGGCGATGACACGCGATAAGGAGACAACATCAACTGGTGAAGCCCAAACAGAAGCACCAATAGAGGTAGATGGGCCCAATGGGCATGGGGAGACCCTGTAAGTGGGACCAGAACCAGCCCATGCTTCAGTAAGCATTCACGCAAGCAGGAGTTTACCGGCAATTGCTAACCTGCTTAGGGCGGACCGCAACAGGCATCATTAAGCATATGACACATGTGGGTGCAAGAGGCCACCCCCTGAAGCATTACATTGAAGCTAACATCCCTACAAATACTAATAGTGTCACTTGCCGGCAGAGTATAGTTGAAGCACATGAAAGGCAACTTTGCTTCCTTGGAGCACAACAAACAGCCTCCACCTACCACCGGCTGACAACGAGTAGAGCAAACTGGAGGCGAGGGTGTGATCGAAGGCGAGCTGAGGCATTGGCATAGAGTAAACCACCCATGGCTTCCAAATCCCCAAAAAACAAGACCAAGCAGCCCACGTTGGACACCTTTATCAAATGTGCAACCTTAGCTGAAAACACCATGCCAGGGACCCAGCCTCCGCAAGGAGAACAGATCCAAGCGAAAGGGGACCAGCAGGTCCTGAACGCCATAGCGGCCTTGAAGATCGCATTACAGTCCAAAATGGACGCCATTAGCCTGGATGTGAGCATCTTGCAGCAAGATGTACGGGCACTTTCAGAACGCACAGGTACACTGGCAAAGGAAGTTGCAGTGAATGCAGCTGGTTTGAAGGATATCTCAAGCGAAGTAACTATACTGCAGCAGAAATTGCGGAATCTCGAGGGCAGAGTCAAAGATGTAGAAGGGTGGGCCAGACACAATAACTTAAGACTCATCAGACTCCCTGAAGGGGAAGAGGGGGCAAACCCCACCAATTCATAGAAAACATGCTGCTACAAGAAATTGGCCCGGTGGATTCCGGAACCTGCTGCTCAAGGGATGGCTGCCTGAAGGATGAGCTCTGTGCCTGCCCTGATCTCCCTGAACTTGAAACTGTTTACTATAATGGCTGTGGAGATTCCAGGAACTACACAACCATCAAAAAGACAGAAAGGAGATGAGAGCCCTGAAAGGAGAAAATATAAGCTGATGGAGATGTTGATTAAAATGTCTGCTGACATTGCTGAAATAAGAGCCTCTCAGGTTGCTTCTGAGGACAGATCCATTGAACTATCAGGAACATTCATGAATATGGATAATCATCTGACAGTAATAAGTGATGATTCCCAGAGGATGTCTACCCAGATAAGAGTTACAAGCTCAAGTGGAAAGGCTGACACTCAAGTTCTCTGAGCAAGAACATTTTTCTAGGAGGAATAATGTCCGGATTGTTGGTTTTCCAGAGAACATTGAACAGGGTTCTCCTGCAGTTTTCTTGGAAAAAACAATATTTAAGCTACTTGGTCTTGATCCTAAGACCCCTTTTGGAGATTGAGAGGGCTCATAGATCATTGGGCCCTAAACCAGGACCAGGTCAAAGACCTTGACACTTCATCATAACATTTTTGAGGTTTCCTGTGAGAGAACTGATCCTGCGTAAGGCAAGAAAGAAAGGTGAACTGCTATTGGGAACGCACAAAATTATGTTATTTGGTGATTTAAGTCGTGATGTCCTAGAGAGGAGGAAAGCCTTTAATACAGCCAAATAAAAGGCGAGGAGGAAACATCTAAAATATTATATGATTTATCCAGCTACTTTGAGAGTGGTGCTTAATGGAATAATACACTCTTTTGTGGATCACAAGGATGCAGAAGCTTTCCTCTCTGACTTGTATATGGAATAGCAGCCTAGGGAAGAAACATCTTTTGAAAGCTCAGGATCTCTTTCAAAGAAAAAAGATAATTATTTTGAATATGGATTAATGTGCTTTGATATTAATCAATTTCTTAGAATGTTTTTTTTTAGTCTATTTTTGTTTGTTTTAGTATTGGGTTTGATTCTGTTAAATTCGTTTCATTTCATTTCAGCTGCACGCGAGTTTCTTTTCGTTTAGCTGCATCTGATGATCAAATTAGAAGAAAGGACCTAGCAGATCTACAATACGTGGCTTACGTGCTGTGCTTTCATTTAATTTCCGGGTAAAGCTGTTTATTTGTCCCATGTGCTACGCTCCTAATTCTAATCTGTTGTCTACCCCGGAGTGGCAGTGAAACACACCTTTGATCTTGGATGTGGGGACAGTAGTGAGGTTGTCCCAGCACTTCAGCGGGGCTGGGGAGGTTCCCGGCAGAGGAGAGAAAAGAGGACTGTTGCCGGTGAGTGTACTGCATGCACAATGATTTGGAGACTCTGCTGCCTCCCCCCGCCCACCTCCCAAGGAGCGCAGAAGCGATATTCCTCCTCCACCACCACAAACAATTGGGGGGCAACAGCGTCAGTGGCCAATCTGCACTGTGACTGAATGGCCGCGTGATCCCAGCGCACTCTTCTGTGACCTGCACATACTGAATGCGCGCGTCTGAAATCTTGCTTTACTATTGCTTGGGTTGCCCACTGTTGTTTTAATAAGCACATGTCACATGCCCCTCGTCCTGGCACATCCTGATCTCAGTTCCGGTGCCTTTTGTCAATCAATCCAACTTGTCATCCTGGTAACTAACTCATGTGGAGGATCTTTACCGTAACACATGACTCAATGCTTCAGAAAACAACTTATGCTCTCTCTCTGTGTTTATTAATGACATCTTAAAATATACATGTTATATCACATATGTATTGGGGGAACACGGCTCGAGGTAGTCTGTTTACGGTGTCAGCATGTTTGTTTTGTGCCAGTACAATCATAGGGGCTCTGCTTTGCGGAAATGTGCTGTGTTCAAAATGGACCTTACAACTTGAAATGCCATTGGGGGCTAATGTGCAGGGGTGGCCTGTCTTTCTGTAGCCTACCAGTCACTATTTGGTTAACTTTGTGCGAGTCAGACACATGTTTTCTTCCACTTCATGTGTTCACATGTTCATGATTGCATTTGATTATTCTAGCAACTATTCTTGGCAAGTTGACTCTTTGATCTTCCTTTAACATGTGTCAAAGGCCGGAGATGTATAATGGGAGTGGTCTAAATGTCCCCACAGCTATATGTCCTCTAGATGCTACCCGCTGGTGCCTGTCCAAGATATATATAACTTAAGTGCGGGAGTGGATGGAGTCTACTAGAATTAGCCTGTAGTATGGTGAAACTTGTCTGACATCAAACACCCATTTGATTGAAGGGGGAGCCAGGAATGGAATTGCATCATTTTGGTAATATAAAAAAAACGGGAGGTTGCATAGTGCAACCGAGATGGTGCTTGGCCCCTCTTCTTGATTGATATGCCATAATAAGTGCTCTCTGTTGCACAAGGCTATTACATCCTCACTCCATAGCCTAAGAGTGCTTGTGAGTGCTTGAGAGAGTACATGTATCGCATGGATTTTATACCAGAACACAATATTTTGTATCTTATTCCAGCATGCTTCATAGACTCAAGAAACCTCGATGTTAGCCTAATATGATTCCCTTTGATATTGCCAGGTTGTCTTATTTCAATGGGGTAATTGCAAAGGTACAAGCTGTTTTCATATATGTGTTGTCACAGGCTATAACGCACATGGCCTTGATCTTGTAGTGGTTACATGTATTTTGGGTGTTTTGACTCTCAGCGTGGAATATGGGGAGGAGATGATGGGATTCCTGGATTGAGATTATGGAATTGACCTCTAGTCTACTTCTCATATGGTTTATAGACTTGTTTTCTAGATATAGAA
The DNA here is from genome assembly GCF_040938575.1 of Ambystoma mexicanum. Classification (NCBI taxonomy): domain Eukaryota; kingdom Metazoa; phylum Chordata; class Amphibia; order Caudata; family Ambystomatidae; genus Ambystoma; species Ambystoma mexicanum. Next base: position 474,364,003 of record NC_090941.1, on the reverse strand, counting down.
ATGTTTATGTAAATATGTTTTACTTTACATGTTATATGATATTTTCAGGGGATAGAATATGCTTTGGTATGGTTTGTGTGAATTTGAATAGGAATGCGTTAGTCATTTTAGTTTATTGTTCAATTTTATTTTGAATACGGGAGAATTTGTTATTTTCTTTTTTTTAAATTATTTTCCCTGAGGTTTAGGTTCTATTATGTGTTTTGTGTTTTTTGTGTTGTGTCTTGTGGAATTGTTGTATTTGTTGCTTCTGTCTGGTTTGTCTGGCTATTTTGTTTGGTTTGCCATTCTTTGAATGATGCTCTGCTACGTCAATTGATGGGGAAGAAATGGAGTTTGTCTGACCTTTTATATTGGCATCGAGGAAGAATGGGTTTAATAATATTTGTTTGGGATTAGTCTGATGGATGTAGGTAACTTGATGGTTACAACTTGGAATGTAAATGGGTTAAAATGTCCGAAAAAGGGAGGAAGGTTATGACGCGATTATGGAGATCTAGGGCTGACATTGTTTTCCTGCAGGAAACGCACTTGACAGATGAAACCACACAATGGATGGTCAATTCCAAATATTCGAAGGAGTTGTTGAATTGTTTCTCTTCTAATTCTAGGGGAGTGAGTATTTTGTTCAGGAAAGGACTGCAATATAAAGTGGAGAGAGTGGCGATGAATTCAGAAGGACGAATGATTTTTGCTGATATAATTTATAGGGGTGAGATGATCACATTAGGTTGTATTTATGGTCCGTTTGTATCTGGTAAAGATTTGTTTGAAAAAATGTCAGAGATGTTGAATGGAATGAAAGGTGAAACAATAATTTTGGATGGTGATTTCAATTGTGTTCGAGATTTTAAGCTAGATAGGATTTGCACATGTAGGTATACCAATATGAATGTTTGTAAGGAATTTGAACATTTTCTTGATACATTTGATTTGGTTGATATATGGAGGGAATTGCATCCATTGCAGAAAGAGTTGACATTCTTTTCTCCAGTGAATGATTAATTCACCAGACTGGATTATATTTTTGTCAATAAGGCTTTTATTGGATAAGACTTGTGAAGTTAATATAAGGAAACAAGGAATTTCTGATCATGCTTCAGTAGATCTTTGTTTACGGATGGATATGGAGTATCAGTCTTTTAGGAAATGGAGGTTGAAAACGGAAATTTTGGAGGAGAAAGAGGTCTTAGTGGATTTATTGTCATGCATGACTGACTTTTTGACCTGAATGAGGGATATGCTGATGAAGGGATAGTATGGGATAGTTTTAAGGCTACGATCAGGGGTTTTCTAATTGATTGGACTTCCCGTCTTCAGAAAAAATCTTTGAAAGAACTGAATGTATTGGAATCACAATTGTCTGGACTGCAGGAAAGGTATGCCCGAAGTGGAAGGATGGAGGATAGAACTGAAATGAATCAAATTCGGGAGAGATTAAACAATGCAAATAACTTATTGGCGGAGAGGGGTCTTTTTTTCGAAACAAAAATATTGGGAGGCTGGTGATAGGAGTGGTAGATTGCTGGCGAATAGATTGAGGGGCATGCATAATGAGACTTTCATCAAAGGGATTACTGATGATAACGGACAACTATTGTGGAAGAATACGGATATTTGTTCTAGTTTTAGGGATTGCTACAAAAAGTTGTACACGGAAGATGTATCAATACCTAAGGTAGATTTGGAAAATGTATTTGAGAATATTCCTATTAAGAAATTTTCTGTTGATGATAAAGTGAGATTAGAGGCAAGTATAGACGTTGATGAGGTTCTTTTAGCGTTTGGACAAATGCAATTGGGGAAGTCTCCGGGTTTGGATGGGTTGCCCATTGAGTTTTATAAGAAGTTTGATACTTTTCTAGCTCCAAGGTTGTGTGCTTTGTTTAATTCTTTCTTAGAAGGGAAACTTTTGTGTCAGTCGATGACTGAAGCCATGATTTCAGTAATTCCTAAGGTAGGGAGAGATAGTAAACAATGTAAGAACTATAGGCCTATCTCTTTGTTAAATGTTGATATTAAACTTTTTACAATAATTTTAGCAAATAGACTGGGTAGATGTTTTGAATCTGTTATTCATGAGTCTCAGGTGGGGTTTATGAGGGGTAGATCAGGTTATGATAACATCAGAACATTAATAGATATAAGTCTTCATCGTAATGGGAATGCTAACACTGCCTTGGTCTTTATGGATGCTGAAAAAGCATTTGATATGGTAAACTGGGTTTTTCTGGACTTTACTATGGAGAAAAGGGGTTTTGGGATTAAATTCAGGGAGACGGTTCGTAATCTTCAAAATTCAGCTACTGTGCGAGTTTGGGTCAACAATGTTATGTCGGAAACTTTCACTCTTCATAGGGGTACGAGGCAAGGATGTCCTTTGTCGCCTTTTTTATTTAATATTGCTCTTGAGCCCTTGGTAGCAGTAATACGTAACGAACGGAGAATATGTGGTTTGACATTCGGGACTAAAGAAATTAAAACGCTCTCTTATGCGGATGATATGTTGGTGGTGCTCTCAGACCATGGTGAGGGTAGTATGGTTCTTAAGGAGATTATTGAGAAAGTTGGTAAGTTTTCGGGTTATAGAATTAATTGGGACAAAACTGAAGTCTTTCCGCTCTCGTCAGGGGTCAGAAGCGAAGATTTTGCAGAATGGAGTGTACATGGTCTGAGAACAGTGTGAAATATTTGGGGGTTTATCTGATTAAAGATGTGAGGAAGATGGTTCAATTTAATGTTACTAAACTGTTGGATACATTTAGGAGAGATACTAGGAAGTGTCCAGATTATATTTAGGGATCTGGGCTAAGGTTAATACTATTAAAATATCACTTCTGCCTAAAGTTTTATATGTTATGCAGTCAATTCCTCTGAGTTTTTCGAAGAAATTACTTAAGAACATTGATCGAGTATTCCAGGATTTTCTTTGGGGTGCAAAAAGGCTCCTAGGATTCCAAAGTATATTTTGCAGAGGGAAACTAAAGAGGGGGGTTTTGGATATCCAAATTTGAGGACATACTATAGGGGTTTTGTTTTGAAGAAGGCTGCCCACTATGTGAAATCGGAGACTGTGGATGAGCCAATTTGGCTGACTATAGAGAGAAATTCTTTGATGCCCTTCAAGATGGAAAATATTTTCTCAATGGGGACGCTACCTAGAGGCTCTACTAAATTGCCAACTGTTTAAGTGTCTAAAGACTCGATGGCATGGTGGGTACTTAACTTTAAGGGTAATGTATTTGTGAATCATGTTTCTTCAATTTGGTATAATTCAGCATTGCAATTAAGTAATAGAGTATTGTGTTGGCGAATTTGGATTTCTAAGAGATTGTTGACTTTGGGAGATTTGTTGCGAGATGGGGTCTTGAAATCTTTTGAGGAACTTCAAAGTGAGTATCATTTGAGCAGTCGTGAAAGGAATAGATATAGGGATCTTGAACAGCTTCTGACCCAAATATTTGGTATGATGAATTCACAACTGGAAAAGGAACCAGCAGGTTGGACTGTGTTTCACTTATTGCCACATAATGTATCCACATATCTGAAATTCATGAGTGTAGATGATTCAGTATTGCAGTCTTGGGACACATTGAAACCGAAGTGGGAGTTGGATTTAGGTTTTGCAATCAGTGATGGGTTCTGGAAGTACGTATGGCAGGTTGGTCATAGTAGTAAGATGGATTTCAAGTTGCGTCTTATATATCAGAAGATTTTGGGACAGTTATACTGGACTCCAGTGTGGATGTTTGGTTTGGGATTACTTGCAGAGGAAATTTGTTGGGGATGTGGATGTGAGAGAGGGTCATTGATTCACATGTTGTGGAGTTGTTCGAGAGTGTCGACTTTTTGGACAGACGTTTTAGATAGGTTGGATATCACTTTGTTGATTTCCTTTCCAAGAGAACCTTTTCAGGTTCTCTTATTGGCAAAAAGAGGTTGTTGTTTGAAAGCTCGGCTGTATGGGTGTTGGATAGATAAGGTATTGGTAGTAGCGGTTAAACAAATTATGAAAGTGTGGAAATCTAGGAAGAAACCAACTATTGAGGACTGGATTAATTATGTGATTGTATTGTCGGAATTCGAATTGGTTCAATCCATAAAAAAGGGTAAGGAAAAGGAATATTGTTTTTTGTGGAAATCTTTCACTGATTTATATGGTAATGTATCACGGGATGGGGGAAGTGAGATATGAGAGGGTTGTTTTGTTGTTTTTTGTATTGTTTTGTCCTTATGTCTATATGTTGTGGAGTTTGGTCACTTTTACTGTGTAGATTATTTGTTTAGTTTCATATGTTTCTTCATTTGTTTGTTTTATTTCTTTTTCTGGACACTCTTGTTAGTTTGTTTTTATTATATTTGAATCTCATTTGGTTCTTGTTTCTTACTCATTTCAATGTACCTCATTATGATAAATATTTACTGATATGGACTTATGGCAAGGTTTAAAGCTGATATGGTTGTTCTTCTTATGTTATTATCCTTCATTGGTTGAATTTGTTTGAAATTATAAATAAAGTTGATAACAAAAAAAAAATAATAATTGGCCCGGGAACCCTCACTCAGGGCTTCACAGTAGAAAGGGCACACAGGTCCCTAATGATGAAACCGCTGCAAGGCGCCCCACCACGGCCGATCATAGCCCAGATATTGAATTATAACGACAGAGAGAATATCCTCAAGCATTTCTGAAAAGATGGCACCTTACAGTGAGGATCAGCCAGCATTACCGCATACCTGGACTACACCTTGCAGGTGCAAAGATAGAGGATGCATTTCACATCGGTCAAGAGGCGGCTGTGGATGGCGAACTTTAAGTACATGTTGCTGTATCAAGCAAGGCTGAAAGTAATAAGCAAAGGCAGAGTCATCTTCTTTGACACCCCAGAGGAGGCGCATACATGGATGGGCACTGAAAACTTGCCAACCGAAGTGAACAATCAGGCGACGAAAGTAGGGGATACACGCGTAGAGGCCCATGGGTGATCCGTGAGGAAGTAGCCGGGCAGGACCGTTAGATTGCGCAGGTGTGAGTCCTTCGTGCACATGACTTGGCCACTAACACCTCAGTGTAATGCAGGAGCCAGCAGTGTGTACTCCAACCGGGAGCGCACTGCAGGGAAGCGTCTTTCACCCAAGAGTGGATTTGTTCAGATACTAGCTGTTAAGTATCCGCCTGCTGCACTCCAGGCACCAGGACAAGTAGCTGGGGCGGGGGTGAGAAGCAGGGATGCCTGAGCACAAGGTATTGAACTGGGCAATTGTTGGGGGGAGGGGAGAGTTGGGGTAGTTAGTGGAGAGTTAGCCTACAGATCCACACAGCAAAGGTATAATATGTGCATTGGACTGTTGAGGTATGTAGGCATGTTTGTTTGGGATGGGGGAGTTTAGAATTGCCTTGTGGAATGTCAGGGTGCTAAACAATTATATTTAAAGAAACAGGATAATGACATATTTGAGACGCCAAAAAATCGACATAGCACTCCTTCAGGAGACGCACCTCACAAGGGAGCGACCAGCTACATTAGCTGGAAAATGGAGTGGTATGACTTTGGGCTTTCCATACTCGGCGTTTGCAAGAGGGTTCTGATATGGGTGGCGCCGTCTATGCCATTCAAGGTCCTTAAGACTTTTAAAAATGAAGAAGGGAGGTTGATCATAGTACAAGGACTTCTGAAACCGAGAGAGCTCTGTATTGTCAATACATATGCACCAAACCACGATACAGCAGCCTATTCCCGTTCACTATACCCTCAGATAGGCGCAAAAGAGATGACACAGTAGTATCAGGAGGGGACTTTAATTGTATGTTGAACCCATAACTTGACAGATCAGATGGTCAATTCATAAACTCAGGCCCTTCAGCCAAAGCCTTAAATATACTATTGCAAGCATTCAAACTATCCAACATATGGAGAGCCCTGCACTCGAATGCCCAGGGATACTCTCATTACACCGCCTCCAAAGATCTATATACCAGACTGGACTATGTCTTCACAGGGGAAGAGACAATAGGAGAATTCAAAGCAGCAGAATACTCAGCATGAGTGCTCTTAGATCACGCTCCCCTAGTTGTTATATGCCCCCCCAGGGCAGCTTAGAAGTGAATTTCTTAAAGACGCGGTTATCTGGGAACGAATGGGAGAGGGGGTGAAATACTACTTCAGAAACAATACAGGGAGTGTAAATTCAGCAGGCACACCGAGGGAAGCCTTCAAGGTAGTGATTAGGGGGGGGCGGTGATCACAAAGGGAATGCAAGCCATTATAGAAAGTGTTATATGTAAAGTGGAAACCAAGCTAGAAGCGGGGGACACGTCCAGCGATCGGGCCCTGAGGGTCGTCTGCCTGCGGCAAGAATGTTTAGGACACTGGGAAAGATTAGGCAACCTGAGCTATAGGAAATATGTAGAACGACCATACGTGGAAGGGAATAAGCCAGGATGCTTGCTAGCTTGGCTATACAAAAGTGAGTCTAAGAGAGACATAAGGGTGGTTGCAGGGAAAAACAGAGCAGTTTGTATGACTCAAAGTATAAACGGGTGGTTTTATGATTATTATAAAGAGTTGTATGTAGAGACATCAGTAACGTAGTAGTCGGATATAGATGAGGCTCTTGCACAGATAGACCTCCCCAAGCTAGATGGCAGCGAGTAGGCTGGAGTCCCCCATAACCATAGAGGAACTAGAAGCAACCATAAGAGGGTTGCCGACTGATAAAGCGCCTTGGGTAGATGGCTTGCACAGTGAATTTTTATAAGGAATTTATAGCAGGGGGCGTGGCTAACTGCCATGTAAGAAGGACGCTTATCCAGAGAGCTCTGCTGATGTGCCCAAAATACTGCTGAAAAACCACGGTTTTTGTGCTGCCCAAACTACGGAAAGCTGCCACTATTGCTGCCAAGTACACCGGGCAGCCTTGCCCAAAGTTTGAAGCGACTACGACTCTCCCCTTCCACAGGGCGCTGAGTCGTGGAGAGACGGTTTAGCACGAGAAAATGGCGCCCGCCGCATGAACGGCTAGCGCACCGCAGGGCGCGGAGCCCCGGCTCATCAGGTTGGGACAGTGGATACCCTGAGGGTCGGGAGAGCACTGGAGCAACTCTGGGCCCGGTGAGACACCCGCACCTGGGACCGAGCTGGAGTGAGGTTTGCACCTGGAGGTTCCAGACAGACTTGAAACCTGGTGCCCCTGAGCCCCACACGAGGACTGACCTGAGCAGCTCGGCGAGCGGCTGAAGCGCCGCATTACGGACATGGCCCGCACCACCAGCAGCGACGCATCGATCCCCGGAGGAGAAGACACAGTTACGCCCTGAGGGAGACTGCCTCTAGCGAGAGCACAAGGAGCACTTGGACCAGACGTAGAGGATCCGGCAGGGTGAGACAGACGAGGCGAGCTACTGCAGGAGCCCGTCGCCAGCGCACGAGGGAGCCCGACAGAACAAGCGGAGGACCGGCTGGTGGGAGGGGGAGCCCAGCTGGGTTAGCTGCGTTCATCGGGACTGGGAGGCACCCCCCCCTTGGGCTCTCGCTCACATCAGTCACGCTGAGGCCGGGGCCTCGGGCCGTGCAAGGCCCGGAACAGCACTCAATAAGCACGAATTGCACACAGTGTGCCACCGCCACAGTGCAGGCGGAGGGCGCCGGAAATAACTATTAACATATTTCCACAATAATTACCGGCAGCCCGACTGGATGTGATTAAGGACGGACTGAATCCTACATCATCTAATAACCCCCCGGTGCTCAATATTGAGCAGTGCCTACATTAACACAGGCAATGAGCCGGACGAGGCCATAGGGGTCCCCTCACACTCTGAACTGAGGATTACAGGTGTCTGGCACCATCATAACGGGCCCAGGAACCCATTCACCTTACACCTAGGGGAACGCGAGAGACCCGCACAGCTCCCAGAAGCCACTGAGATCACCAAGGGATACCCTAAGAGTGTGCACAACAGTAGGGCCACCCCTAGGCATTGCACCATCGCCACCAACGGAACAGCCAGCTTAAAGAACCGGCAAGCCCGCTCGCCCACAGTGTAATGTCCACAAAAGGAGGAGGGAGAGGCAAAGAGAAACAGACCACCATGGAGACCTATACGGCCGGTGGCTCAACTAGATCAGACACCAGCACCACCGACACCGCGACTACGCGGACCGAGCCTCTTGAACCGGCTAACTCGCAGCTCCTGGACGCCATCAAAACGCTCCAGAAGACAATGGAAAGTAAAATCGACGCAGTGGCAATTGATCTAAACCTACTACGTCAAGATGTCTGCTCTATAGCGGGCAGAACGAAGCACTTGAAACCAAGGTTCGAGAGAACACTGAGACCAAAACTCAGCTCCTCAAGGACTTTGATGAACTGGCGCAGAAGGTGAAAAACCTGGCAGATAGAGCAGACAAGGCCGAAGGGCTGGCGCGCCGAAATAACATTAGAATTTTAGGCCTGCCAGATGGCATCAAACGAAACAACCCCATAAACTATATTGAAGACCCCCTACTGCAAGAAATTAGCGCTGGATAACTAACACAAGGCTTCACCATCAAGAGAGCCCATCAATCCCTCACCAAACGGCCGCCCCCAGGGACCCCACCCAGGCCTATAATTGCAAAGGGGCTTAACTACAGAGATAGGGAGACGACCCTAGCTTTTTTGAGATCAGGCGGCCACATACAGATAGACTCGGCGAAGATAGCCATATATCCAGACTATACCTTTCAAGTCCAAATGAGAAGAGCCCAATTCATTTACACTAAAGCAAGATTGAAAATCGCAGGAGCGCGCTACATGTTCCTATATCCAGCAAGACTAAAAGTGCTGCATAACAACAAAGTGCACCTGTTTGATACGCCGGCGGAAGCCAGAGATTGGATGGACAGAGAGCAGTTCCCTGACCTCAAAGTGAAAGAGCACAAACCACGGCAATCTGCAACCTAAGTGACCATCGTTAGCTAGCAACTGGACAAGGCACACACGGAAAAAGTAGAACCCACATCCTGATACAGCAGGACTGATCCGTACAGGAGCCATACTGGAGACGGACTGCTCTTAACGCGACAGCAGCCGAAGCGGATTTCCTCTGCCCCCAGAAGTAGTTTGGGTACATCTGACCCGCCCGTAGGCCACCAAGAGACCACTAAGAGGTCAAATGGAGCGGAGACTGGGTAGTCGGAACGGGGGAAACCTCGCTAGACATGTTATATTACAAGGGAGTTTAAAGTTTTTGGGAAAGGGAACACAGGAGTTGGTATCTCAGTTGGGGAATAATATACAGAAGAACAAGACCACCAAGAGCACCGAAAGCCACTGGAACCGAAAGAGGACTCGCAAAGAATGCCACCCTCAAATTTGGCCACACAAAACCCATGGCTGACAAAATCAGAATCATGACATGGAACGTCAGCGGAATGAATAGTTACGTCAACCAACGCCAAATCCACACATTCATTAAACGAAGCAAGGTCGGAATCGCCCTCCTGCAGGAGACTCACCTGGATGCACAAAAGGTAGCAACGTTGGCCAAAACCTGGAGAGGAACACTGATAGGCACCACATACTCCACATACGCAAGAGGTGTCCTAATCTGGATTGCCCCAACCATTCCCATAAAATTGATGCATACGAAAACGGAGGAAGAAGGCAGGATGGCCTTGATACACTGCACCATAGAGGGAAAGGAAGTCTGCCTAATCCACTCTTACGCCCCAAACCGCAATGCCACAGTCTTTTTTCGTTCATTATACAAACGGCTCAGCCCATATAGAGATAGCACCCTGATATGTGGGGGAGACCACAATTTCACCCTGGACCCCCCCGGTGAGACAGATCAGACAGCAAGCACACCTGCCCCCCCCCACCTGACAAAATACTGAAAGCACTAACACAACAACTTGCGCTTAGAGACTTATGGAGGGAGCAGCACCCCGATAAAAGAGAGTACTCCTACTACTCACCCCAACATGCAGTACACACTAGAATAGATTACATATTTGCGAGCGAGGAACATCAAGCCTCGTTTGGGGATACACAATACCTGGCGAGAGTGCTGTCAGACCACTCCCCATTAACAACTACCTGGATGGTGCTTGCACCCAGACACCCCGCGCCCACGTGGAGTCTCAGAGGCGAAGCCCTGCTGGACAAGGCCTTCTGCGAACACATTAGGAAAAGCACGCTAGACAATTGGCAAATAAACGAAAATAGTATGCAACGCATTAGCACAGCATGGGAAGTGTACAAGGTGGTTATGAGGGGGGGAAATGATTGCAGCCATAGGCGGAGCCCAGAAGTCCATAGTAACCTCACTGGCACGTACCGGGGATGAGCTAAGGGAACTAGAAGCCAAGACCTCCACAGACCGAGGCCATATAGAAAAAGTGGTAGAGCTCAAACAAGCCTGCTTAGTGCACTGAGAATAATTAGGGAAACTCAGCTATGCAAAACATATTGAAAGGAGTCACACCCTTGGGGACAAACCGGGGAAGATACTAGCTTGGCTCTACAAATGGGAAGCCCCCAGAAAGCCCAACTGCCAAGTCTGCAGACCAGACGGCACAGTAGCACACACGCAGGTCGGGATAAACTTGGCGTTCACTGGGTTCTACCAAGCACTCTACACTGATCCCTTGTCACCCACAGACACTGAAATAGAAGATGTCTTGGACATCATTAAACTACATAAACTGGACGCGCAAATGGCCGAAGCCCTTGACAAGCCCATTATCCCGGAGGAGGTCACGGCCACCATTTGATCTCTGCCATCCGGAAAGGCTCCGGGAACCGATGGTCTCCCAGGGCAGTTCTATAAAACATACGAGGACACCCTGGCATCTCTCCTAGCCCAAGTATTTAACGAAGCATACGAAATAGGCACCCTCCCAGACACCATGAGAGAAGCTGTAATTATCCCACTACTGAAACCGGGCAAGGACAGAGAGGAGTGTGGCTCATACAGGCCGCTATGCATGCTAAATGCAGACAACAAGATCCTGACGGCGCTGCTTGCAAGGAGGCTGTGGAAGGCGGTCCCGCTATTGATCCATCACGATCAAATGGGCTACGTGCCGGGGCGATTCATTACAGAGAACCTATGCAAACTGCACCACATTATATACAGCACTAATGGCAGGCCAGGGAAATGCGCCGTGGCGTCCTTGGACGCCACCAAGGAATTTGATTCAGTCTGGTGGAATTGGCTGCACGCCACCATGACCAAAATGGGAATAGGACCGGCCTTCTTGAAGTGGACTCATATACACCACCCCCATGGCAAGAGTACGCATGAATAATACCTACTCGGATAAATGGCACCTCCACAGGCGCATGCGACAGGGATGCCCGCTTTCCCCCATACTGTACATCATAGCCATTGAACCGGTAGCAGCATACCCAAGACAGGAGTACAGAGACGGGGGCAAAGTGATAGACATCACGATCAAACGGGCTACGTGCCGGGCGATTCATTACAGAGAACCTATGCAAACTGCACCACGTTATATACAGCACTAATGGCAGGCCAGGGAAATGCCCAGTGGCGTCCTTGGACGCCACCAAGGCATTTGATTCAGTCTGGTGGAATTGGCTGCACGCCACCATGACCAAAATGGGAATAGGACCGGCCTTCTTGAAGTGGACCAAACTCATATACACCAACCCCACGGCAAGAGTATGCATGAATAATACCTACTCGGATAAATGGCACCTCCACAGGCGCATGCGACAGGGATGCCCGCTTTCCCCCATACTGTACATCATAGCCATTGAACAGGTGGCAGCATACCCAAGACAGGAGCACAGAGACGGGGGCAAAGTGATAGACAGAGTGACCCATCTGGTCTCCATGTACGCAGGCAGTCCTTTACCTAAACAACCCAGAACACACACTACCATACATACTTGAGACCTTAGATGGGTCTACAGATACACGGGGATACAAATTAATCATGACAAATCATGCCTCGTTCCCCTAGCTGCCCTAAGCGAGGCAAGAGAAGAAAGTCTCCCAATCATGGCCTTTAAGTGGGAGACCACCTCCTTCAAATATCTAGGCATATCCATTCATCGCGACCCCAAGACAGAACATGCCCTAAACACGGTGAGAGACAAAGATAGTCTGGAAAAATCAATGGACTTCTGGGGCAAATTACCGCTCTCAGTGGCAGGGAGAGCAGGGCTTCTTAAGATGGTGGCGTTGCCCCGACTCCTACATTTCTTCACCAACGTCCCATTCAACATCCCCCTGCAGTTCTTCAAAGATCTAAACAAACTCTGCAGAAGATTCCTATGGCAGGAAGGGAGGCACAGAGTCGCGCTAGAAGTACTACAGGGACCCTATGACAGGGGAGGCCTGAAAATCCCCAACTTTGAATTATATTATCTAGCAGGCCAACTGAAAAATGTAATACAATGGATGGCAGATGAAACTACAACAGACACCCGGCTTCTACAACCAGCGATCCCCCACATGCTTCTAAGGGACTTGTTCTGGACGCCGCCAATAGCAACCCAATACAACTCTTACTGAATTAATCTAGGAATCCAGGTCTGGAAACGAGCTTGCAAAGCCATGAATACAAACAACCCATATTCCCCTCAGATCCCGATAGCAGCTATCATGACTGACCAGGAGGCCTGAAAGAGATAAGGAATGTATGGGAATCATGCGGAATTGCCACCCTGGGTGACCTAGTGGATGACCAGGGAATCTTAACGTTTGCAGAGTTGCATGAGACCTCCTGACTACCAACAGGGCAGTTCCTACTCCATGGAGCGGTGGTAAAAAAGCTCACAAAGAGATGGCCGGAGGCTGAGAACCTCGAAACTGGGCAAGAAGCCATTGAAAACATGCTGAACGCCGCAGAGGGAGGACACAAAGCCTCAAGGCTATACGAGACATTGCTAGACAGCACAAACAAGGAAGACCTCAAGTGCAAAGAGAAATGGGAACAGGAGATAGGCCTGCAATTTTGAGGATAAAGAATGGGGATCCTTAACACACTACCACATAAACGTATCCAGAAACGCCCGACTGCAACTTATGCAGTTTTACATCATTAACAGAGCATACCTCACACCGGAAGTCATCTTCAAATTTAAAGGGGCAAGAGCCATAGAATGCCAAAAATGCTATGAAACCCGTGCGGGGATGACCCACATGTTCTGGGGTTACCGGTCGTTCGAATCCTTCTGGTCACAAATTGCTACAAAGGTGGCCAGCGCAGACATCACCTTGGCCGTACCGAAGGCGTGCATCCTGGGCAGATACAAAAAAAGAGTATCAGGTAATATTATCGCCACCAAAAATATCGCCGTACATATGGTCATTGGGAACGGCCATAGGCGATATTTTGGGTAGGGATAATTTATGGGGTAAATGGATGGGGGAGTTGCAGGGGTGGCCCCCGCTCCCTTTTCAAATGTATGGGGGTTGCAGGGGTGTCCCCCGCAGGTTCCATGGGGTAATATCGCCGCAAAAATATGGCAACATTTTTGTATGGCGATATTTTTGCGGCAATATTATCACATGGAACCAAAAAAAGCAAGAAGAACAAACCTCTGAACAGGCTCAAGGACAGGCTCAAGGACTTGATGTACATTCTGGCGAAAAGACTCATTGCTATGGGGTGGAACAGCCCCAATATCCCCAGTGTAAGATTGTGGTGGGAAGACTTCAGAAAATGGTCGGCAGCAGAAACTGGGGGGTGGGAGAATACACAGTGAGAGCAGAAACTGGACACTAGCGAAGACCTACAACAATGGGTGGCGCTCATGGTGTCATTGTTCCATCCAAGAGAGGAAGTTTCCTCCAACGACGACACAAGCAGCCCATGATGGTCATCCGGCAAGGCTGAACTGAATACGTGAAAAAGTGGTCTTGGGGGAGTTGGGAGGGGGGTTAATAAATTGAGATTTCTTTATTGAAGCATGAACGATAATATCTGTTGTATTGTTAAATAACCTAATACATTAAAAAAAAAAAGGAATTCATAGCAGATGTAGCACCCCCGTTACCCCCATTACCGATGTTGCTGAGAGAGTCCATTATTGTCCCATTATTAAAGACCAACAAGCCCGACACTGACTGCAGATCTTACAGACCCCTGTCATTGCTTAACCAGGACAGGAAAATACTTACAGTCCTGGTGGCCAATAGGCTTAAGCCGGCTATATCTAAACGTATTCACCCGGATCAGACAGGATACATTCCAGACAGAAACATCATGTGCAACCTAAGGAAGCTACACCATTTCATTAACCATACCCAGACTAGTACACATAAATATGCTGTGGCCTCGCTCGACGCAGTCAAAGCATTCGACTCGGTCAGATGGCCATGGTTACTAGCAGTGTTGCAGAGGTTCGGCATGGGGCCCACATACAGAAAATGGGTAAAGATACTGGGCCTCATTACACGGTAGGCGGTAAGGGTTTACCGGTACCGGTAAGGGCACCGGTACCGGTAAACCCTTACCGCCTTACTACGAGGTCCCTTTGCTGGTCCTCTCTTAACGCCTGGTTTTTCCAGGCGTTAAGGACGGGACCCGCAAAGGGACCTCAGAGCTAATTACGGTACCGCAATTTGCGGTCCCGTAATTAGCACCTTCCCCATTCCCATTATGCCCTATGGGGCAAAAATGGGAATGGGGAAGGGTAAATGGGGATTGGGGAATTACCGCCCCCGCTCACCTTGGAGTAGGGCGGTAATTCCGCCATCCACCAAGGCGGACTCGGTACGGTACCGGCGGCAACCATGGCGCTAATAGCGCCATGGTTACCGCCTACCGTGTAATGAGGCCCACTGTATAGCAGTCCAATAGCAAGAGTCAAGACAGGTACCTACGTTTCAGAGCACTGGCTGTTGGGAAAAGGCACCAGACAAGGTTGCTCATGCTCTCTCATGTAGTTTATTCTAGCCCTAGAGCCATTTGCAGTGTATCTTCGGAAGGAATATCAAGATGCGAGCATAGTTATACATGGCAGTAGTAATTTGATCTCATTGTATGCGGGTGATATGCTTTTATGCTTGTAACATGCAGAAACCAATTTACAGTATATCTTAGATGTGTTTGAGCGCTATGCAGATCTATTTGTCATTACAGTTAACGCACACATATCGTGTCTGTTCCCTCTAGCAGGGTACAGGGAGAATTTTCCAAACATATTACCTGCACTACTGATTAAGTGGGAAGGGACTACATTCAGATATTTGGGAGTGGATATTTGCCACGATCCCAAGACGGAACACTTACAGAACACACTGAAAGCGGTAGATAAAATTGAAAAGTACATGACTTTCTGGGCCAGACTGCCGCTCTCATTGATGGGGAGGGCAGCGCTGCTGAAGATGGTGGTACTCCCGAGGCTTCTCCATGTTTTCCCCAATGTCCCGTACAATATACCTAAGGCCTTTTTTAAACACTTGACACTGTGTCGTAGCTTCTTATGGCACGGCAGAGGCCGTACAAACAAGGAGGTATTAAAGTGCCCAATTTTGAAGCATACTTTGTAGCGTGCCAACTACAATTTGTCACAAACTGGCTATCGGACGAGCAGACACAAGACACTTTGCTGCTACAGCCAGCATGCACCCCGTTCATCTTGAAGGAGGCAATTTGGAATGTGGCGCTGCGTGTCCCGAAGCCCCCGCTGCTGACACTGGGCACTATGGCACAGGGTTTGTTGCTTTCTAGAGAAAAAAAATCACCCTACTCCCTCCCAGGTCCCATTGGTGACACTAAAAGGGGAGGGCCCACAATTTAGACTAAATGTAAGGAAGAATTGGAAACCTATGGAGGTAGCGACGGTGGGGGACCTACTACGGGAAGGCAGACCAATGGACTTCAGTACACTCACCTCAGATAGGTGTACATAAAGGACAACATATAATACATGCTACACTCATCACCAGATTAAAGCAGAAATGGCCTGGAACAGAATGGGTACGACAGGAAGATGGTACAATAGAAACCAGTATAAGAGTTATTAATGTCAGAGCCGGGGATATGCTTGTGCAGACCAGGCGCAGGTGGGAAGCAGACTTGCAGGAGCAATTTACGGATGCAGCCTGGCGTAGAGCGTTGGCTTATCACAAAAAAGTGTCCAGAAACGCAAAACTACAATTGATTCAGTTGTATGTAACGCATATTTATTTAAATGTATAAAGCGCACAGCGGCCCTAAGGCATCGTGGAGCTTGTTACAGAATACTTGTTTGGTACAGGCTTATATCAGCTATGCAACATTAAATAGAATATAGACCGTGGTATAAGTTCCTTGGTTACAGTGGAACAGTGCAGCAAGACTAAAAACATGTTGCAGGTTGTAGAGAAATTGTCAGTTAGTTGAACAGTTTGGTTTTCAGCATTTTGCGGAAGACTGTATAGGATTTTTCATTTCTGAGTGCAGTGGAGAGGACATTCCAGTTTTTGGGTGCTAAGTGTTGAAAGCTGGAGCCTCCTGCTTTGGCTCTTTTGAAGGAGGGGATGTAAATCTGGTTGGTGAGATGGGATCTTGTAGGTCTGGATGAGGAGCTGAATGTGATCCTTTTAGATAGATATGGGGGAGCGTTAAGTGAAAGGCATTTGTGTGCAATGGCCATAGTTTTGAAGAGAATACGCTCTTTAACCGGCAGCCTGTGTGCGTCTTTCCTTGCCTGGGCGATGTGTTCCCTTTTTGGAATACTTAAGGCTGCTCTGAGGGCATTGTTTTGTGTTACTTGTAGATTGTTAATGTTTTTTGCAGAGGTGCCCAGGAAAAGGGCATTGCAGTAATCAAGCTTAGTGCTGACTGTGGCTCTGGCAATTGATAGACAGTATTTTGTTGATAGGAATGGTTTTACCACGTTTATGACTTTTGTGGTGAATGCCGCGGAGGAGGCTATGGCACTGACCTGGCGTGTCATAGACAGTGACGAGTCCAGATACACTCCTAATGTTTTTACTGCTGATGAGACAGTGATAGTGGTATTGTCGATGTTGAAGGTGCTGTATTGTGGAGAGAGTTTGAGTGTTTCCTTGGTACCAACCACAAGGATCTGTTTTATCTTCATTGAGACAGAGGCCGTTGGCTGCCATCCAGGTTTGGGCAGCTGTGTAGATGTTGGTTAGGGCGGCAGAGTCTTTTTCGTAGATGCCTGTTAAGGGGAGTAAGACTTGCATGTCGTCGGCATAGTTTGTGTAGGCTATGTCACGACGATCAAGGTCATTGAAGAGAGGGATTGCGAAGATGTTGTAAAGGGTGGGAGCAGTACAGGATCCTTGAGAAACTCTGCAGTGTATGGTGGTGGGAGGAGCACAGGCGGAATCGGAGAAGACTCTCATGAGTCTTCCATTGAGGAAGGATGCGATCCATGTTATGGCTTGTGGAGAGAAATGGGCAGCGTTTTGCAGAGAATATCATGGTTGACTAGATCAAAGGCAGCCGACGGATCTAGCAGGAGGAGAAGAGGTGGTTTGCCTTTGTCCATAATGTCGCCAAGTTGTATTTTTAGATCGAGTAGAGCAGATTCTGTCCCATGGCCTGGGCGGAATCCAGATTGCCTTTCCCTAGGATTTTGTTTTCTTCCAAAAATTGCTGTATTTGGATGTAGGTAACCTTATCCAAGACTTTGAGCAAAAATTATACAGTGCTGATAGCCCTGTAGATGTTTGCTATCTCGGGGTCTAGGGAGGGTTTCTTCAAAAGTGGACGAACCCATGCTTCTTTTAGGCTGTCAGGGACTGTATTGGAGTTAAAGGAGGCATTGATGAAAGTTTTTAGAAAAGGGATTAGGGTTTATAGCACAGTCTTTGACTAATTTAGCTGGGCAGGCATCTCCTTTACAGTTAGATGGCCTGATTTTGTTGACTATGTCTATTACTTCGGACCGAGTAACTTCCCTGAAGGAGAATGGTTTTATTTTGTCTCTGGTGATCTTGCTGTCGGAGTGGGAAGATATCTTAGTGTGTTCAGAGAGGTTTTTGTGATGGAGGAGCTTCTTTTGCAGGAGCTCAATTTTCTTTATTAAGGCAGTTTGTACGCTAGTACACCAAGCTTTATCTTTAAAAGTCTCTTGAGATTTAGTGGCTGGGGAGGGTAGTTCTTTAAAAATGGCGAAGAGCTCTTTAGATTCAGAGGTTGCATTGGTAATTCTATTGCTGTAGGAGGAGGATTTGGCTGTAATTATGGCTGTCTTGTATTGAGAGGCAATCATTTTGTAAGCAGGCAGTGTAGATTCCTGTGGGGAACCTAGCCATTTGCTCAAGGCTGTATGTCTTCGTGCACAAAGTTCTGCAAGTTCGGCAGAGAACCAAGTATTAGTGTGTTTTTATTTTTTTCGCTTTTTTGTTCTGTAGTGGTGCAGTGGTGTCGATGGCATTTTTCATCGTGGTGTTGTGGATTTCCGCCAGTACCGATGGGTCTGAGGAAGTAGGGAGGTTAAGCGTAGGTGTGTCTATGTAGGGGAGGATCCTCTCTTTAGTGAGGTTCCACGCACATCTAGCTAGCATAGGTGGGATAGGGTTGAGATTTTTGAGTGTGGTGGCGCAGGGTGGGATGAGGAAATGAATAAGGTGATGGTCAGGCCAGGGGATGGAGGTGTTGGAGCTGACGTCTACATTAGTTATGGTCTGCTACCCAGCCAAGGGTGCGCCCTTTGCAGTGTGTTGGTGTGAGGTTTCTTTGATGGAAACCAAACTCTTGTAGAGCTTGGGCCAGGGCTTTAGATGGTCTATCTTTTTGGTTGTTGGGTCCCAAATAAGAAATCACCTAGGAGAACTGTTTTAGTAGATGTTTTGAGGTTTTCGCCTAGGAGATCGATGAGATTATCATGGAAGTCTGCTAAGTTTTTGCCACGTTGGGTTAATTTCCCCCAGCATTTCCCCCAGCATGCACATCCACGGTGTCCATTCCACCGGTTGGTCTGCAATTTTATCCAGAGCTCTGACCAGTAGTGTCTCAGTTCTATGCAGTCCCATAACATATGAAATATGTTAGCGTTTTCGGTGTTACATCTCGGGCAGGTACCAGGTAAAGTAGGGTAAATTCGCTTGAGCCTTAATGGTGTATAGTGTGTCCGATGGACTATTTTATAGTGTATCAGTTTGAATCTTGAATTGCATGATATCACTGTGGTCAATGCACAAATCTGGGACCATTCTTGGTCTTCTATCAGTTGCCCCAGATCGTGCTCCCACTTGCCCTTAGCCGTGTGAGTTACCACCGGGCGTGTCTGTACTATAGTTCTATAGAGAGCGGAGGCCGTCATTTTCTGACTCCCCCCCCTGTGTATATGTATCCTAGTCCCATGTTTATTTCAGGTTTGTTTGGGAATGTTGGGTATAAATGCTGTGTAATGGCTGCTACCCTATTGTATTGTTGCTTATGCATATTTGTATTTCCCACTCTGTCTTAAATATCCTCCCACTGTAGAAAGCGCTTTTCCAAGAATAGCTGTCCCCATTGTGTAATGCCTCTAGCGCTCCAATGCATCGCCACTTCACTCTCTATGGAGAAGGGTGTATGGGGGTCGCCCCATATTGGCATACTCGGGTGGTATAACTTACTGGCGCCAAATATGTCAGCGATTTTGGACCATGCCGTGATTGTCACCTTGGCTGCGTTTATCGTGTTGTAGTGTTTAGGGGTTGGCCTAGTTATCATTTGTAGAGCTAACGTCGCTTCTCGCTCCCTTGAAGAGGGGGGTGGGGGGCCTGGGTTGAGGAAGCATGTGGCCCAACTAGCCGCATAGTACGCCTCCGCTGCCAGGTAATATAATTCCATGTCAGGTGCCATCAGCCCACCCCGGGGAGTTGGCGATCTTGAATGCGAGGGAATCGATGTTCTCCCCGAGATGTTAGGAGGTTTGTCTGACAGCCAGCCAATCGTTCACTATGAGGGCTACTCCCCCGCCTTTATCTAAGTGTCTATCTTGCCTATAGATCGAGTGACCTTGTGGGTGGGCTAGTGAAAGGGCAGGTCCAGTGGCTTCATGGGGCCAGGTCTCCGTAATGGCTAAGAGGTCAAGGTCGAGATTGGTGATGAGGTCAAGGATTTCTGTGGCATGTGCTGGGAGGGATCTGGCATTAATCCATGCACATTGCAGATAGGAGGGTCCCTCATGTTTCATGTTTTGGTTTTGGTAGAGTGGGTGATGGTGGTGGTTGTGATTTTGGGCAGGGTGGGTGCTGATACAATGGCAGTCACAGGTGGAGCAGTGATCTTTGTAACACTGAGGGGCGTCCGTGGTGTGCTGGGGTTAGGGGCATGGCGGGAGCGTAGACCAAGGAGTTTATTTCTGATGTTGACAGATCTAGGGCGTATGGATGGTTTTGGGGCTCTGGAGAGGTTGTCTGGAAGGTTTTGTGTGGTACCTGGGAGGTTGAGGGGATGCGTGGTAGTCCTCTGCTGGGCAGTATTATGAGAGGTGGGTTTGGTGTAGAAAGATGGAAGGAAGGGGGTGGGTGGGATGTTGCTGAGTTTTGGGGGTGCAATTGTCGCCATGTTGTGTACCGTTGAGGGCGTGTGGGCGAACGGGTAGGCCTGAGTGGCTATTGTGCTAATATGCGTGGTGTGTGAATCTGTGTGTTTGATGGTGATATAGTATGCTGAGCTAGAGGCAAGCGATGAGCCCGTGTTGGAGGGGTATTGCAATGTTACAGTAGCAGAGAATTGGCAAAGGACAATTTAAAAGACAGTGGGTATACGTAACGTAGAGCGCAGGTCAAGGAACATGTGATTACATAGAGTGCTTACTGGAGCAGTGAGGCTCGTAACGGAGGGGAGCAATACAGGCTAGCATAAATAGTGCTTACTAGAGCTGTACAGGTTAGCATAGACAAGCATCTGGTGCACAGTGCGAAATGCAATACTAAGGTACAGTGCAGCGCCAGTTAAACAGTCATGTGGGCAATGCGGTCGGGACAGGTATGGCAATAGGGGAGTATTGCAGCCTGGTGCTTGTGTGAAGGGCTAGTGGTTGGCAGGCAGCATTGAGAGATTAGTGGGATAGTGGGTATCGCGTCAGAGCGCTGAAGGCGATTGCAACCTTTTGCTATTGACTGTGGCGGAGTAGCAGGCAGGAGGATAGCGACTGGGAGGAGGCACAGTAACGCGTATCTTGAGGTGAGGGCGGTAGGGACTGTGGTTTGGCCTGGCAAGTAGTATGCAATATTTGATGGGATGTTTTACGAGTGTGATATACACGCTGTCATAACATTACAGTAGGGAACAAATATCAAACATTCTGGATCTTACCGCTGCAGTGCGGATTGGCAATAGAGGTTAGTGGTAGTCCTGGCAATGGCAGGAAACGGCACTGTGGTTCCAAGTTTATAAGGGGAGAGTCTTAGGCAACCCTCCAGCCCTCCCGGCTCCGACAGGCTTGGGACAGGGCATTATGCTGTAGGGCCTTATGTCGTCCGGTGCCTGCTTCCGCCTACCGGTGTAGGCTGTGTGATGAGGTAGCTTCCTGGGAATGGCGATATCAAAAGTGCGGCTGCATCACGGCAGCCATTTTGGGTGTTATAGGATGCAAAAATGCTGCTGTTCCTCTGATCAGCACCGCTGTAAGATGTTGGAGGGGTGCAGCGCGGTTGCAGGCAAGGTAGGAGGGCAGTTTAAACCCTGTAGGGGATTGGATGGATGCTAGCACGACGATCAGGCACGTATTCACTTGGCAGATGTGGCATGGCTTCGGATCATAACGGAACCTTGTGGTGGGCTGGGGCTGGAGAATCCAGTGACCACGGTGGCGGTGGCGAAGTGGAGGGGCTCCTGCCCTGGAGGAAGGGCATATCTAACCCAAAAGCAGATCGCCAAATTTAGCAAAGCGACAGAACAGGCCTGCCCAAAATGCAGACTGATTAATGCTGACCTGGTACATATGTTCTGGGCTTGCACTAAGATCCGACGGTACTTGGAAGAGATAGCCCAGGCCTAAGCTTGAGCAGTATAATGTTTGAAACGAGTTCTCCCACAGCCTGTATGCTCAGCATTTGTGCGCGTCTGAAGCAGGCAAAGCATGTTAGTAAGTTGAAAGACCTAGCGTACATCCTGGAGAAACGTAGAATAGCAATGGGTTGGAACGCGCACAAGAGTCCGGAGGCGCGCCTGTGATGGAGTGATCTCCAAAAATCGACGCATGCAGAAACCTCAGTGTGGCAAGAGGCTGCCCGCCCTGGCCAAGAATAACACAACCTAGATCTAGATTCCAGAAAGTATTTGGTGCAGGAATTGATGGCCTCGGCACACAGTGATACCCAGGAACTAAGAACGGCCCGTCTCAATCGGTGGACTAATGCCGATGTATATATTTAAGGCAGTCGGATGTGATGTGTTTGAACAATGTATGTGGTCTAGGCTGGGATGAGGGTGGGGGAGTTTTAGGGGGAGGGGGACACAGACACAATCGGCTGTACATTGTCATGCAACGTATATAAGAGTCTGTAAGTTACATGTCAATCAGGCGACACACACCTTGGTCTCGGCCTAGTACGCAGCGCACAACTGAAATGCTTATTTTTTATATATTAGATTCAATATTGAGATGGTACACCACTTATATCACATCCCCCTTTCAAATACCCCGGGTCACAATGGGCCATGAACCATGCTGGTTGGTAAAATACAATATTTATTTATTTGAAAATTAAAAGAATCATACACTTTTTAATATGGGGCAGCAATCACCTATGGGGTGATAATAACAATGAGAAGATGAGCAATGCACTGGGTTTAACTCACTAGTGGAACATATGCACAGCACAGCAGAATAGGAGCACTTTTAGTCTAGGTAAGATAGCACTTAATTTAGAATTTCCCCCTGCAATGTTCCCTCAACCCACAAATAATCAATTCTGAGTGGATAAACAGAAGCAGCAGGTAATCGGGAATGACAAATGGAAAACAGAATTCAAATCTGACCTTTCCTCCCCAAATAAGAGAAAAAACGTTTTTTTTTTAACAACACTTTATTAGTTTTCTCATAAACAACAATAATAAGTTGAACAATGTTTCACAGACAGTATAAGCATGAAATGTACAAACTGACAAGAGTATCTTAAACAGTTAATTTCAAGCAGAGAACCAACCATAGTGACACATAACCATCAAAAAGAACCACAACCACACAAGACAAGAAAAAAAAAAAAGGGAACCCCACTCTCTACACCTCGAATACCATTACCGCCAAAACAATGCCATCTCTCCATCAGCCATACAAGGCCATAAAAGGACCCCACAATCTCAAATAATCTTCATCCTTATCTTTATTATGGAATGAAACCTTGTCATACTGTGCCAACACATGTAATTCTGTCAGCCACTCATCAACATTAGGTTTCTTCCTTGATTTCCAAACCCTGAGTATTAACTTAGTAGCCACCATAATGGCCCTATCAATCCAGCAAGAATGTCTCGCAATTCGACCACTCCTTTCTTTACGGGAAAGTAAGATGACATTCACTGCCGACCTCCGCAAAACCACATCAAAAATCAAATCAATTCTATCAATCACTGCCGTCCAAAACTCCAGCACTCTCGGGCAATCCCACAGTAAATGCACTAAAGTACCTCTATCCCTGTTACAACTCCAACACAAATCATCCGGTCGGAGCCCCAATCTAAACATCCTAACAGGTGTCCAATACACCTTACCAATAATTTTTTGTCGAATTAACCGTAAGCCCATATCAGGACCCAAGTGCAAATTAACCTTTAGAATGTATTTCCAATCCAACTCAGAAATCTCTCTGAGATATTAGAGAATATTTCTTAATCTAGACCATGCCTCCCGAAGTTTCTCATTAATAGGCATAAATTGCATATAAGTACGCACTCCATATTCCGGACCTTCCAATAAGGTAGCAATCTCCGGTTTATTTCAAATAGAACCATCAGCCAAAACCAATCTACAAGATAAAATTTTCAAAAGCCAAGTATCTATTCAATTCACTTCGCCTCAAATCATACCTATTCACTAATGCCTCAAAACTCAACAGCCTATCCCCATCCAATACATCTGCCAATCTGAGGATACCCTTATTAATCCAACTAAGCCAACTCAAACATTTATTATCAATCTGCAAAGCAGCATTGTACCATATAGAAGCATCTCTACTGAATCCATAACTGATATCATTATCCCGAAACCACTCCCCAATTACTTGTCTGGTAGCCACAACCGGGCGCAACTTCAATCTTGCAATGTTCTAAAATGACACTCGGAAATGGACAATTAAATAATGAATGTGTGTTAAAAACCTGGAAGAAAATATAATTCTTCACTTAAGCCATAATGCAAATACACTAACAATCACAAAGAATGAATTATCAAAAAGCATACAGTTCGAAAAGGAGTGGAAAGTTTAAAACAGATTGTAGCAAAATGACATGTTGGAAACTTTGCAATTTTGCAATTCCCGCCTGAAATGATCCAAACGGTTTTTAATATATATAATAAAAATGGGTGAAATACACTGATTCGGATTTTGGTTGGGGTGCAGCTATAGATCACAGTTACAATATGGAAGTGAAAGTAAGTCTCTAGCTGGTAAATTGAGTGATTTATGCAATATAGAGTGAGGTTCGTTTTTAGGAAAATAGAGCAGTGAAAAGAGGAATCGGTTTTAAAATTGAAAGGCAAATCTTATTTAAACTAGATTTAATGGCTAAGAAAAGAGGAACGCCACCCGTGAATAACAAAAGTTACGATGCAGTTGTAACCCTTCACGCAGTGTACCCCTTTTCTCAAGGGAAAATTAATTTATTTATTATTTAAACACAATATCGCTAATGACTTAGGACCCATGCAAGACAGAAATGAAGAGAAACTTGGTGCTAACACTAGAAATGAAGGGCAGGGTTGCATGAATGATTGTGACTGTTTAAACAAGGTATCAGGATAAGGATAGGATGACTTAGAGAGTGGGATAAAGACAAAGACAAGATAGGCTATGGGTTTAGGTGGAGTGGCAATTGATACTCACAGTCCACTTTTTCGTTTTTGGATTTTGGACAGTCAACGGTTCAGGGCATTGTACGGAAGGGTGCCTGGCAAACAGCTGGGCAGTTCTGGTCACCGGGTAGCACTTCTGGACTGGCAATTCTGGTCACTGGATACTACAGGTCAGCTGGATGGCACAGGTACCTCTGGATGCAGTTGGTGGGATCAGGATGCTTCCCAAAAACACCACAGATTTCCCCTTGGTTATTTGGGGACTTTAGCGGTTTTTCAGAATTTAGGCCTTGCTGCAGCAGGATCAGCAATGCTTGGGTTTTGCAGTGGGCCCTGGAATAGGGTCAGCAATGCTTGGGCCTTGTAGTTGGGATCTGGAGTCTGGATGGATGGAACAGGAATAGGACGCCAGCGCAGGAAAATCAGGAAGAGTGTCTGTCTTAGTGTGTCAGGGACTCCTTTTTATAATGCCTAGTGACATCATCCAAGTATATGACTGGGGCAGGCTTAACTAAACTCGCCTCTAACAACAAAATTGGACAAGGGAGATAGTCTCTGCCTCGCTCTCAGCCGGTTGGATTTCAGGAAAATGAAGCTTTACAATGTCCAAAAACCTCCCACAGTTACTTTAACTAAGATCCAATTTTTCCACAAACGTACATTTATACAATTGCAATCTCTTAGCAAATTATATACACAGATTACATATTTTGTGCAACACATTGCAGTCCAATCCTCCAGTCCGTGAGACCTTGTTTCGCACTTCGATCAGTTTTTCACGCTTATCAATTTGATTTATATTCCTCAAAATTCTATAACTTTATACAGTGATGTGGATGCTTTTCTGGTAATCGGCTATATTTTCCCATTTCTGTCCCCAAGGTGTCAGTGAATTCTACCAAGTCTTAAAAGAAAGGCCAAAAATGGACTTTTACACTGCGAAAATTCAAAATTTTTACCAAGTCTTGCTGTTGAGATAAAAGTCTTTAAAGTTTATTTATGAAACAGTCTTTGTAACCAAAAGGCAGTCCATTGTCACTTGATCATTTTTTTCTTCCTTCAACTCCAACCAACTGTCATTTCCTTCAAGCAAGGTGGAGGTTTCTCATCTTGATTGGAGGTTTTATTGCTCCTTCACACTTCCAACTTCCTTGCCCTGTCAGTCGGTTTCTCTAGACTAGAATCTTTCCCACCCTGTAATTATCAGTGGGATGTTAGTGTCTGCTGAGAGTTTATGGTGTGACTCCCTTCCTCAGGGGGGGAAGTTTCAGGGCTGACAACTGGAATAACTGGTTTTTGAGAGCCTCCAAATTCAGCCCATCTGTTTTAAAACCTTTATTTTCTTATTTTGGGTCCTGGATTAAACAAACCTGGGAGAAAATATCCCATATATGTCTTTTCACCAGCAACAAAGACCCTTTACATTGCTAAGTAAGCAGGCTTTCATTCAACAATTTATTTTTAAACCGGCATTTTTTTTCTTCAGTCAGCAAAGCCCATTTTACATGTGTTGAAAACTGCTAGCATTTCTTTCTTTAAATTCGGTTTGGCAGCTCCCTCAGATTCCCACACTGTCTTTGCAGCTATAGTAATTTCCTTGAATGCAGGAGTTTTATCTGAAGCATAGATACATTGACACTGACCTGGCTCAGAGAGTTAAAGTCTCTTTGAACTGCTGAGCCTATATACTTTTGGAAAGAAACAAACGCGTGTTCCCGTGCGAGTGAAAGTGAAGTTGCTTATGGATTTCTCTCAGAGTTGGTTTGACTGGGCCTGTCACTCAGGAATTATGCCTGCTTTTGATGACGCACAGTGAAATATCATGGGCATGACAGGGCCTTTTTTAATCACAGTGGTTTCTTAATGAACAGATGGAATTAGCGTCAAAGCAGCATTTTTAAAGGGTGAAAAGTTTCATTTTGAAGGGGAATTTTGGGTTTTCACCAAAGTAGTGCTGCCTTTTCACTTCATTCCATTTATGTCTCAGAACACATTGGCACGCTCCTTCATTTATTTCCACCTAGTTTAGCGTCTGCCTAAAATGAAGGCATTAGTGACAAGAACTCTGTTTTCCTAGATTAGGGTCTGCCAACGTATTTGTAACATCAAAGTGATCTTAATCAGGGGTGTCTCGGGTACTTCAGAGAGATCCCTGGTTTGCCATTTTTTTGGAAAGAGAACCATTGAATCGGCTTGCCTTTGTCAGGGCATATTTGTAGACCCTGTAGGGTACACAGTATGTGTTTTAGTCATCTGCCAGGAGTGGACAAATGTCATTTGGATGGGGCCTAAGCAGCTATTGTGGTCACTTTCACAGTATTCTAGGGATGCGTGAGGGTCTCCAGTGTACAACACCTCATCCGGTAGGGTGGCAGTAGGTGGAGAGGCAGTCAAAACTCTTTTTGTGGTTGGGCGAGGCTGGGTGCGTTTCCAGGTGGAGCCCAGGAGATTATTAGTGTGCATGCAACCTGGCTCTGGTATCTGTCGCAGAAATGCGAGTAGAGCACTAGGAGAACATTTACAGAGGCAGTTGTGCACAACTGTTACCAACAAGGTACAGTGCTCTGTGATGAGGGTAAAGTCACCTCGCAGTTAGTGTACCATATTTCTATGAGGGACCTTGCTCTATGAAGATTGTAGGATCACCACGCCATTGTTGTTAAACCCTGTGGTAACGGATGGTGCGGGAGGAAAATGGCTGAACCAGTGTATTAAACTAGGTTTCAAATGGTGCCCACACCGAGGTATATCGCTATATTGTTTGTTTTATGTCCACCCCAGTGGGAGAGCAGGTGTCTATTTCAAGGGACACAGTGATCGGGCAACTAGATGGGCGCCCACGTGTCCTATGTGTGTGGGGGGAGGAATACAGGGGCTTTGCATGCAGAAAAAGAAAAAGTGCCTAGGAGAGCAGGGCGGAAAAGCCTGCCATGATTTCCTACCTGTCAGTAGCTATTTTCAGTTTCTGTCTGCAGCCGCCAGGAGGTAATGCGCAGGAACGTTTGCACTTGCGTTGGTCCAACTGTGAGGAGAAAAACTATGTCAAAAAAATACACCGCATTTAAAGGAGCGGGAGTAGCAGGCTGGGCAAGCTTGCTGGTGGTTTGATAATTTACCTGTATGCAGCCGTCTTGAGTTGGCCGTGTTGGTGAGTATCAGCTCCAGAGTAGGACGTGTTGTGTTGTCAGGGACGTTGCTAGGAGAGAGTGTATCTAAAGAGCATGCCAGAAAATGGCATCTGTGTGTCATCGTTGTCATAGGGACCATTGTTAACCCATTGGAGGGGCATGGATGCTTGAATAGAAAGCCTGCCAGGGGCGGAAAGGTCTATAGTCGTGTAGCCTGTCCAAAGTAGCACATCCCATTGTCATGGGGACTGGTGTGGTTGCAATGAAAGGAAGAGATTGCCTTTTTTTTTTTCAACTTGATTTTTATTAACATTTTATATAAACAGGAACCACTCAATTAGGAAAACAAGATCAAACAAAACCCCTAACCCAACGCCCCACCTCCTACCTTCCCCCCTCCCCCACCCAGGTGCAGTAAAACCAGCTCTGTCCCCTTCTGGGATTCAACGTAAAGTTTTTGTCCACAAATAAGCCGATCAGAAGAGCCCATAGTCAGTTCAAGTTTCCTCAGATGCCAGGATCAGAGTCCTCCTGGCG
The DNA here is from genome assembly GCF_040938575.1 of Ambystoma mexicanum. NCBI lineage: Eukaryota > Metazoa > Chordata > Amphibia > Caudata > Ambystomatidae > Ambystoma > Ambystoma mexicanum. Next base: position 474,335,399 of record NC_090941.1, on the reverse strand, counting down.
GGGTATAATGCCGAGAAACCTCTGGGTATTAAAAATAACCTATCATCTCATCTCGAATGTAGTGTCATGCTCTTGGGGCACCAGGCTCTACGGGACCCTCCCTTCAAGAACGCTAGCAGAGCTGCCCAATCCGTAACAAACTTCATGTGATAACCCTGGTTGGAGTATGTAAGCCATTCCACTGCAATGACTGACCACATTTTCTCTACCCACTCACAGTCAAAGGGGGGTTCCTTCGACTTCCACTTGCGCGCCAGGACCATTGCTGCAGACATCATCATGATGACATAGATCTTGCGGGCTGATTTCGTAGGGAGGTCTGCCAAATCCCGGTTTAAGCCTAGCATATTGATTCCCCTGTTCCCCCTCTCCTTGAGCCCCAGAACTTGATCCACAGCCTGTTGAATATAGCCCCAGAAGGTGATCAGTTTCGGGCATTCCCACCATATATGCGCCCAAGATCCCCTCCCCCCACACTCCCTCCAGCATAGTTGCGAGGGGCGCACAAACATCTTGTTTAGTCTAACCGGTGTTAGGTGCCATTGATACATTAACTTAAGCCACATCTCCCGGATCTGGAGGGATCTAGTGAGTTTCGGAATCCGAGCCTATAAGTCTTGCCACTCACTCTCTGCTATTTCCGTGCCCGTGTCTTCCTCTCATTTCCTCATAAACCATCTAGTCGGAAGATTCTCCCCTTCCTTGATATACTTATATATGGAAGCCATGAGAACCTTGTCACCCTCATGTGTATCTAGGTATTTTTCAAACGGGGTTAAAGGGTGTGTACCCACCAGCCGTTAATCCGGGTGGGATAACCAATGCCTTAGTTGCACGTAACCGTATCTGTGAATCTCCCTCAGCCCGAACTCTGCTTTACTGTTTGAAGCCTTTTATCCTGCCATCTACATGCATGTCTCGCAACATTCTACATCCTCCCTCCCACCAGTCATTAAATGCCGGATTTTTATATCCAAGGGAAAACTGCAGATTCCCGAACAGAGGTGTGTAGGGGGATGGGAAGGTAGTGATGTGGGCTCGCCTGACCGCCGCATCCCAGGCTTCCCCAGTGGCCGAGGTGATACGGCTCAAGTACATCTGTGATGGCCTATCCTCCTTCAGGAGCCAGAGCGCTGCCTCCAACGGGCCAGCCACTACCGCCGTGTCCATAGATCTCCAGGGTTTATGCTGATCATTTATCTGCCAATCTCTAAGCAACCTTAACTGGGCCGCGATATAGTAAGCTCTAAAGTCTGGCTCACGCATGCCCCCTCGCAGAGTTGGGGTCTTCATAAGAGTTGAAGCTATTCTGGGGCGCTTGCGGTTTCCCGCCTGATAATAACGAACCAGTTTAGGCCTGAGGGCGTCCAGCCTGGCCGCCAATATCTTGGTGCGGATCTTCGCATCTACATTTATGAGTGCTATTGGGCGATAAAACCCACACTCCTCCGGGTCTTTACCCCGTTTATGTATGAGAACTACGTTGGCCTCATCCATGGACCCAGGGAGGGCTCCGGGATAGCCTATGCTATTGAAAAGTCTGGTGAGCAGGGGAACTAGGGAGTCTTTGTGTAGTTTATAGAACTCGGCCGCAAACCCATCCGGGCCCGGGGCCTTGTTCAGGGAGAGGGTGAGGATCGCCCTTCCGACCCCATCGGTTGTTATGTCTGCCTCAAGCTGTTCCCGCTCCTCCTTGGAGAGGGTCGGTAAATCAAGCCTATTGAGGTACTCTATTTGCGCAGCCAGGTCAGGGTGGTTTGATGAACACAGGGTAGTGTAGAACTGATGGAATTCTCTCACGATCTCCCGATTGTCAGTGAACCTCTGCCCCTCCACCGCCCTGATTCTAAGCATGGTTTTGTCCCTCTCCTCCTTTCGCAGCATCCGAGCGAGCAATCTGTCGGATTTGTCTGCCCTGATGTATTGCGATTGGCGCAGGCGCAACAGAGAGCGCTCTGCCGCTCTGGTCTGGATGAGACTCAGCTGGCCCCTTAGCATCCGGACCTCCCTTGTTCTGGTCGGTGTGTGTATTATCGCCAATTGCTCCATTGCCTCCTGGAGCTTTTTACCCAGATTTACTCCTTCTAATCTTATTTCCCTCTCCCTTCTGGCCTTAATGGCTATAATCTTCCCCCTAATCGTGGCTTTGAGGGCGTCCCACCATGTTTGTGATCTAGGGTCTTTCCAATCATTCTTCTCCACATATTCCTCTATTTCCCTTTCCACCTCCTGGGTCAGAACCGGGTCCTTAAAGAGCTGGGTCGGGTATTGCCACTTCCATAACCCTGGAGGACCCCGCGGCCTACGCAGTGTCAACTCGATATGGGCGTGATCCGAAACCGCAAGAGTCCCAAGGGAGATACCAGATATCGACCCTAAAAGAGCGGCAGAAACCCAAATATAGTCTATTCGGGAGTGAGTTTTATGAGCGTGCGAGTAAAATGTGTACCCATTGTCGTTACCCTGGATCTCCCTCCAAGCATCCACCAGGGCCAGATCTTGAAGCTTCTTTGAGTTCCCCGGAGGGACCACCCTGCGATCCCCAAAGGGCTCTGCTTCTATCCCTAGCTGGATCCCAAGCCATGTTAAAGTCCCCTGTAAGGATAATGCAGCCCCTAGCTATAACGCTAAGCCTCACCAGTGACTTCTGTAGGAAGGCGTCCTGCCCAGTATTAGGTGCATAAAGCGTGGCAATTGTTTATACCTCCCCTCTGCCCTCTAGTGTCACCACCAGGAATCTCCCCTGGTCCCCTTTATGTATTGACTTAACCAAGAGATCCAGGCCATCCCTCAAAGCAATAGCCACCCCACCCTTCTTGCTCGCCTGGGTGGCCTGAAATAGCCTGGCATATCCCCAAATTTTATATCTCCAGGTGTCTTGCGTTTGAATGTGAGTATCCTGCAATGTGACTATATGTGGCTTTTCTTTGCGAATGTACAATTCAATCTTTTTCCTTTTAACTGGCGAGTTTAGCCCATTGACATTCAGTGACAAAGTCTTTAAGTATTCCATGAGATCAGGAAATGTGATTATTTAGATACGGTCAGGCCTTCTGAGCCCCAGGTCTAATTGAAGTAGACTCATCCTCCCAACTGCACCTGAGTCAACCCCCGCCTTCCCCCTCTCCCCCCACCTATCTCCCCCCTGGGTAGGCTCAACTGGCTTCTCACCCCCCTCGTGGCAACTAAACGAGAGTTGAGCCTCATCCTTACTTCAGGTCTTACCAACGCAGGATCTCCCAATCCCATCCCAAGTGACTCTTCCCCTCCCTTCCCCGCAATAAACCTTTGTAGCTTCTTTTGCCACCCTGAACCAATACCACCGGCCTATGTAGTGAGTGCCCTCGTCGGTCTCACCATGTTGGTCCCCATATGGCGAAAGAGGGATGGCGGCTGCTGATGACCCAGGCGAGCCATGTTGGGTGTTGGAGTGGCTCCCCCCGGATGCGTCGCTGCCCGCCTTCCGAGGGGTCTCCTTCCTAGATCGTTTGGGCCCGACTGTGGTCCATTCCACGACTTATGCGGTTCCCGCCGGCTCGTGGGTATCCCTGGGTCCACCAGTGTTTGGTCGTCCATGCCCAACAAGTCCAAGCCTTGTTCACACGTCGTGATCTTGTGCTGACTACCTTGCCACATGAAGATTAAGCCAAATGGACGGGACCATCTATATTTTTTGTTTTTCATGCAGGTGTTTCAGCACCGGGAGCATCCGTCTCCTTTTGTTAGAAAATCCTGATACAAGAATATCTCTGCACTATTGCAGGATATAATACCAGCCTTTCTCGCCTTTTCTAGGATCTTCTCTTTTGCTGCATAGTTGTGGAAGGCCACCAGCACATCTCTAGGCCTGGCTTCCAACTCCGGACGGGGCTGACCAACTCTGTGAATCCTGTCAAATTGTAGATCAGTATCGGTGTCCGCTTCTAGAAGGTCCCTGAAAACCGCCGTGAGGGTCTGTGCGAGATCCTGGGGCTGTACGTTCTCCGGGAGAGCTTTAACCCGGATGTTACCTCTTCTGGACCGGTTTTCAAGGTCCTCTGCTTGTAGCTCCAGGTTCTGAGTGACTTGCGCCAGGGTCTCCAGCAGGTTATCGGCCTTTCTTGCATCGTCGGTCAACTCTTGGATGGCCCGCTCATTGGTATCCACCCTTTCCTCAATGTTGCAGATATCTCGTTTAATATCCTTCAGCCCCTCTGCCAATTCTTCTCTGAGGGTGTCTATCTGCTTCTGGCTCACCGACGTGAACTTGTCTACCATTTCACCAAGGACTTGTCGAAGTGTTGTGTGCATGACTGGCCCGTTGCGAGGCCCCGAATGGAGATCCGCACACCGAGCCCCCGTCACGCCATCCTCTTGATAATCACTCTGCGTATCTACATCCTGTTCTTGCTCTTTGGCCCAGAGCTTGGTGAGAGAGCCCCCCTGGGCCTTCCCAGCGCTTTTGAGGGCCGATGGGGTGTCCCTAGATCTGTTTCTGGACATGATGGACTCCGGATCCCAGGCCCAGTGTTCTCTGTGTAGCTGTGAATCCCAGGATGGAGTGATCAAGCGGAGCAGAGAGAGCGGGGGGACCCCACACCGGGGTGCAGCCAGATGTTGCCATTAGGGCCACAAGACCCCCCCCCCCCCGGTCACTCGCGGCAGGCTGCAGATCCCCGCACAGAGCAAGTGTCTGAAGTATTGAGACCCACCTGTGAAGGCACAGAGCTAAGTCTATATTAGTCCAGGGGGTCTCTGCTTGGCAAAGGGACCAGGCCAGATGAACGCGGAGCCGCCCCATCAATGTCGAGAAAGTCCTCAGGGGGAGGAGGGTCTTCCCAGCTTCGCCCCGCAGGTTCCGATCCCAGGGAGAGACGCTCAAGGGATTACAGCCCAGCAGTCACAGCTTCCTGTCTGATGTTTCGTGGCAGGCACCCCACGGGGGAATATGAGGGGGGAGCGGGCCCTCGGTCAATAACAGCTCAGAGCACCACAGCAGTTAGCCCCTGCAGCTCCCCACTCACTGTCCATGCTTCTGGTGCTGCGCCATATTCCTGAACCAGGTGTCCCAGTCCCTGGTGCTCGCCCGCTCCTCCGCCTTAGGCGCTTCGTGGGGGGGGCACAAGTCGGGGTTAAAAATGCCCAACCAAACGGCTCTCAATCACCCACTTACTGCAGTACGCTCCGATGCCGCTTCTGTGCGCAGATTCCGATGACCAGGCTCCGGGACGGCCCCGTCGGGTCCCACTCGTCCCATGTTCAGTGAGTCCCCGCTCGCCAGGAGGCACCCAGGGTAGCGCTGTGCCCCGCGCCGCTGTGTTTTCGCAAGGCCTCCACCTCACGGGCGGCTGCAAGGGGCCAACGCCGAGCTCCACCCAGACCAGCCCGCCGGGGCTGCACGGCCTGCTTCGCGCAAGGCAGGCCCACTGGTGATCCACCCAGACCGTCTCTCCTCACTCCGCAGGCTGGCGACGAGGGGACACCACCAAGCCCCTGCCCGCTATCTCAGGGGGAGCGAGCACCAGAGGACCCCGACTGTGACAGCGCGACTGGAGGTGCCGGGGAGGACAAAGGCAGCAAAAAAAGATGGCTTGGGTTGGTCAGGGCTCGCGCGGGTTCAGGAGCTCGGGAGCCGCAATGTCCTTTACTCTGCAGCCATCTTGGAACTCAGAGATTGCCTTTTTGATATTGTTGTACGAGTTACTCACCCGGCGAGCCTGCCGTTAAGTGTAGTCTGCTGGAATATTCCACACATAGTCCTGAGCTGTGTGGCTACAGTAACTATCATACACTCAAAAAGCAATAAATGTTGATGTGGGGGCAGTAAAAGACCTGGGGAGCCTGCTAATGAGTGTGGCCTACTGTATTTCTTACTGGATCCTATACTATCTTGACAAAATAACATGCTTACAGTCATGCATATATCTCAAAGATGGGGGGTCGACACCGAAGTAAGTCTCATTGAAGGTCGCACCTGTTGTTGTGGCTACTGAATTACACCAGGGGCTTCTATAGGTGTGCTATAGAAGCATCAGTGACCACATTTCATGGTGGTAGGCACACGTGCGTGCTGGTATTAGATATAGTTATACGGCACTGAGGAGGCTGAAACCGGTGAGGTTACACTGTGGGGATGGAGGAGATTTTATTTGAGGGGTAAAAAGTCCTAATTTAGGCCATGATTATATGTGTCCATTTTGTGCATCCATCAGGTCTCTTTCTCAATCAAGCTTCTCTGCACTTTCGGTCCACTTTTAACTGTATCCAGATCCACCAAGTAGATCGTTCGGGGTGTGTTGGAATTCCATGTAATGGCTCACCAAAGGAGCGTTAATGTTTTTGCAGCGTATTTTTAATCTATGCCCAGAGATCCTTGTGTTCACTTCTCTCATGGTTTGGCCAACATAGCGCAGTCCACATGAGCATTCATAACAGTAAATAGCTTGATTGGTTTTACAATTGGTCATGCTTCGAATTGTCCATGTTTCTCCTATTTTGAACGTTTTTATTTTTCTGGTGAATTTGCATGCAACACATTTTCCACATGGATAGTGACCCGTTCCCACTCGTAGATCCCATAGTCCAGTGCAGGATTCTTCTTTTGTGAACTGGGAGTGCACCAATTGATCACATAGATTCTTGGCCCTTTTAAAGGCGATTCTTGGCAGTGGTTCCTCTGGAAGGTTTGACCGTACTAGTGGCCAGTATTTATTTATAGGTTTCTTGATCTGGAACGTTTGTGTGCTGTAGGTGATGACACAGGTCATTTGTTTGTTTTGATCGTCCTCTATGCGATGTCTGGGTGTGAGTAAGGTTTCCCTCTCTGTAAACCTGGCTTGTTTTTTGGAGGACCATGAGAGCAATTTCTTGGGATATCTGCACGCGTTCAGCCTTGCATTCAACGTTTCTGCATGCTTGTAGGATTCCTCAGGGTTGGTGCAATTTCTTCTAATCCACAAATATTGGCTGAAGGCAAATTCTTTTTGTATGATGGGTGATTGCGGTGGAAGTGTGAGAGTGTTTCTATTACTACTCTTGCGGTATAAACGACACTCCAATTTTCCATTGTTGTGTTTAATCATCAAGTCCAGGAAATTGATTTCTGAACGGTTGTATTCCATTGTAAATTGGAGAAGCAGAGACATGTCAGGAAGCATCACATGCCCATTGGCCACAGGTATATTGATTGCCTGCAAACACTAACAATTACTTTTCCCAATGGTACCGATGTGTAGATGTGACCTAGAGCTACCCGGCTGCAGTAGGCACTTATTCTCAGAGAAAGGGATTATCCATGCACAGCTAACTGCGGACACAGACGTACTGCCTCTGACATTTCTCTTGTCTAGCTAGGCAGTAGTGATAATATCTTCATTAAAGGACAAACCACTGGTTTATTTACGTATTTACTTTTCTGTGTCACCAGCTGGTAAGTGGATGGGTGCTATGAAGTTGACGAGAGAGTGCGAGATTAGAAGATTCATTATGTGTCCACATAGATCGAATTCTGTCGTGGGGGATCGATACATTCTAATGGCAGAGTTTTTGTGCAATATGTTGTTGTTAAGAGTATGGTTGCAGATGTGTGCTGGTGAGCGGCCTTGCCTTCGGCTATCTTCCATAAGCATGGAGTGTGCATACATACCTGTCTGCTGTTGCTGGTTTGTTGGTTTTGTAGATGTGGTATGGACTCTAAAATTTAACAAGCAGTGGCTAACATGAAAGTCTTTCTAATTTTGGGCACAGTGGCTAAATCAGATATCCAGCTTAGACTTGTCAAGCAGTGGCTAGTTTGAATGTCTCACTAACTTTCCAATGTCCAGTTAAAATTGACAGGCAATGGCTAACTTGAGTCTCGCTAACTTTGGGTGCAGTGGCTAATTCAGATATCCAGCAAAAATGTAACAAGCATGCCAAATATTAGACCATTCACTTATGAAGGGATGTGTGCATTTGGAGGGAGAACTGGCACTCATTTAAAGGCCAAGTCACACGGTTATCCCAAATTGATTTCTTTAACCGCAGATGTACTTGAGATCTTACCACACTGAACCGGCAAACATATGAGAATCTAAACATGCTGCTTTATTAAAACAAAAGCTGCACTCCAATGAGAACATTCTTAACCATGGCTGGAAAAGTTGGGGCATGTTACCAATTACAAGGTTCATCAATTAGTGGGTTGATTCCTCAGCCACCTTGAATCGGTTTTTCATGTAAATTCTGTGGCATTGAGGTTTTACATACTACAAGAGGTGGACAAATCCATTCTGGTAAACTGGATCTACTGCCATACAATGTTTGCAATTGGATCTGAACTTGTTCAACACGAAAGTTTAAAGAAATGTGGCTACTGCCGCCCAACTGAGAGTCATGGATGGAACGTAGTTTGAATAGCAACCACCTCATGCCAGAGCGCCACACCCACATGCAGTGCGTCCAGTGTTACTGTTGGCACCACAGAAATGGTCTCCCACCCTCGCACACTACACATGTGGTGCTCCTGTATGGACTGGTGCCAGGGAAGTGGGTATATCCACCCTAGTTTTCCCCTCTCTAATCCAAGAAGATTCAAATAACATGCTCCATAATTACAAACTGTGTTTTTGGCGCTCCTGAAGTCCTATTCAGCTACTTGGGTTGTAATGTTAAATGGTGGAACCTTCTCATGACTCCTATTTGATTATCAGTAAACACTGTCGCACAGCAGTCAAATAATTGACAAACTGACGTTATCAAAAGGCAAGGATTTCACTCAACGGCAAAAAGCAAAGCTGAATCTGTTAGCCCTAAACAGTTAGGACTCAGCAGCTGGTTGCCTTTGGAAAACTCTTATAGTATTTGATGTCACATGAGGTAAAGGCATGAACTGCAAAGAACTGCAAAACGAATTAACTGGACATCTTGAAGTAGCCTCTCATGTAAGTGAAAGTTGGGTCACTCACAGAAGTGAAGGTCAGAATGAGACAAGGCAAAACCAGTTCCACACATCTGAGTGAGTAGCAGCCCACATAACTAACACTACTCACTACAAACATTGATAGTCTGAACGTTGAATGTGAGGGGACTAAACTCACCCAGTGCTAATGTACGTTTACGGAGGAAGCAAAGGGTGGACTTTGTATTTAAACAAGAAACTCCCTTAGTAAAAGCTGTCACTGATTGATTGGCTATCCTTTGAGACCTTTCCTAGATAATAGTTCTCCTTGGCCAAGAAAAAGTGGGCGGCTGAACACATTCTTGGTTGAGTTCTTATGTTTTGTATGCGAAGAACATAGAGGAAAGGTGTAAATCTTGATGGGCATGGTTTAAAGGGCCATTATTACTCTGGCTGTAGTAAATGGGCCAAATGGGGACCAGAACAAATCATTTAGGGATTTTTTTCCCATATTGCAATTGACCATGCAAACTGACCTGTAATGTCAATCCAATGTGTGTAAAGAAGCAAAATAAGTCAAGGTTGTATAGATGGGAATAAAACCAAGCAACAAAAGAGGTGGTCTTCTGGGAAGGTAATTTTGGGATGCTTGCTACGAGACATAGTCTTCTTTTCATACTTGTATGCAGTAGGCTGATGATGAAGATAATACAAGGGATCATCATTTGTCTTATATCGCTATCTGGCCACGCCCTGGTGTATTCTAATTTAGAGGCTACATTTAGAGAAGTTCGAAGTCCATCCCAGAATTCAAAAGCTTTTCCCAGCGGTACTATCTTACCCACTGTGAAGGCATCATGAAGTAAGACGCAGACAACAGATTCAATATTGGTTCTCAAATAGTTTTTATAACTAAAAAGGCAGGGCCTTTAAGGCGACCATTAGAGGGAAATGTCTGGCCATGGTAGTGGGGATGAGAAAACGCCTCTCAGAGAGGTTACAACGGACAGAGGCCTGGATAGCGAGCCAAGATCGGGAGGCAGCGAGGGGGGGCAGAGGTGGGGGAAACCCTGGCGCAAGCTTTGGAGCTCCATCGGGCAACCTTGGCGGAACTGTCACACTTTGAGAGTAGACGAGATGTGAGGCTTCCCAGGGAGGGAGACAAGGCGGGCAAACTCCTAGCATGGCTCATTAGTAGAGAAAACCTGTGCCGCGTCATAACCCAGGCCAGGTCTAATGATGGTGGGATAGCTGGGACACAGAAAGAAATTAATGCGGCCTTTGAGGTATACTATAAGGGACTCTATGGGAGTGAGAGGGGGTATGTAGAGGAGGAAGTGGAGGATCTCATGGAGATGCTTCAACTGCCCAAGTTGGATGAGGGCACTCGAGGGGAGTTGGAGGCCCCCATAGGGGAGGAGGACATAAAATGGGCGACACGAGCCTTGAGGAGGGGTACATCGCCGGGAAGTGATGGTCTCCCGGTAGAATTTTATGCAGAATTCTCCGATCTGCTAGTCCCGCGGGTCCGGCAGGTTTATGAGGAGGCATTTCAGGGTGGGTGTCTCCCGGAATCGATGAGAGAAGCAGTGATCACGGTGATCCTGAAGGAGGGGAAGGATCCGGGAGATTGTGAGGTGTACCGGCCCATCTCGCTTTTAAATGTTGATGGGAAAATCCTAGGGAAAATCCTGGCAGCCAGGCTGGCGGTGGTTGCGCCACATTTAGTACACCCTGATCAATGTGGGTTTATAGGGGGCAGGAGCACATCAGGAAATATCTCCCGTCTACATCATGTGATGGATCGCGTGAGGTCACAGAAACAAGATATGGCCATAGCGTCATTTGACGCAATGAAATTGTTTGTTTCCCTAGAATGGAAATGGTTATTCCGGGTGTTGCGGGAGTTTGGATTCGGGGAAAATATGTGTAGATGGCTATCCCTGTTATACACAAAACCGCTGGTGATGGTAAAAACCAATAACTGGGTTTCGGAAACGTGGGAGGTGGAGAGGGGGACTAGGCGGTGGTGCGCGGCCTCCCCAATTTTGTTCGCCTTGGGACTGGAACCGTTAACGGCATACCTGCGGCAGGAGATGGGGGAAGCTGGAATTGAGATTGATGGCTGGAGACACATTGTGTCCCTATGTGCGGATGATTTATTACTATACGTGGGGGACCCTAGGCTATTCCTTCCAGACCTATTAGAAATCTTGAGAAACTTCAGAACCATGTCGGGGTTCCGCATAAATCCAGAAAAGTCGGTTCTGTTCCCGCTGGGGAGGTTACGGGATTGCCCGAAGCGGGAACTACCGGAACTGGGTATAAAATGTGGATACGTTTGTACATAACACTGGCCGGGCGCTTTCTAGGATAGGGGATTCCATCCAGTTCTGGAGGGTTTTACCACTCTCACTGATGGGTAGGGTGGCATTATGCAAAATGGTAATCCTTCCGCAGTTACTATATTTTTTTGCAAATGTACCGTATGTGGCAAAAAAGGTGTTTTTTAGGATGTTGGATGTTAGGATTAGGGAGCTGCTTTGGGACTCGGGAAGGAGGCGGGTGTCCTTGCAGACCTTGCAGAGACCGAGGGAGAGTGGGGGTCTGGGTCTCCCGGATTATGAAAAATATTTTGTGGTGGCACAGCTGCAATCAGTGATGGTGTGGGATGATCCGGGGGCGGACCTCCTGGGAGTATTGGTGGGGCCATTGCAGCGAGAATATAGGCCAGCGGACCTCTTGTGGCACCCTCTGGGTAACATGGGGACATTGGTGGTTTTTGAAGCGGTGAGAGAAACATGGAGGAAATATGTGGGTGGCAGGGGGGGTTAAGGGCCGATATGAGAAGAACCTCTCATGAGGGGCTTATCAGAAACTTCGCCAGGCAATTGGGAGGGTAGGGATACGAAGGCTATGGGAGAAGTGATGTGAAACGGTGGGGGACTTATTTGAGGGAGGGCAGCTCCTCACCTGCAATGAATGGTGTGAGATATTTGGCCTGTCACAGGGAGTTTTTTTGGCATATGGGGTGGTGGCTCGGAGGTTGGCAGAGTTATGGGAAGGGATACCTGAGGAGCCGGAATCATGCCCGGTTCTCCGAGTGTTACTCGATCGGGCTGGGGGTAGAGGACGTATCTCGCGGGTATATAAGGCTCTCGGAGAGAAATCGATAGGAAGAGAGTTGAAAGTTAAAGAGAAGTGGGAAACGGACATGGGGCGCCAGATCTCAAGTGAGGAGTGGGAGACAGTCTGGGACTTGGTTCGAAAATCCTCGAGGAACGCCCGGTTTCAGTTGGTCCAATTTAATATCCTGCATAGGGTATATATTATCCCGGTGGCACTTAAGGCGATGAATGGGGAACACTCTGGGGAGTGACCCAGATGTGGGTCAGGGGATGCAGGATTCTGGCATATGGTCTGAGAAAGTGGGGTAATAATAAAGTACTGGTATGAGGTGCTTAAGGGAATAAATGAGCTACTGGGAGCCGGCCTGGAGAGTAGCCCGGACACCTGTCTGTGGGGGGCCCTACCGTGGGGGGAACGTAATAAGATACGAGACAGAATGGGTCGGTTTTAGCTTGTACTGGCGAAACGCCGGCTGGCGATCGCGTGGAAGTCCCCCCTAGGTCCATCAATTCAGCTCTGGAGGAAAGATGTCCGAAGATGGGGATTAGCGGAGTTGACGGTTCTGCGGAACCAAAAGGTGGAGGAGGAGGCGGGAGAGGTAACGGTTCACAGTTCTCAATTGTTGAATGACCTTGCAAAAGACAATGATATGCGCCCTCCGTGAGATGACGGAATTGGAGGAGATGTAATAAGATGGGAGAGAGGGAGAGTCAGAGAGTGGGTTGGGGAGGGGCTGACCCCACCCTCAATGAACTATTAGGAGGGGTGCTGGGCTGCTGTGGCTAAAGAGCATCGGAGTTTAGTTTCGGGAATAGAGAGGGGACGGAGGGGAGTTGGATGGGGTTAGGGGTCATGGGTCATGGGGTTGGGTGGGTTGGGGCGATCCAGAGGTGGGTTTTATTTTTGAGGGTGGGAAGGGGGGAGATCGCTTAAGGACTGTTGTATTGGACTGTCAATTAAAATGTTTGAAAGAAGGGATGTTACGGGGGTTGGGGGAGCTGAATCTGTTTAATGCCTATGTGTTTATTGAAAAGGCAAATAAAAAGTGTTTAAAAAAAACTAAAAAGGCAGAATGGAGTAAGGTCTAACTTGCCCTATGCTAAGGTGGGATTTCCCTACCTAAAGAAAACTAAGGATAGTCTATGTTGGGGAAGTCCAAATCAAATGTCTGTCTGTGTCCAAAGCCTATACTTGTCCTCACAACTAACTGTATACAATGTGTAGGGATATCAGCATCAAAATAAATAGTGTTCAAAAGAAAGTCCAGCTCTTCTTCCAGCTCCTATCTTATGCTCAGCTTCCCCTTCCCCAAGTTCAAAATGGTTCACAATATATCAGGGTTACCTTCCCCAAGTTCAAAGTAATTCACAATATAGCGGGGTTCCCTTCCCCAAGAGTTCAGATCTTCCAGATTTCAAAAACAACACAGTTCCTTGGGGCACATCCCAGCTCCTCTAATATCGATACCTTTCACCAGTTACCATAGGTACTTCTGTTTCTTGACTTCAAAATCACATACAAGGGTGTTGCAAAACACAAGCTTCTTTCTGTATACTTCCATTGGCCTTTCCATACAGGGGCACTCTGTCTAGGCGCAGTTGTCGGACCACACAGTCCACCCATCACATGTCACGCAACAGATACCCCTTCTTGACTGCTTCCATCAACAGTTAGCCACTGCTTTCCTCTGACAGTGAAGTTTGGTTCTTTCATCAGTGTCACACTCACTATACCATGGCTTGGGTGGCCACCATGCACTTTGTTACCCTTTTCTGTATTCTTCTGGCTTTTGCCAATACAGGTCACCTCCTAATCAGCAGTTCCTTGAACCCTTAGCTTTAGGCCAATATTTGGTTTCTCATTTCATACCCTTCTTGGTATTCTCTTGACCTTGTCAATGCTTGTGTTTCATACAGTACATTCCGTGGTATCTGCTTCTTGCACAACTTTGCTTTCACTACATTCACGAGTGTTCAACTTGCTTTGTTACTGTGCGGCATTCAAAAGGTGCTTACATTAACTTTCAATTTCTTCGGTATTCAAAAGGACTTGTTTCGGCATTCAATTGTACTTGCAATAGCTTTCAGCTAATTCGATATTCAAAAGGACTTTGTTAGAGGTTTCAGGAGCACCCGGTATGAGTGTTTCCATGGATTCCACTCACCGGTCGCAAACTGCAACTCACTTCTGCTTATCCATTGCGACAGGCCTCTCAATGCTCCTCATTCTGCTTTCCAGCTTCCCCAAGCTTTGCCTATCCCTTGCGGCAGCCACAGACAGCAGCTCTCGCCCTGCTGGTTTCGCACGGTGGATGTGGTTCATGGGAGTGCCACAGCTCCTGCTGCACAGACCCTAAAACGAGGGTAGCAGGACCTGTGGACCCTCTTGCGGCCACCCTCGGCCTCAGTGTCTCTCTCTCTCTCTCTCTACTGCTTGGCACAGCTCCCGGCACCTGGGTCTCCAGCTCCCTTCTCTCCAGCTTATTGTTTGGGTATGTCGGATTTAATCAAAGAAGAATGTATAACTCTGTGTTGTCTCTGATGTGTGTTTGTATCAATCATATGAGGATGTGTCTTCCTAGTTGGCCTCTTCCTCGTCCCAGTATTGAAGTGGTGTTTCTGGGGGACATTTTGGAGGGAAGAAAAGGAAAAGGCTTCACAGTAGCCAGCAAAGGCTTGTGGTATAGATGGTTCATTTTGAAAATTGAAAGAGGATACCATGTCTCACCTAAAGGACGTCCTTTCCCCACTCCCCAAGTCTCCTCGACCCAGGTGATCCTTCCTCGCACATTTACCCCCAGGGTCAGGTTCCAAAAAGCAATGACCTTTCCCTGCCCACCTGAAAGGCGGATCCAGGGCAAAAGAAGTGAGGATGCCCTCAGGTTCCTCACACCACGTATGCTCAAAGAACTAGAGGAGGGGTGGAGGGAGATTTTGTAGCCTGCATGACGCTACTGACACTGATGAGTGAGGGAATATGCTTCGATGGTGTGAAGGCTACCCCAAGGGGAGGCAGTTGACCGTTTCAGAAAAAAAGGTTGATGGAAGAAGTAGTGTTGAATACAAAAATCAAAAGTCTGGAACATCTATCTAGAATAACATCATCAGTTAGGGAATAGAGATGCTTGCAGGATGACCGAAATCTGCTCAGCATGATTCAATCAAACACAGCATAATTTCTGCTCCAGAGGCCAAATCAACTTTTTCCAACAGGAAGAAAACAAACCTGAGTATCTTCTGCAATCAGCCCAAATTAATGAACGGAGGAGGAAACATTGAAAAATGGTCACATTAGGAATAGAAATTATCCCCCTTTACCCTACTACACCCCTATCTCACAGTTTGGGCTCCTGAAATTTGAGTCTTCTAGCCTGCCACTATTATGGAGGCAACAGAGGAGAAACACTGCCACAGGTTATTAAGTTTATTTGCAGAGAAGATACAGGTGTGAAAGATAGAATGATGGAACAAGAGGAAATGTTTGGAAACACTTTGAGGAATGGTTCAGTTAAAACCGTTATGCAAAGTTTGGAAAAATGATCTAAACAGAAGCCCTAAACCATGGCAATTTCTTCTCATAAATTATTTCTAATTGTCAATAATCAACAGTCTATACAATCTGACATTACTACCATATGATGATCTCGAAACAACATAATATGGGAATGGAGGTAGATCACCTATGAAAGTTCCAATAGAAAGATGCTGTAAAGAAACTGCGATGAAGTAGCCCAGGATACAAAAGTCAAAACAAATGCGGAGTCCAATAATCCCCCAATCCAGGCTTTATCAAGTTCAAGGCCAGCTCTTTTGTCTCAAGGAAGAAACACATTTTTGAGGCCACAGCAGGCACAATTTAGTTTTTTTGTGAATATAGGCTGCACGTGCAGGAGACCTCGCAGGAACATGCCAATGCGGGAAGGAAAACTAACAACGCTGGTATTGTGAGTGTCAAGAGTTGCAGTTCGAGGAAGAGCCACAATGGCTGGGCATTGCGACTTATTGACGACCCTCAATGGCACTATGCAAAAAGGAGGGGACTTGAACCAAGTTAGCCAATCTTAGGGAAAGACCATTTCTTTTTTTTTTTTACCAACTTTATTTTCTTCTCATGGACTTAAGTTACAAACATGCGTGTGGGAGGGACATACAGAAATTTTGCATTGTACTTTTATCCTTTCCCCCCTCCCCAGTCCTCTTTTCAAGTCTGTAGGAAGTCCATGAGTTTTAACTTTATAACTCCCCCCTCTCCCCTTTTTAGTCTGTAGTAACATACATAACATGTATCCCCTTTCGTTCCCCCCCCCCCCAACTGGGCTGGTTCCGTTTTCTTACACCGAGGGGTTATGCATTTGCAGTTCGGCCCTAATTTGCCTGGGTCTTTGGTTGCTGTGGGTCTCCTTGAGTGTCCGTTTTATCAGGGGCCTTAGTTCAGGATCGGTCTCAGCAGGTTAGGTCTGTGGAAGTAGGCTTCCCTGTCTGTGACATAGTCTATGAATGGGTCCCACACTTCCCTGAATTTCAATTATTTGTTGTCTTTTATGGCCCCTACCTTTTCCGTTGCTAATATGTGCCATATTTTGATCCACCAGCACGCGACTATTGGGCTTTCAGAGTTTTTCCATCCTTGGGCCAGGGTTGTCTTTGCTGCGTTTAGTAGCTGCGTGATCATGGCTGCGTTGTTACCTGCCTCTGCATAGATGCCTTCCACTGCGGCACCCAACAGTATTACCTTTTGGTCGTAGGGGAGTTGTCTCCCAGTGATTTCCCTTATGTGTCCCAGTATTTCTTTCCTGTATATTTCAGCTTTAGGGCAGGTCCACCACATGTGGTACAGGTCCCCCCTGTTACCACATTGCCTCCAGCAGTTGGGGGGCGGGGGGGGGGGGTAGACCGGGTTCATTTTATTTAGTCTGTGTGGGGTTAGGTACCATCTTGTATGTCGTTTATATAAGGTTTCTTTGATTGTGGTGCATTTGGATGCTTTCTGGGCCCTCTTCCAAATGTGTCCCCACTCCTCATCCGTGATAGGGGTTCCCAGATCTTTCTCCCAATTGTCTCTGTATGAGATTCGGTCCTCGATTCGTGCGCTGTCTAGTAGCTTATAAATTCTTGTTATTGCTTTGGGGAATTGGCCTTCGTGTAGAGTAAGTTCCAGCCCTATGGGAGTTCTAGAGGCTGCCTTCTTCACCCCTCCCTGGGAGATCCAATGCCTGATTTGTATATATTTGAATCTCTCGCTTTCCCCTATGCCGTGTTTCCGTTTGCATTCGTCGAAATGTAATGGGGATCCTTCGTGGTAGAATTGTTTTAGGAGGAGCGGGTGTGTTTGCCCCCAGTTTGTCCAGAATGGTGTCCAGTCATTATCTCGAAAACAAAATGTCGAATTACAATAATGTCGAAACAATAATGTCGAAAACAAAAATGTCGAATTGTTTTTTTTTTAATTTACATGTTTTTTTGGGGTTCCGGTGGTAAAAAAAAGGGGTAAAACATAAAAAAAAATTAAAAAAGGGGGTTTGGGGGGGAACCCCCCCCCCCATTTCGAATAAAAACAACAACAAAAAAAAATTCGACATTTTTGTTTTCGACTTTATTTTTTCGACATTATGACTTTCGACATATTTGTATTCGAGATTATGACTATAAACCGTCCAGAATCTGTCACTTTTACCCAGGGTGAAATCCTGGTTGTGTGCCATCGGTGTAAAGGGGCCTAGTCCGGGAGCTACATGGTGTTTTCTGAGTGCCGTGTCCCATGCTCTTAGTGAAATGCGGGTAGTGTATCTTTCTACATCGGGGAGTCCCAGTCCACCCAGTAGAGGTTGCCTGGTTAAGATTCTTTTTTGTATTCTGGGTTTTTTCCCATTCCATACAAAGGTCACTATGTCCTTTTGTAGTTTTCTGCACATTTGAGGGGGGATTTCTATCGGGAGGGAGCTAATTACATATAGAAGGCAGGATAGGAGGGTCATCTTGAGTGTGGTTATGCGCGCGAACCATGAGAGCTCCTGGGCATCCCATCTCGAGAGGTCTTCCTTAAATTGTTTCCACAGTGGGACTATGTTCTCCCTGTATAAGAGTCTGTATTCCTGTGTCAGTTTGATGCCTAAGTATTTCTATTGTTTTGGGCTCCCAGGTTATTGGGTGTTGCGCTGCCATTTGTTGGGGTATCTTCTCTTCTTCGGTTATGTTTAGGGCTTTTGATTTTGCATAGCTAATCGTGAACCCTGATACTTTGGGGAAGTCTTGTAATCTTTCTAGGGCTTTAGGTAGTGATTTGGCGGTGTACCTAAGGAACAATAGGATGTCATCTGCGTATAGTGCTATTCTATGTTCTATCCCTCCTGCCAGTACCCCTTTTATTTCTTGGTCCTGTCTTATGGTTTGTGCCACCGGTTCCATCGCCATTGCAAATATAAGGTGGGATAGTGGGCAGCCCTGTCGCATACCTCTATGAATTTGTATTAGAGTAGTGGGTCTGTCGTTGATTATGAGTTTTGTAGAGGGGAGTTTGAAATTTGCCAGGACCATTCTTATGAAAGTGGGGTGGCAGCCATATTTTCTAAGAGTTAGCTCCAGGTACGCCCAGTCTAGGCTATCGAAGGCCCTGCGTGCGTCCAGGGCCGCTATTGAGAACTTCTGTTTTGTTCTATTCCCTCTTTCTATAATGTCTACCGCTCGCCTAGTGTTGTCTTGTGTGTGTCTCCCTATGATAAATCCTGCTTGGTCTTCATGGATTATTTGGGGTAGAACCTTCGCTAATCTGTTTGCCAAGATTTTTGCGTCAGTATTAAGTAATGCTATTGGCCTGTAACTTGCACAGTCTGTGGGGTCTTTTCCTGGTTTCAGGTTAAGGACTGTGGAGATTCAGGTTGTCTTCTTCCGTTATTTTGGGAAGGGCTATTTTGGCCATGTATTCTAACTGGAGTTGTGGGGATAGATCCTCTCTTTTGAGGAGGTGTAGGTGGAACTTTTCCATAATGTCTAGTTTACCTTCTTCCGATGTACTCGTCCCCCTTTTGGATTTTTAAGACTGACTATATAGTTGCGGGTTTTTAATTTGTTACGTTTTGCTGCTAGGAATTTGTTGGCTTTGCCTCTGTGTGCGTAGTAGGACTGTTTAGTGCGTAATATGGATTGTGCGGTGTGTTCTGCCATGTGGGTTTCTAGTTGGGCTCTTACTTTTCAGAGGTTTCTTACTGTTTTGGGTGTTTGCTTAGCCTTATGTTGCGTTTCTGCCTCCTTCAATTCCAGCTCCAGTTTCTGTTTAAGTAACCTTCTCTCACGTGTGTATGCTGTGGTTTGGGATACGAGTTCCCCGCGCATCACTGCTTTCCCTGCATCCCATATTACCCCGCAGTTTGTTTCTCCGTTGTCCTGAAAATAGTTTTCCAGTGCCGTTTCCATGTGGGCTCTAAGGGCAATGTCTCTAAGTACGAGCTCGTTCAGTTTCCAGGGTCTTTTAGGACGGGGTGTCTCCGTTATCGGGATCATTATTAGTATAACTGGGGATGGTCAGTGAGGTATTGTACTCCTATTAGTATGTCTTCGATTTGTGGGATTAGGGTAGATGAGGTTAGGATCGTGTCTATCCTTGAATAGCCCCTGTGTACAGGTGAGTAATGGGTGAATTATGTTTCTGTGTTGTGGAAGAATCTCCATGTCTCTATCATCTCTAGCTCTCTGAACAGTTTGCCCAGTGGTTGTCTGTTCCTGCCGTCTGCCACGGTGGGAGGGAGGGTCTTGTCTAACGTGGGGTCCATTATGCAGTTGAAATCTCCCCATATTATTTGTCCCTCGCACCGGCTTCCAAGGTTCTGTAGGATTCCGCCCAGAAAGATATCTGGTCTATCATTTGGGGCGTATAGTGCTATCAGAGTGTATGTTTGTTCGTGCAGGGTCCCTTTGAGTAGTAATAATCTGCCCTCTGTGTCTCTGTATACTGTCTTTTTCTTAAATGGCAAGTTCGCATTTAGAAGAATTGCAACCCCCCCCTGGTTTTTTTCTCCCCTTCTCTGGAGGCAAAGTATTGTTTATGGGCCATCCGTTTCTCGTCTGGCGCGAGCAGGTGTGTTTCTTGCAGGAAGGCTATTGCGACCTGGAGTTCTGTCAGGCGTGTCAATATACTGCGCCGTTTCACTGGTGAATTTAGGCCCTGTACATTCAGTGTTATGACCGTTAGTTCACGCATGAGTTTTGTTTGAGGGGTATTTCATCATCTGTGTGCCCCCTTTTGCGTTAGATTGTGTTTGGTGTGTTGTCGCGAATCCTATCCCAGAACATTCCCAACCCAACATAACTGAACGAAAAACATTATAAACTTGTGAACTTGTTTCCACCCTCATGGTAGTGGGACTGAGGAGTCTCAGCGCCTCCTCCAGGTTCCTCCCGGAGCGTTGGACCCCTTGATTTCCCCCCGCGTCCCAATCACCAGGGTGTATCCGGGCTTGTCGTGGGTTCCAAGATTCCTCCCCGCCTCCCTCTCTCCGCCCAGGCTTAGTTCAATCACCTCTATGGTTTATCTTTCGTTGTGTTCGTTTTGCGGTTATCGGTTCCACCTCCAGTCCATTTCCGGGATCTATGGCGTTCGTTGTTGTCGTGTGGAGCCTGTTCCCGTAGGATCTATCATGGTTTGGGCCCTTTTGGTACGGGTTCTCTTTCGTGTCGATGCCTGGTGTCGGGGGACCATTCCCATCATCTGGGTCCTCCCTCTTTCCTCGGTTGGCGTGTTTCCATGTTTTTCTGGGGTGCCTCTTCTTCTTCAAGCTGCAGCAGAGTTATCCCTTCTTTGCATTTGGAGATCCGCTGTGGTTTGCCTTCCCATGTGAATTGGAGTCCGAAGGGGTATGCCCATCTGTATATGATGTTTTAGCTTTCAGTGCCCTTGTGACTGGTTGCATCAGTCTCCTTTTGTGTAGCGTGGATAGGGCTAAGTCCTGGAAGAGTCGGATTTGTTTGACATTAATGGTGATTGTCTGTTGCTTGCGGGCTGCCCGTAAGATTTCTTCTTTCATTAAGTATGAGGTCATTGCCATGAGCACGTCTCTAGGTCTGGCTCCCGGGTCATTTCTCCTGGGCCCCACTCTGTGTATCCTGTCGATCGATATGCATTCGGGTGGGATGTCATTGAGCATGCTGCTGAAACATAGTTGGATTGTGTCCCTGAGGTCTTTGTCCCCAATCGTTTCAGCCAGGCCTTTGACCCTTATATTGGATCTTCATGAGCGGTTCTCGAGGTCCTCCGCCTGTAGTTCGAGGTTGTGTGTAGCTCTGGAGATCTGCTCTAGGAGGATGCTATTCTGTTTTACTTCTTCCGCTGTCTCTGAGAGGCCCCTCTCTGTGGTGTCCACTCTGTCCCCCAGCTCTTCGATGTCCTTCCTCATCTCTTGTAGGGAGGATTTTAGATCTTCGCGGATTGTGCCCAGTTGGGTCTGAAGGGACTCCATCATTCTGTTCTCCATGCCTCTCAGGCATTCCTGTAGGTCCTCTTTGTTCAGTGCCATGGTGTCCGGTTCTGCTATGTCAGTTTCTACGTTTGAATCCTCTGTCTTGTTCCTGTATTGTTTCCCCTCCTGAGACTGTTTCCAAAATAGTTCCAATTGTCCGTTTCGCCCCTTCGCTGTGGATCTGGTTCTTGCTGGGGTGCTCTTTGGTTTGGTGCCGGACATCTGTGCTGTGAGGCTGGTGTGGAGGTGGAAGTATTGCTCTTTGTTGTCCCGGGATGGCTGTGGATGGTGTGTAATTTTTAGTATCGTGGTGTTCCAAGAGGACTCTCTTCCCTGGTTGGCTTTCAATAGGGCAGCGTTTCCTGGCTCAGGAAGCTCAGTGCGCAGTGTGTGTCCGATGGCTTTCGGTATGATGCGGAACCGCCTCCAGGCACCCTGGTTCACAGCTATTCTGGAGTCATGCTGGTCTTTGTCGTGAGGTGGTCCTCCCTCCTTCCGTGGGCTTCGTATGTGTTGTGGGGGTATACTATTCGCTCTATTCAGGGTCGCCTCCTTCTCTGTTGCCCCCTTAGGTGCTTGATTAGTTGAACCTGCGCTCAGAAAGCTTCTCCGTAGGCTCTTTCTTGACTGTGTGTGTGCTTAGATTGGTTACGGCGGTCCTTCGTGTGCAGAGTGTTTGCTGAGTTGCTCCCAGAGGGCCTAGCGCCTTGCCTTCACTGACTCATCCGCAGATCCATTTGTGCTATCCTGCTGCACTATCCCGCTGGGAGCGTAAGGGCGGCCTCATGTACCAGGTAGAATCCAGAGAGAGCAGCTGTTTGTGCCTTGCGGGCCCAGAGTGTATTGCCCGTATGGGAATAATGCGGTGGGAGACCGGTGTCGGTTGTTAGAGCTAATGATCGGTGCTCTCTTGGAGGTGTGGGCCGGCTTCAGTCCCCCCCCCCCAGGCGCAGGTCTCAGCAGTTGGCGGCAGGGGGTGAGGGGTTCCCCAGGGCCTCTGAGTGCCAGATCTATCAGCTTTCCCCAAAAATAGGGTTCCCTTTGGGGATTCGGAGTTGCGGGGGTGAGTTCCCTTCCTCAGGTGTGTCAATTACGGGGAGGCAGCCCGGTTCAGGAGATTAGGGCTGGTGATCGGTGCACTCTTGGGGGTATGGGCCGGCTTTCAGCCTAGCGTGTCCGTGGGGGGTCTGTTTCCTATGGGCGCATTTTTTCCTTAGTTTATCCCCTTTGAGGCCGCTTCACATACCTTCCGGGGGTGCGCAGGTGTCCAGGCGGCCATCTCCGGGTTGCCGGGTGTGTCAGGACTGCTCCGGATCTTAAGTGGGTTCGGGTGATTTGCTCCGTTCCGAGTTCCTTCCCTCGCGGGGAGGATCACAATGTCAGGGCTTGTTGGAGTGGCGATTGGCTTCGCTGGAGCTTTCTGCGTCACGGGCTGCTTCTACTCCGTCCCCGCGCTTGTCTCCGCGCCCTCAGCACCCGATGAGGAGGATCGCCCGGGAGGCGGGGTGCCGTTTCCCGCTGATATTGCGGGTTACAGGTCTGGTGTGCGTCTTCTCGCCCCCGCTTGTAGCAGCTGGGCTCACCAAGTGTGCGGGGCCAGGACCTTCGGTGCTGCCGGCTATCGCTGGTTATGGTGGGGCCTCGGAGCGGTCCTGCTCGGAACTTTTGCCGCGTTGGTGAATGACGGCTTCGGGTTACAGGATGCAGTCGGATCCGGGGTGGCAATATTCTTATATGTTCTCTGGTGGATGGGGCGTTTAAATCTCGTAGCTATGCTGGAGTTTAAGGTTATTTGTGCGTTTATTTCTCCTTTCTATTTCTTCGTCTGGGCAGAGGAGCAGGGAAGTGCGTCCTCACAGGGTGCTGGCCATCTTGGAATACCGGGAAGGACCATTTCTAAACCCATCCCCCAACAGGACTGCATCCGTGGTGGGGGAAAAGCCCTTTAAAAAACCTTTACACGAGTCCCAAGGCAGAGTTTCTAACTGGACAAGATAGAAATGCAAACCCAGATGTGTCGTTTGAGCCATATACGTACTTGTGTTTGAGCCATAGAGATAGATCTGACCCTGTCAAGAGGGGATAGGGAATTTGAGAAGGCCCAAGTCCCTAGCCTCTTCCATGCACTGACCCGTACAAAGATCCTCGTGGGGGAAAATGCTTACGTGGTCTACAACACCTACAATTACTAGGTGCCCCGCGGATAAGAAGTTCATGGTGGAGACAGATCGACGGGTAGAGCTGCAGATGAAAAGCCATCCTACCAGCTGTTTACTATGGTCAACCACACCAAACATCACAGTAATATGGGCCGGTCTGATCAATCTGTCCCCCAACCGTATCGAGCTCCGGCAGGGGGAGGGGGTTGTCAGCCGTTTTCGGTGGGATACCCTGTGGTGCACACCGCAAGACCCACTGTGGGAATCCAACTCTGTCACTGAGGGTGCAGCATCCTCCTGTCAAGAGTACGTAAAGGATCTCATTGAGGGCTTGGTGCAGTGCATGTCACCAGCGGGAGTCTGAAATGGCATTGGACTGTTTCAGTTACTTGGGGGAGCCAGAGGGCCAAGATCAGCCCGCGGTTAACCTATACCCAGAGGGAAGACTTGGGAATGAGGCACAGATTGGAGAAAATGGGGCATACCCCCAGTTGCCCCTGATCTATCGGTAGAGCCAGGGTTTTTAAAACTCTTTGATAATGTGATGTTAGCAAGTGTTAATAAACAAACAACTGTATAGTCAGCACATAAGTACACAGATTGACAAAAGATTTTGAGCTCATAGTGAAACATTTATGCACCTGAATTGGAACAATCATTCCCTGCTCCGTCTCTGAGGGATCAATGAAAGTCCACCCATGTGTCTTGGAGCCTACTACCAGAATATAACAATCAAGTGTGAACCTCTTCTGCATCATTGACCCAGGTGACATTGTTTAGCCACTCCTGGCATGTCGGAGGGTTACCACGTGTCCATTTTAGTAGAATGCATCTCCTTGCAAGTAACAGTCCTAAGTTAAAAAATATGTTTGACCTCTGCCATTTTACCAACATACCCTCGTAAACAGATCTCTAGACATGAGTCTACCTGTAGACCAATCATCTCCATCAGGATCCGGATAACTCTCTCCCAGTATGTACGCAACCTAGGGCACGAGTACAACATATGGAACAATCCAGTATCCTCCACAGTGCACCTGAGGCATCTGCCCTCACACTCAACACTGAACTCCCTGCAAACCCATGATGGTGGATAGTGCAGCCTGTTAACAATCTTTAACTGTAGGAGTCTGAACCTTGAATTATAGGAGACTTTCTTGGATAAACCACATATCCTGGACCACTGCTGAATCGTAAACGGCGCTAGGCAGTCCTGTTCCCACTTCACTTTGTCTGGACCCCTCACACGGAGCCCGCTAAATAGGCGCTTATACAGTTCAGATACACTCTTAAGACCTCCCCTCCTCTCCGGTCTCTCTTCATGTACATAAGAAACATCTACATTTTTAGAGGCTCAACCGGGAAAGTAGGCGAATGTGCTCTAAAATCTGATCTCGTTCTGCGGTAGTACAATAATTGCAGGGGGGTTATCTCCTATGGTACCCTTAATAACCTCCCATTCAACAAACCTCCCCTGGTTATACATATCCCCCATCCTATGTATACTTACAGCTGTTGAGCTCTGCTCCAGTGCCCGGTCCAACAAGGGAGACCACAGGGGTACACGCCACAGTGGTGCCCTTCTATCTTAAGGAGCATCTACCCCTGCATACAGAGTATCATTTTCCACACCCCAGTCATAGCAGCTGCTTGGTCTAATGCACCACAAGCTCTTTATTCCCCACCCCCGAATAGGAGCAAGTGCACAGGGGTACCCTCTGCAGCGCTTATTTCCAGCCAGATGTGCTGTAGTGCCAACCCCCCTCCCAGTATGTAGCAAATGGACCCTTCGCAGCTGAATAATACAATTCGTAATGGGGAGTCATGAGACCTCCCTGCTCCCATGGTCTAGTTAAAGCCATCCAACTCTTTCTAGCCACCCGGTAACACCCAATAAGAAAGCCCCAATCATGGACTGCAGCTCCCTAAAGAAGGCCCGCCCAGGCCAGGCTGGAAGGCCGGGATGTTGTTAAACAAATACAATAATTTAGGTAATACAATTATCTTGAGCAGTGCCAGTCTACCCACGAGTGACATTGGTATTCCAGACGACCTATTCAATGTGTTTCTCAGTAGCAACATGAACTTGCTATAATTCAGTTGCATCGTAACAGCCAGCAATCTGGCAACCGCGATCCCCAAGTATTTCAAAGAATTGGTTGTCACTTTCAAGCCCTGTACTTCAGCTGATGTTATAATAAAGACTGTGAGGGGGAATACCTCAGATTTGTTTCCCTGTTAAACTGGAGCCCTGTTAAACTGGAGCCCTGATTACCTCCTGAAACCCTCAACCACTTCCAAAATCCAGGCAACCTGCTCGGACGGGTTCCGAACATGCAATAATCTATCATCTGCATAAAGTGATACAAGTTTGGGGAGAGCCGAGTGGGAGGCCACCTCGCCCGTAACATCTCTCAATTTATCGGCTAGTATTCTATTACAAGAGCAAACAGCAGCAACAGTGGGCTCCCCTGCCATGTTACTTTACTTTTATTATTTATACTGTGCAGACCATAGACCTGTAGGCTTAAGGGCACAACGGCCAAAAAACAAATGATACCAGAGAGAAGACAGAAGAAATATCATAACCAGAAACATGTCTTCAGAGATCATCAAATAAGCGTCACGTAAACAGTTGAGTTTTAAGTTTCTTCTTAAATAATTCTGTGGACTCTAGGCACCTCAGGTTCAGAGAAAGGCCTTTCCAAACTTTAGTGGCTGCGTACTGAAAGGACCCCCCTTAAAGCCTTTGACGTTCTGCACCTGGGAAGAGCCAACTGATCAGTGTTACCTGATTACATACAAGGTTTTTCTTTCAGAAGATCTTGAAGATTGACCGGCATCTTACCCTGACATTTCTGAGTAATAACCAGGAGACGAAACAAACATCTTGCCTCTACAGGGAGCCAGTGCAGAGCACGTCTAGCCGCTGAGACATGGTTTCTATGAGCAATTCCAATGACTACTCGCATTGCCCCGTTCTGTATTACCTGAAGCCTATTACAATCTGTTTCATTGATGCCATAAAGCAAACTACAACAATAGTCTATCTTAGCACCCACAATTGCTCTTGCGATAGTTTCCGCGTTAGCTTGAGTGATAAAAGGACGAAGGTGTGCCAAAAGGTTAATATAGTAAGTTGAAGATGAAACCAGGCTACCTACCTGTGCCTTCATACTTAGGTGTTGGTCCAGGATAACACCCAATGTTTTCACCTTCTTTAGAGTCAGTATTTTAGAGTCCTCAATATGAAAACAGTCATAAACTGAACCCAGTTTCTGCAGCATATTTGGAGTCCCAACAATGAACAACTCAGTTTTGTCTCTGTTCAGAGCAAAATTATTTTGAACCATCCAGTTCTCAATGAGAGTGTACACTTTGTTCAGCTGTGCATCCCAGAATAGGGATGACTCACTGATTATCATCTGCATAGTTCGTAAACATGCTCCAAAGGATCGAAGGAGGTTGCCATAAAGATGTTGTACAGTCAAGGCGAAATACAGGACCCTGAGGCACGGACACCAACATTCATGGTTATAGGCAATGTTACTGCCTCTTTGTGGAAAACTCTACTGTCCACATTGCTCGGGGATGAAGATATCCATTGCGCCACTCCCAACGAAAAATTGGCCACATCCCTCAACCTGGTGATCATGATGGAATGATCCACCAGGTCGAAGGCCGCCGACAAATCTAGCAGCATCAAAATGGAAGACTTTCCCCTGTCCATGCGTTCCCTTAATCTGGCCTTAAATTCCAGCAGCGCAGTCTCTGTCCCAAATGCCTGCCTAAATCCAGATTGACAGTTGTTAAGATTGGATCATTTATTAAGGTGGCCAGAAATTTGGACTTACGCCACACGGTCCAATATTATTTGCAGGAATGGGGTATTAGAGAGGTCTATAATTGAGCGGCATTTCCACGTGAAGCCCAGGTTTTTTAGTAATGGGAGTTACCTAGCCTTTTTTAGTTCCTGGGGTACTATGCTTTCCAGGAAGAAGGCATTAACAAATTTGCAGATAGCATCAAGCGAAATGGGTGAGCAGGTTTTAATAATGACCTCCGAACATGGGTCCCCTTTACACAAAGTGGTTTTTAGCTGTTCCACTATTGTGGCAAGATCCAAAACCGTTATGGCAGAGAAACTAAATTGAGGGATAAGAGGGCATCTAGAGAACTCCACATTCGCTCCCTCTCCTATAGCCTTGGGTTGAATGACTTTTTTTCGATTAATGTCTGCCTTGATTCCGTTCAGTTTCCCCTGCATAGCATCCTGAATAGTAGAACACCAGGCTGCACCCTTTACTAGTAGGCCTGAATCATGATTGGGCAGGGTTTCCTGAGGATCTTAAAAAGCTCCTCCACATCGAGTGGACACTTTGTATTCTCGCGTTAAGGGAGTTTTTTTTCGCAACTATAATCGCCGATTTATATTCTTTGGCCGCTCCTTTTACAGGCTGCTAGGAATAAAGGAGTAGGGTTGTGTTTCCACTTGTAGAAAAGTTTAAGAGTGGAGGCTTTAAAACTCTTCAATTCTGGGGCGAACCAGGAATTACTTTTTTGTACTTCCTTGTGCCTTCTTTTTTTTGATGGTGCAAGCATATTGGAAATACTATACAAGGAACAAGAGAGAAGCTGCCACATCACTGTAGAAGATTTTGTATTTGAGAAGTTCACAATGTCTGGGCTCAACAGAGGTTCAATCCGCTCCAGAGTGAGATTCTTAAGTTTTCTAGATCGAAACTCTTGGTATTCCCCCCTTTCCTCTTTATTGGAAAAAAGGCCTGCACTGTAAAGTGCACGAAGTAGTGATCTGACCAGGGGCATGGTGATACTCGGAAATCCTTGGAGGCAACATTGAGAGTGGAGACCCAATCTAGGGTATGCCCCTTACAGTGGGTAGGTACTCCAATCTTTTGTTCAAATCCCAGATTGGATAAAGCCCACTCTAAATCAGAAGCCAAGTTATATTTATCGTGCCCAAGCCACAGATTGAAATCCCCTAAAAGCAAACCCCTAGTGTTGAGTTTCAAGAGTGGAAGGAGGAAATTAGAAAGGACCGAGGTAAAATCCTCTTCCGACGAGGGAGGACTATAGGTCAAAAGAACATCGATAGAGGACTCGGCATTGAGTCCTATTTTAACATACTTGGAATCTAATCCCTCAGCAAGTAGGCCATTAATTTCCCAAACGGTAAATGAAGATCTTAAAAATTAAAGCAACCCCCTCTCCTCTCCCATCAATCCTATCCTGACGGAGGAAACGGTACCACTCTGGAATGGCTAGTTTCAGAGAGGGGCCTGCTGCACTACGGCCCGAGGTCTCCGTAAATGCACACAAATCAATCTCATTATCCTCAATATATGTAGCAACTTCAACAGAGTGTTTCACCAGGGACCTGGTATTGAGCATCATAATCTTAACGTCAGAAACATGAATAATATTATTTCTGAAGGAGGGGAACCCCTCCTGGAGCCAGGCCCCCATTACTCTGAGCCATGGAAAGTTCACCCAGAGGAGGGATGCTCCCTTGAATCAGGGCAAACTTTCCGTAGTCAAACTCCTGAGTGCCATTAGAAACCTGTACAACCTGCAACTCGCCCCCTCCAGTAGAAAGAGATGAGGGTACAGTCGTGGTCTGAATCATGGTATTTCCCTCTGACAAGTCTGCTACCCACCCAGCGCTTGCACAGAAATGGCATCGCTATTAGTACAGGTTACACCCTCCAGCTCTATGGAGGAGGATAACACGCCACTCGTACAAACTCTAGCCGTAGGAGGCACATGCAAAATTCTAATCCATGACTGGAAACAAGGACCAAACCCACAATTATCAAGTACCCAAAACAAAAAGGCCAGTACACCATGTGAAATGCTTTATGCATATCCAATGATATAGCAACTGCCTTCGATACGGGTGTGACCAGCGACATTACGTTATAAAACCAACGTAAATTAAGGGCCGTGGCCCTACCAGGAATGAACCCGCAATGGTCACCATGCATTAAGTGGGGCATCAGTGGAAGCAGTCTGCTCGCAATTACCTTTGCAAAAAATTAACATCGACGTTGATTAAGGATAAAGGGCGATACGATGCACAGTCATTTGGGGCCTTATCTGGTTTCAATAATAAAATGATCACCACCTCACGTAAAGTCTCCAGCAGAGGCCCCGCCCCCAGTGCATCGGGTACAGAATTAGCTCTGCATGGAATTTCTTATAAAACTCGATAAATATCCCATCAGACCCCGGAGCAGTCCCATCCAGCAGCCCCATAATCACCACTCTTAGCTCCTCAGCAGTCAAAGGTAGTTCCAAAGTCTCAGACACCTCGTGTGATAATTGGGAGGTAGGTATGTCACTGAGGTAGGAGTCGATCTCTTCCCTAGTCGCCACACCCTTTGGTATGTACAACGTAGTATAGTACTCACGGAACACCTCGTTTATGTCTGTCTCAGTTTCGGCGCGCTCTCCAGAATCCGAGTCTATATACACTATGGGGGTCTGCCCACTTTCCCTATGTATTAACCTAGCCAAGTGATGCCTTGGCCTATCCGCTTCCCCATTCCTTGGAGCCATCCCCGGCCTGTCTAGCAGTCGAAGCCCACGGGCCGCAAACTCCCTGAATTGATCTAAGTCGACCGTAATTTTAGACATTAAATCTGGGGAGGGTGCATGAGCACACTTCTCCTGAAGCACACCCAGCGTGTGTTCTGTTTCACGCATATCCCACCGGACAGTTCTAAGGACACAACATTCAATTGCCATACCCCAGATGTATACCTCAAAAGCTTGCCAAAGTGTTGCTATAGTGGAGACGGAGCCCACATTTTCTGCAAAATAGTGAACAATGCTTTCCCGAAGAGGGAGTATACATGTGGAATCACGCAAAGGCTCAGGCTTTAAACGCCACAGGGGTTAAGCACTCCCCCTTCAGGCCAAGAGATTGACAGTAAAATGGGGGAGTGGCCCGAAAGAGTACACGCCCATTTGACATGCTCCTTAATGCTGGATAGAAGAGTTTCCGACAAACACCAGAGATCAATCCGTGAGTGCATCTCATGCACCGAGGAGTAGAAAGTATACACCCTCTGTGTCTTGTGCAGGATGCTCCAAGCATCCACCAACCCCAAGTCTAGGCACCCCTGTGTAACTTTACTAGCCTCATTAGACATACCACGTGCCTGTGTTATGGACCTATCCAGCCCCACATCCAGTATGGTGTTAAAATCACCCCTCAAAGTATCGCCGCTGTCAGGAACGCCACCAATTGTTGTAGTAAACCATCATAAAAGTTGAGGTCATCTATATTAGGGCATTCACAATTATCACCTCCTTCCTACACAGATCTCCATGTACTAGCACATATCTCCCAGCGGTATCCCCTATCGATTTGATACAAGTGAACTGCAGTGCTTTATGTATCAACGTCAAGACGCCTCTAACTCTGGTGGAGTATGAGGTGGTATCTATGAGCCCCCCAGTGTGGAGCTATTCTCTGTGCCAGTTGTTCTGTAGTATGAGTCTCCTGTAGGAGCAGAATATTGACCCCATGCCTCCCAGGATGGACTTCCACCGTCCTAGCTTTAGAGTAATTGTCATCCCTCTGACATTCCAACTCCATAGTTTGATCAAAGCGTAACCGTCACGTGACATCAGAAAAGGAGGTACCTCACTCCATACCGCTATAAACTAAATTTGCCAAGCTTATTTTAACTGTTGCCCAAAACCACCCCATTCCCAAACCACCCCCGACCTCATTGCCCACCCCCACCCAACACCAACATTAACTGCATCTGCAGTGGGACAGCCATTTCCGGCTGAGGCAGTCGACATCAACACTTAATTTACTGTTTAGATTCATTTAGTATCAATACACTTAAGCATTTGCATTACCATTTGCTATGATACCAAAACAATTCACTTTTGAACAGTTTGGTGGCTCCTTCATGTATCAGCGAAACTAGGCCCAGCGGTCAGCTCCGGTAGTGGGATTTTGGTCTCTGACTTCACGTCCTCCTCCGGAACCGTGAAAAAAACGATTTCCCATTAAATTGAAAGCAGAGCTTAGCCGGATACAGCATGGCGTACTGCACATTGCGATCTTGCAGCAGTTTCTTTACTCCAACTAATTGATGCCTCTCCTGCTGCACTGCTCCTGAAAAGTCTGAGAAAATACAGATCACATGTGAGTCCAGATGTAGTTCCTTCTTCTTGCAAGCCAGCCGTAACAGGTCCCTGTCTTTGCAGCTCAAGATCTTTGCAATAATGGGTCTCGGAAAGTCCCCTGCTGCTCCTCCAAGCAGGCGATCCACAGGGCCACCTCCCTGGAGCAAGATGGCGGGTGGTTGACATCCTCGCCACCACACAGGGCCACCTGCCATAGGCACCCCTTGTGCAGACCGTCCGTGGCCACAGTGCGCTCGGGTCCCTGTTCCTCACTGCCTTCAGGCGAACAAATTATACTATCGTGCACC